>NC_090657.1:169268806-169583306 GCF_040937935.1 Hyperolius riggenbachi
ACTTTTACCTGGAGAACTTGGATTAAGGAAGTCTTTTGTTGTGTGTGTGTGCTATAGTACATTTTTCACATGTGGATGTTAGATCTCTGGAAATCCAATTATGACTGAGGATGTAATTAAATCTAGGTCCCCCGTCCAAACAGGCTTACAGCCTCGATGCGAATATTTCATTATAAAAACAAGGGGACAGATACTTTAAATCAGTCCTCTCCTGACGGTAGCTGCAGCTGGACTCCTGGCCCAAGCTAGTGGACTCCTGGTCTAACCAGAATTGTGTCCGTCCACAAAAGTCCAAGGTTCTTCTATCTGGATCCCTGTATTTGGGTAAGCAAATTGCTTGGTGTGTATTTTTGTAACTTTTATCTTTGTAACTTTTTATTTTGTTTTTTGTAATCTTTTGTATATATTCTGTCCTGCATTGTTCCACTTTTTTCCCTGGAATATTAAATTATTATTTAATAAGCTTGACTTCTGCTGTACTAAACTAACACTCATAGCCTAGAAGAGATTGAAGTGCAACTGTGTATAAATCCATGCCTAATTGTATGGTTGAGCAACACTACCATATAAGATTGTAATTGCATTGTGTGTTGGGGGCGTTTGTCATACGTTGGCTTAAAACGCGCAGCTGACCCAACGTATGAAAACGCCAGTGCGAGTAGCTAACAGTATCGTTCAGAACGACTGTTAGTGGTTTTGCTTCACTACAGTGTAAGATTGCAACTGTGTGTGTGTGTGGATGCGTGGCGTTCCCGTATTCGGCCTAAGCGCAAAGCTGACCCAAATACGAAAACGCGTATTGCGCGCTGAGGACTCGACAGCAGAGTGGAAGTGTCTAGCGAACCGCTAGTGGTGGCAGTGAGAGGTGTTCTGAGGGGTCCCAGCCTTGTTTTAGCTCGAATAAGGCTGCTCCCCGCTTGATCTGGTCAAACCCGCAGTCGGGAACCGTATACGCAGGCGTGCCGCGGGTCGGTTCCTGACAATTAGCACTCATCAGGCAATGTCTATAGGCAACTGACTGCACTCATATCAAAGGGAGCCGAATAATTATGCACACACCACTTTGCAGTTATTTATTTGTAAAAATTATTTGGAATCATGTATGATTTTCGTTCCACCTCTCATGCGTACACCACTTTGTGTTGGTCTTTCATGTGGAATTCCAATAAAATTGATTCATGTTTGTGGCAGTAACAAGTCAAAATGTGGAAAACTTTAAGGGGGCGGAATACTTTTGCAAACCACTGTGTGTGTGTGTGTGTGTGTGTGTGTGTGTGTGTGTGTGTGTGTGTGTGTGTGTGTGTGTGTGTGTGTATATATATATATATATATGTATGTATGTATGTATGTATGTATGTATGTATGTATGTATGTATGTGTGTGTATGTATGTGTATATATATATATATATATATATATATATATATATATATATATATATATATATATATATATATTATACTGTATAGAGGTGTTGTGTAGAATTCTGAGGAAAAAGATATGTTTTTAATCCATATTGGAATAAGGCCGTAACATTACAAAATGTGGAAAAAAAGTGATGCGCTGTGAATACTTTCAAATGCACAGTATGTAGCCAATGACACAAGTGAAGTGTGTACTTCTCATACAAAATCACCCCACAATGTAGTGGTTGGCACAAACCTCATCTATACGTTTAAAGTACCCTGAATCAGGTAGTGTAAATGAAGGAGCACGGTGCTTTGTGGTGCGCATGGATGGGAATCCCGTTGACTTACTCAGTGACCTAGGGAGTTGTGTGTGTGTGTGTGTGTGTGTGTGTGTGTGTGTGTGTGTGTGTGTTATGCAGAGTCATACGACTGTATTTTGTTGCTTTGTGGTGGGATGCAGCTTGAGCATTGCAACGCAAAAGACAAGAGAACTAGAACTGTAAATGAGGGACATCTGAATGCTGATTGCTCCCTTGCTGCAGACGTGAATAATATAGCAGTGAAAAGGTAACAATAGTAAAACTCACAAGAAAAAGTTAATTGCATATTGGCCTCTGTGTTACGAAGCCAGTAGAGAAAACGTGTTCCCCCACAATGCTCTGGATGGAGAATTCCACATAGCTAAACAGCAATACATAGCTATAGGAAGTGTTTTATAATGTTGAAATCAGGAAAACTTGTATACAAGGGGGTATCCTGCAGTTTGTTCTACAGTAATGGTCAAAAGATTTAAGAATAACACAAATATTGTATTTCACAAAGTTTGCTGCTTCAGTTTTTATGATGGGAATTTGTATATACTCAGAATGTTATGCTTGCTGAGATCATTTCAATGTTCTTCTCCGTAACACAGGTGAGAGTGGTGAGGAGCACTAGGCTGAAGATCATTCTGTCATGCTGATTGAGTTAGAATAGCACACTGGTTTCTTTAAAAGCAGGGTGCTGCTTGAAATCATTGTTCTTCCGCTGTTAACCATGGTTACCTGCAAGGAACTACGTGCAGTCATCCCAGGCAAGCATATTGCTGTTACTAAAATTGCACCTAAATCAACAATTTATCATATCACCAAAATCTTGGAGAGGAGTTCAATTCTTGTAACGAAGGCTTCAGTGTGCCCAGGAAAGTCCAGCAAGCGCCATAACCTCTCCATAAGAGGATTCAGCTGCAGGATCGGTGTGCCACCAGTGCAGAGCTTGCTCAGAATGGCAGCCGGCAGGTGTGATGGCCTGATGGCAAGAAGGGCGGCAAGTAAGCCACTTCTTTCCAAGAAAAACATTGGGTACAGGTGAATATTCTGCATAAGGTACAGAGACTGAACTGCTGAGAAATGGGGTAAACTCGCTCTCTATGATGAAACCCCTTTCCAAATGTTAGGGGCATCTGGCAAAATGATTTGTCCAGAGAAGGAAAGGTGAGCGATACTATAAGTCCTGTAATGCTAACATTAAAGCATCCTGAGACCACTCATGTGTAGGGCTGCTTATCATCTAAGTGAGTGGGCTTACCTATACAGCCATGAATAAAGAATGGTACCAAAATATCCTCTGACAGCAACTTTTTCCAACCATCCAAGAACAGTGTGGTGAAGAACAACAACTTTTCCAGCATGATGGAGCCCTGTGCCATAAGGCCAAAGTGATAACTGTGGCTCAGGGAACCAACATTGACATTTTGTGTCCATTAAACTTTTTTAATCCAATTGAGAACTTGTGGTCAATCCTCAAGAGGTGGGTGGCCAAGAATAAAAACCCACCAATTCTGACAAACTCCAAGCCTTGACTACAAAAGAATAAGTTGCCATTAGTCAGGATTTGGCCCAGAAGATGACAGCATGTCAAGGTGAACTGCAGAGGTCTTAACCACTTGACGACCAGTGGATTTCTGTCTGATCTGTGCTGCGTGGGCTCTCCAGCCCGCAGCACAGATCAGGATTATGCCAGGGCGATCAGACTTGCCCCCTTTTTTCCCCACTAGGGGGATGTCCTGCTGGGGGGGTCTGATCGCCGCCGGCTTGCTGCGCCTTGCGGGGGGGCTCTTCAAAGCCCCCCTCCGCAGCGTTCTCTGCACTCCGTCCCTCTCCCTCCCCCTGTGAGCTGCGCAGGACGAATATCCGTCCTGCGCATTGAAGGATAGGCTTCAGCCTATCATAGGCCGGCGATCCCCGGGCAATCAGAGGCAGCAGCGCCGTATGATGTAAACAGCGGGGATTTCTTCACCGCGCGTTTACATTTTGCCGGCGAGCCGCGATCGGCGGCTCTGCGGCTGTTCACGGAGACACCCATGGAAAGGCCGATTGGAACGAGTGGCAGTTTCCATGGAAACCCGCAGACGACCAGTTTACGCCAATCGGCGTTAGCTGGTCGTCAAGAGGTTAAAGAGAAGAGAACGAAGAGCATAACAGATTTATACATACCTGGGGCTTCCTCCAGCCCCATCAGCCTGGATCGCTCCCATGCCCGCCTTTCTCAGCTGCCTCTGTCCGCCGGTATCGGGTCCCGCCATTTCGGCCAGTCTACGCAAGTACAGTGCGCTCCCTTTGTACTGAGCATGCGTAAAGAGCCGGAGGGAGCCCCTGCGCATGCGGAAAACTGGTCGTGTCCGGCGGAAGTGACAGGACCCGGTACCGGCGACAGAGGTAGTGGAGGACGGCAGCGTGGGAGCAATCCACACGGATGGGGCTGGAGGAAGCCCCAGGTATGTATAAAACCTTTTTTCCATTTTTTTAGCTAGTCTTTGTCTCTGTCTCCCTTTAACCACTTTGCATCCTACCTACAGTATATTCACTCATTGTAAGTGGCTCTTGAAAGCCACATGACGTGAATATAAGTCAGTTCCCTTTATTGAGCACAGTGCGCGTGGGCTCATTAACCCCCCTCCCTCTAACTACACTAATTGACCAATTAATGATGCCCTCCCAGGGGTTCGATCCTCCAACCCCCGCCCGATCCCCTGTAATTTAGCATTCCCCCCTCCTCCTTCATCCCCCATGCTGCGATCGGGCAGCATGGAGGATTAGCATGTAAACCACATACCTCACCTCGTTCCAGCGCGCGATCAGCGTTCCCTCAGTGCATTACCGCTGCCTGTGTCATTATGCTGAACGGATCGGGTCCCGGCTTGATAACGTCATCAAGCCGGGACCCGGTCCATTTGGCATAGTGACACAGGCAGCGGTTATGCATGGAGGGAACACTGATCGCGCGCTGGTACGAGGTAAGGTGAGCTGTTTACATGCTAATCCTCCATGCTGCCGGATCGCAGCATGGAGGGGAGGGGGGATAATGGCTATCGGGGGGGCTATCCAGCTAAGGGGGCAGGATACATTAACCCTCCTGGCGGTTTATTAAAATCCGCCAGGGGGCAGCACAGCCGTTTAAAAAAAAAAAAAATTATATCATGTAGCGAGACAAGGTCTCGCTACATGATAGCTGCTGCTCAGCGGCATCCCCCCAGCCTCTCCGATCGCCTCCGGCGCTCGGAGATCAGGAGATCCCGTTCAAAGAACGGGATCTCCTGGAGGGCTTCCCCGTCGCCATAGCGACGGGCGGGATGACGTCACCGACGTCGTGACGTCAAAGGGGACTCCGATCCACCCCTCAGCGCTGCCTGGCACTGATTGGCCAGGCAGCGCACGGGGTCTGGGGGGCGGCTGGGGCGGATCGGTGGGGAGCGGCGGCGATCGGATTGCACACGAAGCTAGCAAAGTGCTAGCTGCGTGTAGCAAAAAAAATAATTATGCAAATCGGCTTAGCGGTGCCTGAGCGGTGCCTTCCGGCGGCATAGCCCGAGCTCGGGCTTACCGCCAGGAAGGTTAAGCACCTGACTATCTATGGGGAAGGGGGAGGGCAAAGGGGCACACTCAGCTATCTATGGGGGCAAAGGGGCACACCTGGCTATCTATGGGGGGGGGGGGGGGAATGACAAAGGGACACATCTGGTTATCTATGGGGAGGGGGGGAGAATACAGCGACACACCTGGCTATCTGTGGGGGGGGGTGTAGATCAAAGGGGCACATATATATATTTTATACTGGGGGAGGGGCTAATAGGGGGCACATCTGGCTATACTGGGGGGTAGAGGGGCACACCTAGCTATCCATGGGGAGGGGGTGTGTGGATGGAATAGAGGGTACATCTGGTTACCTATTGGAGGGGAAGAACAAAGGGGCAAACCTGGCTATCAATGGGGGGTGGGGGGACAAAGGGGCAAATCTGGCTAATAAAGGGTCACATCTGGGATTTTTATGGGGGAGGGGCTAATAAGGGGCACATCTGGCTATCTATAGTGGGGGGGGGGATAAAGGGGCACACCTGGCTATCTGTGGAGGGTGGGGGGATAAAGGGGCACACCTGGCTATCTAAGGGGGGCAGAGGATAATAAAAGGTGCACATCTTGCTAACTACCTGGGTGGGAGCTAATAAATGGACTTAGCAGTTTAGATATGTATGCCGTGAGGGTACATTACTGTTATTTTGGCGAATACGGCTTGTAATTGCTAGTAAAGCAAAAAAATTGAAAAAGTACACCTTTATTTACAAATATTATATTGTCGCCATACATTGTACTAGGAAGATAATTTAAATGTTGAAATAAACCGGACCGATGGACTACCGGTAATTAAATATGTGGGCTTGATCTACAGTAAAACTAGCTAGAGCGTATCAACCAGCACTACACTGTTGAGCAATAGTTTGAAAAAAAATTGCATAATTGAGAAAATGGCTCAGAGTGGTCTGGCTACTAAATAGTATTGTGTAGGAAAAAAATGCAGAACCCAACTGCCAGCCAGAGCACTCAATGAGTCATAAAGTAAGAAAATATAAACAAATTTTATTGATACAAACATTCCTAATACATATATTTAAAACCTAATGATCTATACACTATATGAGCATATGAGTGATAAAAGAGCGGTCTGTAAACCTGCCAAGCTAATAGCCTATAACAGCCTGTATGGTGCGTAATTCCTACAGCCAATAGAAAGGTGACTCCGAAGCTGAGGCTCAAAAGGCAATAGTTCCAGGAGTATATATGCGGATTCCCAAGATTATAGCAGAGCTGCTTCAATTCAAAACTTGTGCAACAATATCTAACTCTGGTGCAGTCCAGAAACTCTCCGCTGCCAATGATAACCAGAGATGAGTAAGTGGGACTCGTGATGTCCAATCGCAACATAAATGTCCCAAGCCGTGCGATGCAGAAGCAAAAAATCTTAATAAGCAAGAAGCAGCCAGCTCAAACAAAGCATGTGGACCAGCGTTATAGCTACCAGTCCTGTGATGATGAATGTCTCCGTTGGTCCGCGTGTCCATAGAGGAAAGCCATCATGTGGAGCCCAAAGACATGCAGGTCTATATGGAGGCTGTGCAGGGGCCAGGCTGTAAGGCAGAGGCTATGGCAGGCAAAGTCTACCGGTTTCGCCGGTAATCCGGCTCCTCAGGACTCCAGGCCGCTGAGATGATGCCCTGTATAGCCGTGGTTGTGCCCCACGCCAATAAATGGCGTTGTTCCCGGAAACGCACAAGTCGCATGTCAAAAGGGGCGCGGCCTGTGCGTTCCAGGCAGCCCGGGCTGGTCAGAATTCGCCCGGCGCGCGCATGCCCAATGCGCGCTTCCGGGCTATCAGACCTAGCATGCGCAGACAGCAAAGTTTGGGCGAGACGCCGGGCGAGCAAGCTGCCACCCAGCGGCGCCCAACTGTCCGCGCACTGGTGTAGGTATCCGCCCCCATTACGGAAGTCCCGCCGCGCCCACTCTCCACCAGCAAACAGATAATCAATAGCAGTGGTAAAAATAAGTAGTACTTAAGATAGAAGGTGGGAAATATAGTAAGAATGAAAATAGAAAAAGAATTAAAATTGCTAGTGAACAATGGGCACGCGCGAACCCCAACCGGAGCAGAACCACACCACCGGACTAAAGGGGAACTCCACTATAAAAAAAAATTTTTTCCTAATGCGGTAATAAGATAAACATTAACAAATGATACCATGGTATATAAACAAAAATGTCTCAAAGACTAATTAGTTTGTTCAAAAAGCAAAAAAAGGGAATGATAATGGTAATGATTTTTTATATATAAATCTGAAACATATATAAATTTAACTGCATCCTCCAATGCACACAGTGCATCTATAGAGGAAAAAAGGGAGGAAAAAAGGGGGGTCCCTCTTGTCCCAAAAAGGGAGAAGGGTATGGTCCCGCGTCGCAAGCGGGGGCGGGCAACCCGCCCCCCAGCGGTCCCCCAGGGGGGTGCCTTTCCAGGCAGCCCAAGCACAGGTGGAAGTCCAGCGTCAGCCATAATCCCCCCGGGGGATCAACCCGCACAGAATGGTATCTCAAGGAAAAGAAGGAGTTGGCCACTATCATGGGGGACTCAATATCCCGCATGTGTGGGTACTCCGTGATGGAATGGAACAGTGTATCATTTCACAAAAAAGGGGAGTATTTCAATTCGTCATTAAGACCTGGTGGAACCGTGGCCTTCAACTCATATATCCAGCGACACTCGCGCTGTAATACCAGTTTCTCAAAATCACCACCTCTCAGAGGTTGATGTACACAATCCACTGCGCTAAACGAAATTCGATTTGATGGATTAAGCTCGCATGCAATTACATGTCTGGCTACTGGGGAACGTAAATTGTGTCCCACAATATCCTGAGTATGTTCATAAATACGTCGGCGAAAGTTCCGTGTCGTCATGCCAATATAGAAGGCGTCACATGTGCATTTGAGCACATATATGACGCCCTCAGTTGAGCAATTAATAAAGTGCTTCACCTGTACAGTTCTCCCGACATGTGGGAAGGTATTGGACCGACCCACTGTTATAAACGGACATTGTTTGCATGATCCACATCGAAAGACTCCCCTTTCTCTGCATGGGTCGGCACTCGAGCCTCCCATGTAATGACTCCTAACTAGTCTGTTGGCAATAGTGGGGGCCCTCCGGAAAATGACTTTTGGTTTATCTGTCACACATTGTCTAATCTTGACATCATCCGTCAACAGATGCCAGTGTCTTGAGAGAATCTTTTGGAATTGATCCTGTTGTTTATTATAGGTGGTAACAATTGGCACTGTTTCCATAAAGGAATTGGTTTTTTTGCGGTACCCCAACAGGGTTCCTCGATCCGAGTTACGGGCCCTATGATAGGCCTTGTCAATATTTGATCTAGAGTAACCTCTAGCTTTAAATCTACATCTCAGCTCAGTAGCCTCAGCCTCAAAGGTTTCAAGTGAGGAGCAGTTCCGCCTGGCCCTTAGAAATTGGCCAGTGGGGATGCTCCTAACAAGATGTTGAGGATGAAAGCTAGCGGCATGTAGCACGGTGTTAGACGATGTAGGTTTTCTGAAAAGTCTAGTACTCAATTCTCCCCCATCCCCCATCTCTATCCAGAGATCAAGGAATGAGAGGGTCCTGGTGTCATATTCACAAGTTAGTTTAAGATTCCAAGAGTTGGAGTTCAATTTTTCAACGAACTCCAAAAGTAATGACTCACCTCCTGTCCAAAGTAGTAGGATATCATCAATGTACCTGTGCCACGCCTCCACGTGGCACAGGTACTCAATCCAGTCATCATTTGAAAAAATCTCCGCCTCCCACGCCCCCAGGTACAGGTTTGCATACGACGGGGCACATGTAGTCCCCATCGCTGTACCCTGCACCTGGAGGTAGTGGGAGGAACCAAAAACATGGCCTCCATGTGCGCCCTGGTACCCTCCTAGTGGCGCTGGACGTAGAGGCCTTATACTCCAGCATTCCACATAAAGGAGGAATTCGAGCAGTGGCTAAATTTTTGGACTCCTTGCCCTGCACAGAGACTGACCATTCGATTTTTTTGTTGGAACTTTTGGAATTCCTTCTGACACACAACCATTTTGTTTTTGGTTCCTCCCACTACCTCCAGGTGCAGGGTACAGCGATGGGGACTACATGTGCCCCGTCGTATGCAAACCTGTACCTGGGGGCGTGGGAGGCGGAGATTTTTTCAAATGATGACTGGATTGAGTACCTGTGCCACGTGGAGGCGGAACTGCTCCTCACTTGAAACCTTTGAGGCTGAGGCTACTGAGCTGAGATGTAGATTTAAAGCTAGAGGTTACTCTAGATCAAATATTGACAAGGCCTATCATAGGGCCCGTAACTCGGATCGAGGAACCCTGTTGGGGTACCGCAAAAAAACCAATTCCTTTATGGAAACAGTGCCAATTGTTACCACCTATAATAAACAACAGGATCAATTCCAAAAGATTCTCTCAAGACACTGGCATCTGTTGACGGATGATGTCAAGATTAGACAATGTGTGACAGATAAACCAAAAGTCATTTTCCGGAGGGCCCCCACTATTGCCAACAGACTAGTTAGGAGTCATTACATGGGAGGCTCGAGTGCCGACCCATGCAGAGAAAGGGGAGTCTTTCGATGTGGATCATGCAAACAATGTCCGTTTATAACAGTGGGTCGGTCCAATACCTTCCCACATGTCGGGAGAACTGTACAGGTGAAGCACTTTATTAATTGCTCAACTGAGGGCGTCATATATGTGCTCAAATGCACATGTGACGCCTTCTATATTGGCATGACGACACGGAACTTTCGCCGACGTATTTATGAACATACTCAGGATATTGTGGGACACAATTTACGTTCCCCAGTAGCCAGACATGTAATTGCATGCGAGCTTAATCCATCAAATCGAATTTCGTTTAGCGCAGTGGATTGTGTACATCAACCTCTGAGAGGTGGTGATTTTGAGAAACTGGTATTACAGCGCGAGTGTCGCTGGATATATGAGTTGAAGGCCACGGTTCCACCAGGTCTTAATGACGAATTGAAATACTCCCCTTTTTTGTGAAATGATACACTGTTCCATTCCATCACGGAGTACCCACACATGCGGGATATTGAGTCCCCCATGATAGTGGCCAACTCCTTCTTTTCCTTGAGATACCATTCTGTGCGGGTTGATCCCCCGGGGGGATTATGGCTGACGCTGGACTTCCACCTGTGCTTGGGCTGCCTGGAAAGGCACCCCCCTGGGGGACCGCTGGGGGGCGGGTTGCCCGCCCCCGCTTGCGACGCGGGACCATACCCTTCTCCCTTTTTGGGACAAGAGGGACCCCCCTTTTTTCCTCCCTTTTTTCCTCTATAGATGCACTGTGTGCATTGGAGGATGCAGTTAAATTTATATATGTTTCAGATTTATATATAAAAAATCATTACCATTATCATTCCCTTTTTTTGCTTTTTGAACAAACTAATTAGTCTTTGAGACATTTTTGTTTATATACCATGGTATCATTTGTTAATGTTTATCTTATTACCGCATTAGGAAAAAAAAATTTTTTATAGTGGAGTTCCCCTTTAGTCCGGTGGTGTGGTTCTGCTCCGGTTGGGGTTCGCGCGTGCCCATTGTTCACTAGCAATTTTAATTCTTTTTCTATTTTCATTCTTACTATATTTCCCACCTTCTATCTTAAGTACTACTTATTTTTACCACTGCTATTGATTATCTGTTTGCTGGTGGAGAGTGGGCGCGGCGGGACTTCCGTAATGGGGGCGGATACCTACACCAGTGCGCGGACAGTTGGGCGCCGCTGGGTGGCAGCTTGCTCGCCCGGCGTCTCGCCCAAACTTTGCTGTCTGCGCATGCTAGGTCTGATAGCCCGGAAGCGCGCATTGGGCATGCGCGCGCCGGGCGAATTCTGACCAGCCCGGGCTGCCTGGAACGCACAGGCCGCGCCCCTTTTGACATGCGACTTGTGCGTTTCCGGGAACAACGCCATTTATTGGCGTGGGGCACAACCACGGCTATACAGGGCATCATCTCAGCGGCCTGGAGTCCTGAGGAGCCGGATTACCGGCGAAACCGGTAGACTTTGCCTGCCATAGCCTCTGCCTTACAGCCTGGCCCCTGCACAGCCTCCATATAGACCTGCATGTCTTTGGGCTCCACATGATGGCTTTCCTCTATGGACACGCGGACCAACGGAGACATTCATCATCACAGGACTGGTAGCTATAACGCTGGTCCACATGCTTTGTTTGAGCTGGCTGCTTCTTGCTTATTAAGATTTTTTGCTTCTGCATCGCACGGCTTGGGACATTTATGTTGCGATTGGACATCACGAGTCCCACTTACTCATCTCTGGTTATCATTGGCAGCGGAGAGTTTCTGGACTGCACCAGAGTTAGATATTGTTGCACAAGTTTTGAATTGAAGCAGCTCTGCTATAATCTTGGGAATCCGCATATATACTCCTGGAACTATTGCCTTTTGAGCCTCAGCTTCGGAGTCACCTTTCTATTGGCTGTAGGAATTACGCACCATACAGGCTGTTATAGGCTATTAGCTTGGCAGGTTTACAGACCGCTCTTTTATCACTCATATGCTCATATAGTGTATAGATCATTAGGTTTTAAATATATGTATTAGGAATGTTTGTATCAATAAAATTTGTTTATATTTTCTTACTTTATGACTCATTGAGTGCTCTGGCTGGCAGTTGGGTTCTGCATTTTTTTCCTACACAATTGATCTACAGTAATACTTTTTATTTTTAAATGGTAATGCCTGAAAACTGAGAAATAATGACTTTTTTTCATTTTTTTTCTCTTTATTCCCTTTAACATGCATTCAAAGTAAAATAATACTTAGCAAAAAGTACCACCCAGAGAAAGCCTAATTGGTAGCAAAAAACAAGGTATAGATCATTTATTTGTGATAAGTACTGCTAAAGTTATTGGCTAATGAATGGGAGACCTGTGAAATGTAGAAAATTGCTTGGGTTTTTTAGGGGGAAAACCCCATGGTAGGGAACTGGTTAAAGAATATGGTCCAATACTGCAAATACTGAGACTGTGCATAAACTTTGTCATTGTCCAGTGGTGTAACAATTCATGCCCCCCCCCCTCCCCCAATGGTCACACCCCTTCCCTTGCCTCCTCTTAGTGCCCTTCATGGCCTTGGGGCCCTTCTCACAAGGGTCATAAAACAAGTGTGGCCATCATGATCTTAAAGTGAACCTCCGGACTAAAAATCTACTCAGCAGCACTGAAAAGGCTTGGTGTTTCTTTAACAGTTTCGCAGCATCATAACTTTGTTTTTCTTACCCAAGCCTCATTTTTAGCTGCACAGAAGAAAACTGCCCGGGCATTTTCCCCCTGATGCTGTGCAAAGCATGATGGGATTTCTGATGTTTTTTTTTTTTTTCATTTTGAATTTAAGATTTGAAACCTAGCGCACGCAGCTGGGAGGGGTGATCAGGACACAGGACAGTTGCAACTGTGTCTCATGCTCCCTGCTACCTCTTTTCAACCAAAAAGATGTCTGCCCCCATGAAAAAGATGGCTGCCCCCATGAAATCACAAACATTTGCCTGTTCTTTTAAAACAGGGTGGGTAAGAGATTATATTACCTATCTATTTTTATTAACATAACTAATGTAACTTAATGACAGTATGTTTGTTTAGGCTGAAGTTCCCCTTTAAAGACACTCAAGTCTCCCGAAAATGAGGTTTTTAACTTTAAACACCTCATTAACATTATTGCCCCTTTTAAAACGCCGCAGAACCGCGGCTGAAAACACCCTCAATCACCCCAAACTCACAGGGGTACATTGCGGGCTCCTTCGGCATAGAGGCAGCGCAGCTCTGCCTGCCCCCCACAGCTCTGGGCCCCTCTGAAATTGCAGGTGCTGCTCCCTTCTACTTACACCCATGTAATTGTCAATAAAAGCCTTTGAAACCTATGAAATGCTTGTAATTCTATGTATATTCTATGTATAAAAACACGGAAGCAGCAATCTTTGTGCAAATTAGTATTTGACCCATTCCCAAAACTTTTGGCCAGGACTGTACATTCTACTATATGTAACAGTAACACAGGCCTGTTTGGGATCATGTATAGAAGCTACAGCAGAAGACCCCTGTCTCCAAGCACACTGCAGTCAGGAATGGGTAAAACCTATTGAAATATGCTTGTAACACTGATGAATGGCTTTGGGTTTGCTGTAATGTGTTGCTTGCCGGAGATCAGAACTGGCCAATAAAACCACATTATGAAGAAACATGTTTGTGTTTGAACGCAGTTGAGTCGGATGACACAGTTCTTTCATGTGTGTGCATTTCCTGTCGCTTCCACCATAGCCACAATGTCACTTTCCAGATTTATGATGTGGTAAATTCCAGCATAGCGAGTGACAAACCAGAGTGACGATGTCTGAAAGCAATGCGTGAGAACATGCGATCGCTGCTGAGGATAGCCATGAAGACTTATTTATGGGAATGCTCCTCTGTGTTGTCACTGTGTGAGGTTTTACCTCGGGCTTCTGAGTCTGAGGCAATCATTGGCTGCTGGGAGTTGGAGTCAGTCAGCATAAATGTACCAACTCCAACTGGGAACTATCATACATGTGAACGCAGCTTCATAATCTAACCCAGTGTGGAGTTGCCTTACTAGTGTGGCGTCCAGCTCATCTATCTTACAACCAAAAAGCAATCGTCCTGCAGGCTACACCAATTGAGGTTGTGTACTGTGTGAGCATCAGGACCCCTCGGTAATTGTGGTTGAGTTCAGGTCATTTCTGCTTTTACTATCAGACCAACATTCATGCATCGTTCATTAAATATACAACAGAAAGTTAAGTATTGGGTTTTGTTTTTTTTATTTTTTATTTTAAATAAGTATATTTTAAGTACGTTTGTGTAAACGCGTGTAATAGTGATGAGCTCCCGGATCCTGAGCTGTTTCGAGTTCTGAATTTTGCAGCGCAATCTGACCATTCCAATTTTTAAAAAAAAGCGAAAATCAGAAATTGTTCTGTTCCAAGTACCCTTCTCCGTTCTGTTATATTTAGTCAATAGTGCTGCTTTCCACGGTTAATAACAGAGCACATGCTATTGTAACCAGGTTTGCCGCGCATGTTAAGTAGGAACATCATAAGACCTGTAGTTTTTGAGAAAATCAATTTAGTTTTTTTTTTTTCATAGTTTTTCCAGCGAAAGCAGGCACACCATCAATTCCTGGGTCCACAGTGAGGTGACTATGGCAAAGTCACTTCCAACAATCATAAACACATTTCACCAGCACACCAGTAGCCGTTTCAAATACTTCACAGTTTTATTGTGCAATTATTCCACAGTTCATTCTAGGGCTGTGGAGTCGGTACAAAAATCATCCAACTCCTCAGTTTATGAAACTACCGACTCCAACTTCAAACCCAGGTACCCCAAATACAGTTGCAGTAATAAGTATGTGAACCCTTTGGAATTATATGGATTTCAGCAGAAATTGGTCATAAAATGTGATCTGATCTTCATCTAAGTCACAACAATAGACAATCAGTCTGCTTAAACTAATACCACACAAATAATTAACTTTTTCCATGTTTTTATTGAACACACCATGTAAACATTCACAGTGCAGGTGGAAAAAGTATGTGAACCCTAAGACTAATGACATCTACAAGAGCTAATTGGAGTGAGGTGTTAGCCAGCTAGAGTCCAACCAATAAAATGAGATTAGAGGTGTTGGTCACAGCTGCCCTACCCTATAAAAAAACATACACCAGTTTTGGGTTTGCTTTTCCCAAGAAGCATTGCCTGGTGTGAATGATGCCTCGCACAAACGAGCTCCCAGAAAACCACCAATTAAGAATTGTTGTCTTGCATGAAGTTTAAAAGGGTTATAAAAGTATCTCCAAAAGCCTTGCTGTTCATTAGTCCATAGTAAGACAAATTGTCTATAAATTGAGAAAGTTCAACACTGCTGCTACTCTCGTTAGGAGTGGCTGTCCTGTAAAGATGACTGCAAGCGCACAGTGCAGAATGTTTAATGAGGTGAAGAAGAATCCTAGAGTTTCAGCTAAATACTTACAAAAGTCATTGGCATATGCTAACATCGCTGTTAGCGAAGCTATGATATGTAAAACACTAAAATAGAATGGAGTTCATGGGAGGATAAGTCACTGCTGTCCAAAAAAAACCCATTGCTGCACGTTTAAAGTTTGCAAAAGAGCACCTGGATGTTCCCAAGCAGTACTGGCAAAATATTCTGTGGACAGATAAAACAAAAGATGATTTGTTTGAAAGAAACACACAACACTAGCACACCAACATCAAAACCTCATCCCAACTGTGAAGTATGGTGGTGGGAGCATCATGGTTTGGGGCTGCTTTGCTGTGTAGGGCCTGGACAGATTGCTATCATTGAAGGAAAATGAATTCCTCAGTTTATCAAGATATTTTGCTGGAGAACTTAAAGCCATCTGTCCACCAGCTGAAGCACATCAGAAGATGGGTGTTGCAACAGGACAACGACCCAAAGCATAGAATTAAATACACAACACAATGGCTTAAACAGAATAAAAAAAATATGCCTTCTGGAGTGGCCCAGTCAGAATCCTGACCTCAACCCGATTGAGATGCGGTGGCTGACCTCAAGAATGTGATTTACACCAGACATCCAAAGAATAATGCTGAATTTGAAACCGTTCAATAAAGAGGAATGGTCAAAAATTACTCCTGACCATTGTGCATGTCTGATCTGCAACTACAGGAAACGTTTGTTGAAGTTATTGCTGCCAAAGGAGGTTCAACCAGTTAGTAAATCCAAGGGTTCAAATCCCTTTTCCACCTGCACTGTGAATGTTACATGGTGTGTTCAATACAAATATGGAAACATTTAATTGTGTGGTATTAGTTTAAAGAGGAACTCCAGTGAAAATAATGTAGTAAAAAAAGTGCTTCATTTTTACATTAATTATGTATAAATGATTTAGTCAGTGTTTGCTTATTGTAAAATCTTTCCTCTCCCCGATTTACATTCTGACATTTATTACATGGTGACATTTTTACTGTGGGCAGGTTATGTAGCTGCTGCTAGCTGTTTTGGCTGTTAGAGACAGCTGTAAACAGCTAATTCCTGTCTGTGAACATTGTTACATTGTGGCAGTTTGCCCAGAGTACCACGGTACTCAGAGCTTCTTGTGGGAGGGGTTTCAGCACAAAATCAGTCATACAGCACCCCCTGATGGTCTGTTTGTGAAAATCATATTTCTTTAACGATTGTGGAACTTTCTCCGTGATCAGCGCACAACGCGTGCGCTGACACGGCGGAAATCCTCCACAAGCGTATATTTGCAGGCACCCAGCAAAAGGTGCTACGCACCCGTAGAGGGAAAATTCCTGTCGGCAGATGGCGCTGGGGAGTGCAGAGGAACCAATCCTCTGTACCTCCACAAATGCCAGACAGGAATTGTACGAAGCGCAGAACGCAATTGCAAGAGAGGCGATTGCGAATGAGAACGAGCAAAGGGACAGGTTGTATGTGTGTGCGCCAACCTAGTCGCCACCCCGCGACAGTACACACACAACAGCAGATATGAAACAGGAACGCGATCGCGAGAGGTGCGATCGCCAGACGTGACACAAGGCAGATCAGGACAGAATACGAGGTTAGCAAAGGCACAGCAAATAATACAATGAGGAGATACGGAAAATAACAAACGCTAGCTAACCGCGAACACCGCACTCATTCGCAACAGTGCACGCGGTTATGCACGGTCTCCACGTGATAAGCACAATAGAGACAAGCACGCCTAACTAACCATTAACAGACAAACATGAAACAGAGGACGCGAGCGCTTGCTTAACGGTTACCTCACCGAGCCTCCAGCAAGCGTAGCAGACAAGACAAACACACGAAAACAGGGACAAGCGAGAGATAGGATCCACAGCACTAGCGAAAGTGGCTAGCGCGATCCAGGTACAGAGTAGCAGAACAGAAGGATCCACAGCACTAGTGGAAAGTGGCTAGCGCGATCCCAGGAGACAGAACAGAAGGATCCACAGCGCTAGCGAAAAGTGGCTACCGCGATCCAAGGAGACAGAACAGAAGCATCCACAGCGCTAGCGAAAAGTGGCTAGCGCGATCCCAGGAGACAGAACAGAAGGATCCACAGCGCTAGCGAAAAGTGGCTAGCGCGATCCAAAGAGACAGATCAGAAGAGATAGCTGGTAGCAACCGCTGCACCAGCTATACTCCAAGAACAGAGATCAGAACCATTTCCTGTCGACCACCGTTGGGACAGGACAATGGCAACAGAACAAACAAACAGATAAACAATCCTAACTGCACTAGGGAAAACCTGCCTAGCGCAGATTCAGGAATTACTCTAAGCTGATCTTCAAACAGAGAGTAAGGCTGACACCCCACCAGGAGTGTTACATAGGACGAAATCCTTATGACCAGCCAAGCATTGCGGGACACACATAGTACTTATAGTACACGCCTCCAATGAATGTGGCCAGGCAATTTGCATGACAACGTATGCAAATTCCTCAGCAAGCACAAGCTGCAAAACTGACAGAAGCTCTTCTTTCCAGAGTCCTGCAGCATGCAAACCTACACAATGGTCAAAAAGCTGCCTGCCTGCACAGGCAGCTGAGCAAATCATCACAATTTCTCATGTAAAAGTGGGTATCAGCTACTGATTGGGATAAAGTTCAATTCTAGGTTGGAGTTTCTCTTTAAAGGACTTACGAGGCCAAGTCCATAAAAAAAAAATGAAAAAAGTTAGCTACCTTGCTCAGCTTGTTGGGCACGGAGGACGACGTCCGCGCCCTCCGTGCCGTTCCGCCTGGTCCCCGCCGCTGCACAGCCCCCCGAACGGTCCCCGACCGCGCGGCCCTGGTTGGGCTCCCCAGCCTGTACCAAGATGGCCGGCGGAGCTGGCCGCGGCTGCGCAGTCCGCATAGCCGCGAGTGCGGCTGCGCAGCTCTAAGGCCAACCCCCCGATCCACGCTACTGTTGCGTGGATCGGGGGGTTGGCCTTAGAGCTGCGCAGCCGCACTCGCGGCTATGCGGACTGCGCAGCCGCGGCCAGCTCCGCCGGCCATCTTGGTACAGGCTGGGGAGCCCGGGCCGCGCGGTCGGGGACCGTTCGGGGGGCTGTGCAGCGGCGGGGACCAGGCGGAACGGCACGGAGGGCGCGGACGTCGTCCTCCGTGCCTAACAAGCTGAGCAAGGTAGCTAACTTTTTTCATTTTTTTTTTATGGACTTGGCCTCGTAAGTCCTTTAAGCAGAATGTGATTGTCTATTGTTGTGACTTAGATGAAGATCAGATCACATTTTATGACCAATTTGAGCAGAAATCCATATAATTCCAAAGGATTCACATACTTTTTACTGCTACTGTAGCTCTGACTTCTCGACTCTTACTCCTTAGTCTAATACTTACCAGGGCGATGGATTTGGTGCAAAAATCATCTGACTCGGGCTCCTCAGTTTATGAAACTACCGACTCCAAAAATAACTCCGACTCCACAGCCCTGGTTCGTTCCGACAATTATTTTGGGGTCCATGCAAGGTCTAATACTTACCAGGGTGGTGGATTGGGTACAAAAATCATTTGACTCCAACTCTGACTCCTCAGTTTATGAAACCACCGACTCCAACTTTGACTCCAGGTACCCAAAATTGCTCCGACTCCTCGACTCCAACTCCACAGCCCTGGTTTATTGCGACAATTGTTTCGGGGGCCATGCAAGGTCCCCTTTCTCGAGGCATGACTTATGGACGCAGAGTATTTGAAACTGCTACTGGTGTGCTGGTGAACAATTTTTATGAAAGTTATTTTCATAGGAAAAATGTTTAGTAAAATGACCATTTGCTGTGCTACACTGTACTGCATTCCAAGTTCTTAGTTCTGTATACACATTGCATATAGTTAATGAAAACTAACAGCGTGGGGTGCCCCCTCCCAAGCCTCTTCACCCCTTGTCACCCATATCACACTATAGCTCCTACTGTGTGATCACTGAAGCCCTGGCCTCTGTATAATGCAGCCTCCTCCTGTGTGATCATTGAAGCCCAGGCCTCTGTATACTGCATCCTCCTGTGTGATCATTGAAGCCCTGGCCTCTGTATACTGCAGCCTCTTCTTGTGTGATCATTGAAGCCCAGGCCTTTGTATACTGCAGCCTCCTCCTGTATGATCACTGAAGTCCTGGCCTCTGTATACTGCAGCCTCCTCCTGTGTGATCACTGAAACCCTGGCCTCTGTATTATGCAGCCTCCTCCTGTGATATGTAAAGCCCCGGTCTCTGTAGAATGCAGCCTCCTCCTCTGTGATCACTGAAGCCCTGGCCTCTGTATAATGCAGCCACCTCCTTTGTGATCACTGAAACCCTGGCCTCTGTATTATGCAGCCTCCTCCTGTGATATGTAAAGCCCTGGCCTCTGTATAATGCAGCCTCCTCCTTTGTGATCACTGAAACCCTGGCCTCTGTATAATGCAGCCTCCTCCTGTGTGATCACTGAAGCCCTATCCTCTGTATACTGCAGCCACTTCTTGTGTGATAAGAGAAGCCCAGGCCTCTGTATACTGCAGCCTCCTCCTGTGTGATCACTGAAGCCCCGTCCTCTGTATACTGCAGCCTTCTCCTGTGTGATAAGTGAAGCCCCAGACTCTGTATGATGCAGCTTCCTCCTGTGTGATCACTGAAGCCCCGGTCTCTGTATAATGCAGCCTCCTCCTGTGTGATCACTGAAGCCCAGCCTCTGTATAATGCAGCCTCCTCCTGTGTGAGAAGTGAAGCCCCGGCCTCTTTATAATGCAGCCTCCTCCTGTGTGATAAGTGAAGCCCCGGTCTCTGTATAATGCAGCCTCCTCCTGTGTGAGAAGTGAAGCCCCAGCCTCTATATTCTGCAGCCTCCTCCTGTGTGATAAGTGAAGCCCTAGCCTCCTGTGTGATAACTGAAGCAGATATGCTTTTCAGGCTCCAGATTCTGTAGTGTGTTGCAGACACATTTCCCATTAAAGCACAGAGAGCCGGAGGCTGTTGGGATCTGTCACGATGCTGTCAGTCATGCTGCCTCCTGATCAGTTGTGTGTTTGCACGTTGTCATGTAGATAAGCAGCGGCGCGATCACTCGTAGTTCTGGCGAGCAACGCTTGGATCCCGTCCAGGACAACATCGCTGCAGCACATTCTCCACGCTGCTAACTATTTACCACTCCAGCTTTTACAGGCTGGAAAATAAAGAAGCCAAATAGTTTAAATGTCCTGATAGTTCATTAGGCAATGTAAATACGCACAAATTGGAAAACAAGCACAGCAATTACACCGCTCTGCCGGGTTTATGAGCGCGGTTTCCTCGCTATGGCTTTAACCCCTCGTGCCTCGTGGAAATGTTCAGCGACTGCTAAACGAGAAAACGAATTGTTATGCTTGCGTCAGCTGAATGATCGCAAATACCTTCAGCTTTAAGAAGGCAAAATTACATTTCAGCATTGCTTTTTATTAATATAGGGCTTTTTGGTCTCTTGAAAGGAAACGCGAGGTGAAAATAAACTGATAAGATAACCAATTGTATCTATTTTCCTTTTCCTAAAAAGTACTTTTTTTTTTTTTTTTTTTTTTTTTTTTTTTTTTTTTTTTTATATCCCACACTTTTTTAAAGAGGGATCGTCAGCCATAAAATCAAACTCCATTCACACTGGGGCGATTCCCACTAATCGCTGGCTAGCGCTAGCGCAATACAAACTATAAGGCAGTGATATCACTGCCACGATTGCTGCCGATCGTGGTCGATTTGGGATTAGCGGCAATCGCAAAACATGCTGCATGCAGCATTTTTCTGTGATTAGAATGCTAAAAAGTGCTAATCGCGATCGCTCAAAAATCGCCAGTGTAATCACGGTAAAAATCACTTTTGGCAGCGTGATTTGGCCATTACCCACTGCAAGCATGCCAGTATAATCATAAATGTTTCTGCTGTAATAAATCTTGGTCACCCTGGTTCTATTTTTGCCATTGCCAACGAGAAGGAAGCTAGTCATTACCCCTGCTATATTCCTGCTCCTCACTGATTGGCTGAGGGATTTGCATAAGGCAGAAAAAGAAAAGGAAGGAAGGAAATTACATTAGGATTGGCTTGAGTCAGTGGGAATCAAGATGGCAAATGCCAGGAACAGAATTCTCTTTATTTACTATACAAAATCCACTGAAATCAAAACAGGGACAACACATGTTATGTAAGTAGAACCAGTTATCTACTTTCTATATGTTGTTTTTTTTTTTTATCTGGGATATTCTGGCTGTCCCTGCTGCATTCTCTTCTCAATGACACTTGCATATATGTATGCCAGAGCTAAAATCTATGAACTATTGGCCCTTTTTTATCTCTTTCCTGCTCTCAGAAAACATTAACTGCTAGGAAAGTAGTTTATGGCTGTAATTGCTTATCATTATCAGGGAGGGTTACCCTATACTCGGACCCAGTCCCGACCAGGTCCCTACTCCCTAGAAACTGTCATTTGCATACCTGATTTTTAACTCTTTCAGGCAGAGAAAGAAAAAAGGAACACAGCCTAGTTATTTGTGGGCTTGGCACTGTAAATACACATAATGTCTGTCACGTCACGTCACTTCATGTATCCCTTTATACCTTCCAGCTTGTTCTTGGTCACCTCCGTGTGTCTGGGTATTTCTTCTTGTGTCTACTCACTGAGCACTTTATTAGGAACACTATACTAATACTGGGTAGGGTCACATTTTATTAGCATCACTATACTGATACTGGGTATGGCTTCCCTTTATTAGGAACACTATACTAATACTGGGCAGGGCCTCCCTTTATTCGGAACACTATACTAATACTGGGTAGGGCCTCCCTTTATTAGGAACACTATACTAATACTGGGCAGGACCTCTCTTTATTAGGAACACTATACTAATACTGGGTAGGGTCTCCCTTTATTAGGAACACTATACTAATACTGGGCAGGGCCTTCCTTTATTAGGAACACCTATACTAATACTGGGTAGGGTCTCCCTTTATTAGGAACACTATACTAATCAGTGTTCTCCCCAGAAATTTTTTCCAAACGGGTGGCATGAAAAAGTAGCCGGGTGGGGCGAGATGAAAGAATGCAGGGCCGGTGCTTCTGTGTGCAACTCTGCTTACAGAATGGGAGGAGGTGAGCTGATGACAGCCGGGTGCTCACCAAAATTAGCCGGGTGGAACACCCGGCTAAAAGAGCCTGGGGAGAACACTGCTAATACTGGGCAGGGCCTCTCTTAGGAACACTATACTAATACTGGGCAGGGCCTCCCTTTATTCGGAACACTATACTAATACTGGGTAGGGCCTCCCTTTATTAGGAACACTATACTAATACTGGGTAGGGCCTCCCTTTATTAGGAACACTTTACTAATGCTGGGCAGGGCCTCCCTTTATTCGGAACACTATACTAATAACTGGGTAGGGCCTCCCTTTATTAGGAACACTTTACTAATACTGGGCAGGGCCTTCCTTTATTAGGAACACTATATTAATACTGAGTAGGGCCTCCCTTTATTAGGAACACTTTACTAATACTGGGCAGGGCCTTCCTTTATTAGGAACACTATATTAATACTGGGTAGAGTCTCCCTTTATTAGGAACACTATACTAATACTGGGCAAGGCCTCTCTTTATTAGGAACACTATACTAATACTGGGTAGGGTCTCCCTTTATTAGGAACACTTTACCAATACTGGGCAGGGCCTCCCTTTATTAGGAACACTATACTAATACTGGGCAGGGCTTCACTTTATTAGGAACATTATACTAATAGTGGGAAGGGCCTCCCTTTATTGGGAATGCCATTGCTAGACCTATGCTGGATAGGGCCTCCCTTTATTAGTAACACTATACTAATACTGGGCAGGGCCTCCCTTTATTACGAACACTATATTAATACTGGGCATAGTCTACATTTATTAGGAACACTATACTAATACTGGGTAGGGCCTTCCTTTATTAAGAACAGTATATTAATACTGGGTAAGGTCTCCCTGAATTAGGAGCACTCTACTAATACTGGACAGGACCTCTCTTTATTAGGAACACTATACTAATACTTGGTAGGGCCTCCCTTTATTTGGAACACTAAACTAATACTGGGCAGAGTCTCTCTTTATTAGGAACATTATACTAATAGTGGGAAGGGCCTCCCTTTATTGGGAATGCTATACCTATGCTGGGCAGGGCCTCCCTTTATTAGTAACACTATACTAATACTGGGTAGGTCCTTCTTTTATTAAGAACAGTATATTAATACTGGGTAAGGTCTCCCTTAATTAGGAGCACTATACTAATACTGGGTAGGGTCTCCCTTTATTGGGAACACTATACTAATACTGGGTAGGGTCTCTCTTAGGAACACTGTACTAATACTGGGTAGGGTCTCCCTTAATTAGGAACACTGTACTAATACTGGGTAGGGTCTCCCTTCATTAGGAACACTATACTAATACTGGGTAGGGTCTTCCTTTCTTACAAAAAACTATACTAATGCTGGGCATAGTCTCCCTTTATTAGGAACACTATACTAATACTGCGTTGGGTCTCTTTTTATTAGTAAAACTACTTATACTGAGTAGGGGCCTCCCTTTATTTAGGATCAATATCTGAATACTGGATTGGGTAGGGCGTTCTTTTGCCCTCAAAACCGCCTCATTTTTTCCTGTCATGAATGCCACAAGATTGTGGAAGCATTCCTTTGAGGCTGTGCGCCCAGAGCATTGTGCATCCCCATCCTCTGCCTTGGCCCTGCACTGGTAATGCAGAACAGCCTCTTGATACATAGAAAAGCCAAGTCACCTTTTCCAGTCCTGCGCCACTGTGGTATTTTTCTAATTTGCTGGCATATTGAGTGCAGCAATTTAACAGCGTCATCTTTTTCCTAGTTTAACTTGTCGCCGGCCGCGTCACGCCGACGGGCGTGGCAACAGCCGCAGGACTGCCTGACACCGTTCGGTGTAAAGTCCTGGGGCGGGGATTTGCAGAAGATTGCGTGCGCGCACATCTCCGCTTGGATGATGGAGCTCCGCCATTGCCGCTAGGAGACTGTTAGACGGCTTAACCGCCGTCTGTTTACATAGTACAGCATTGCAATCTACGGCAGTGCTGTACTGGGGACAGCCCTGTGACCTGGCTGTCCCTGTGGGTGGCAAGAGAGAGATGCGCTGTCATAGGCTGAAGCCTATGACAGCCGATCGCTCTGATTGGCTGGCGGGGGGAGGGTAAAAAAAATGTAAAATAAAATTGTAAAATATATTGATAAATCAATGGGGGAGCAATCACAGCCCACCAACAGATAGCTCTGAGCTCTGTTGGTGACCAGAAGAGGAGGGGGGAAATTTCTTGTGTGCTGAGTTGTGTGGCCCTGCAGCGAAGCCTTAAACCTGCAGTGGGCCAATTTGCGAAAAATGGCCTGGTCTTTAGGGGGGTTTTAGGCCCCGTTCACACTTGCGTTTTGGCAAGTAAACGGACCGGATCCTGATCGGATCAGGACCTGATCCTGATCAGAACCGTACGGTTCCAATCCGGATACGATCCGGATCCGGTCCGTTTGTATCAGGCATGCATCAGGCTGCCATCCGGATCCGTGGGCAAAAAATAGTGAAATTTAAATAAAAAAATGTTGGGGTCAGCAGAAGGTGCACCTGTAGAATCAGGTTCCTCCGCTGTAGGCCTCACCTCCACCTCCGACATTCTGCCAAATCGCTCCAGCACGTCTGTCACTGCTGCTCCACTCCAGACATGCTGGGCCCATGTGTCCCCATCCGAAATGGCCGCTTGGATACGCATAGGAAGTGGGGTAAAATGTCAGGTTTTTGTAGGCAGTGTGTTCTGTGCCTTCCGTTCCCCATTGGTTTCTGTGTTCCGGATGGTGCTGTCAGGCTCAGGTCCGGCTTCAGGCCGGGTGCGTGGGCCGGAGTTCCGGACCCAAAAAATAGCGCATGTTGGAAAAGTGTCCGGAGTCCGGATCCTGTCCAGCTCCGTACTGTACGGAACGGACACGTGTGAACGTCCGCATAGACTTTGCATTGCTATGCGGAACGTACGTTCCGTTTGTACAGTATACGGTCCGGATCAGATCAGGAAAATCCAGACAGGGAACGCTAATGTGAACCGGGCCTAAACCTGTTGTCCTAAAAGTGGTATGAAACCCAGCATTTCTTCTTTGCTCTAAAAGATTATTTACAGCATATTCTATACTACCACCATTTTTCAGCTACTTAAACACAGGACTTACAAGCTCCGTGCAGGGAAAGCTGGACTCAACAGAACTGGAGATAACATTATCTTGTGTTTACTGAATTGTATCAAGTGAGGAATGTAAACATTATCTGGCAATTCAGACACCCCAGAACACATACTGACACTCAGAAAGCATTTCTGGACACATTACAATATCAATACACCAGTTATGAATAAAATGCAATGTCAGCTCTCAAGAGCAAAAAAATTCTACTTTGGGAACTTGTAATTTCTAAATGAATAATAATACTTCTGCACAAAAGCAAATATGATAACTGTTTGGGATATAAAAAGTAGGAAAACATGTTTTTATTGAATTAGAGTCAGAGTTTTATACTACTTTAAGTTAAATAGTTAATCTGAAATTCCATCATCTTTGGTAGTCTTGTTGTTAGTAATGCTTTCTAAACCCACTGAACGTCTTTCTCTACAATGTCTGGCTCTTGCTGTAAATCCTACCACCAGGGTTAGCAGTGAAGTTGAGATCTTGTTTATACAGTTCTTCTCTATATTCTTTCCACTGTTCCCTAAACCCTTCCACTTGTGTTATGTCCCTAATATTTCTTTTTTTTTTTTTTTTTATTAGTGCACTCAATAAAACAAAAGTGGAGAGGACGAATATCTCATGAAAGCATCACATTTTTTTCACTGAGATAAACCCTGAGATAAAGGCAATGCCAAAAATATTTAGAGACATAGCAAAATTTTATGTCTTTTATTGCGTCCATTTTAGTGTTAAATGTTCCCTTGATGTATTTTTAAGGGGAACCCTAAGTGAGGATGTAAATTAAAAAAACAAAAAACAAAAAAAAAAACAATGCTACCTGATCCGGATGGCTGGGCGGATCAGGTAGCCGCGATCCCCGTCGCTCTCTGCTGCTCCTGTGGCCTGCTAGGGCTCAGTTCGGATTCTGTGACCCCAGGGGTCATGACGCTGGAAGAGCTGCTCTGTGTATCTCACACACGGAGCAGGGAGGCGGGGGAGCAGACGTGATGAGGCAGAGCTTCCCAGTGGCAGTTGGGGAAGACCTGCAGGAATGCCCCTAGTGGGCGTTTTACGCAGGTAATACCTCTCCTCCCTTCCCCTGGAGATTGGTGACAATCGCATGTCACCAATTTCTGGGTGCCGAAAGTGCAGCGGGAGGGGCGGGGGCAGAGAGCGGGGGTGTTGTAGCACAGGGACATGTCCTGAAGCAGGGAACATGCCTCAGTGTCCTATATGCTTGATTTGTGTATACAGAGGCGCCAAAAAGTATAATATATTAAAAAAAAAGTTTAAAAGGGGAGTACTGGTGGACTTACCTCTCCATAGATGACACAACAATAATGTATCTTTAAAATGTATTCAACGTTTATTTCTTACTCCAATAACATCTGCAACGCATTTTGCGGGTCTGTCGCCTGCTTCCTCAGGCAAAGTACAACAAGGAGCAGCTGAATGAGTGTCAGGAGGGTTATAGCGCCTTTGTCACACTACTCGGGGCTCTCACATTTTTCTTTTTGTCTTAACCTTTGTTCGTGTCCAATACATATCGGTAGGTGGGATAGCGGAATGAAGCAGACCGCTATGTAAGCAGACCTTCGGTTTTCACAGATGTGTGTTGAGGTTTGTGGTCCTGGCTGGAAGCCCACCAACACGTTATGCAGTCTTTTCCTGTAATTGGTGACATTAATCTGTTGAAGTATCATGCCTGTTCTGCGTCTGCCTTGACTGCTCTCCAATTTATCAGAATGCCTTGTACTAATAGCCCATTTTGGGAGATTAATGTCTCGCATTAGGCAGCTGGCTGAATAACGTATTTGAGTAATCTTCTTTTTGTAGGACAGAGTAAACAAGCAGCTCGGGGTGACCCAAACTACAAGGAATGTATAGGGGGATAAAAGGAACCAAAAAGCCCTCCTACTAAAAAAACAAAGCTTGGTGTAATTGCCTTCTTAAAACAGAAGGAAATTTGCAATAATTCAGTTATAAGTGAACATTTGTGGTTACCCACAATGCACTACTACTAAATATGCAAATTATCCCTTTTCACCCTTGTTAAGCCAAGCAAGCATCCAGAACTGCTCGTGTATAGCAAGCCTATAGCTTTAAGTTTTTCACAGCCATATCAAACCCACATGTAGACAGCCTTTTTCAGACTTTTTGTAGGAATGATCGTCTCTCAAGAGCTTTTTCATGGGTTGGAAAATAGGCTTGTGAAAAATGAGTTTCTGGTCTATCTTAGTCCGGTGTTATTGGGGATGATATGATCAGAATATTGAGCAGCTAACACAATTCCCCAATCTCCACGACCTTATCCATGTCTGGATCTGTGTTTTTACAAATAAGTCCATTTACTGTTTCAAAGCTCAAATTCCGGCAACATAACCTGACGCCATCATCCTGGTGAACCAATCATTGGTGTGTCATTTTTACAGCACTTTTCTCTTTCGGAACTCAAAGCGCTGTGACCCTGTGGTCTAAAGTTTCAAAGGCTCAGGAAAAGAGGTGGGGTTTTAGTCCTTTTCTTAAAGCTGTCCAGAGAAGGAGCTAGTCCTCGCACTTATCGTGGAAGTGCGTTCCATAGAGTAGGGGTCAGATGGGAAAAGGCCCGAGCACCAAATGTTTTTAAAATGGAAAGAAGGGCTTGCTCTGGAACATCGGGCCCATGCTCCAGTCCCCAGTTGCCAATCACAACCCCCACACCCTACTGAAGAATTTTTCTAAGGGCTCATCAGTAAGGATCATTGGGGCCACGCATGACTGCGGCTGTGCAGTAGCAATAAGCCGCTCTGGCTTACTGCACAGCAGCCACGTGCATGGCTGAAGAGGAGCACAGCCACGATTGTTCCTTTCCGAAAAGCATGTGACAAACACCCGCCAATCTCGTCGTACTATGCCACATTTGCTATACAGGTCTCATTGACTTCTGAAGTTGGATCCACTGTGAGCACAGTAAACAGTTAAGATTGGTTGGTTTGCCCATACATGATCCAATCAGTAAAATGGTTATTGACTGTTCGCTGCAAAATCAAGATAATATGCCGCATTCCACTGTCTAAATAAGATGCAAGCGGGGGATTTGAAACTCACCTCGATCACCGATTCCCACATCGCATCTCCATGGCAAGAGGATGTCATATGACGTGACGTCGGGACGTGCCAGTGTATTATTCGCTAGCAGCCAGCGTGTAATAAGCTGGCACATCCAGAAGTCACGTCATGTGATGTCCTGTTGCCATGGAGACGCGACGCGGGAATAGGTGATCGAGGTGAGTTTCAAATCCCCTGCCGCTCTGCTCGCATGTCTGCAGGGAGGGACGGGGGTTGGGATATGAGAAATGCTTAAAGTTGACAAGGTAGCGAGACCTTAAACCTTGCTAAAAGGAAGAAAACTGTTAATTGCAACCTAACTAGCCAAATCAACAGTTTATAAAAATAAGAAAATGCGTTAGTGTGTCTCCCCTTGAGGACATTGTGCTCTGCCAGAGATCTATGCTAGAACCCTATTTTTCCACGTACGTGAGTCTTGCCAACAAACAGACTGCACACCTGCACTTAGCAGGGCACCATGAGTCTGCAGATATGAGATATGATTATGAAATAATAAAGTATGCCTTTAGAACCTTTATATCTCAGGGTGGGAATGTACGATTTTTGTGAGAATTTCACAGAACGTGTGCTAGAATGAGCCCAACTACTTTGAAAAAGATTATCCTGCTAGAATTTTTTTGAAGGCTGGAAATCCCATGAAATATGGAGAAATATTAGGCCTGGTGCACACCAAAAACCGCTAGCAGATCCGCAAAATGCTAGCAGATTTTGAAACCCTTTTTCTTCTTTTTCTGTAGCGTTTCAGCTAGCGTTTTGCAGTTTTGGGAAGCGTTTTTGGTGTAGTAGATTTCATGTAATGTTACAGTAAAGCTGTTACTGAACAGCTACTGTAACAAAAAACGCCTGGCAAACCGCTCTGAAGTGCCGTTTTTCAGAGCGGTTTGCGTTTTTCCTATACTTAACATTGAGGCAGAAACTTTCTGCAAAACGCCTCCCGCTCTGGTATGCACCAGCCCATTGAAATACATTACCCTAGCGGATCCGCACCCGCAAGCGGATCGCAAACCGCAGCAGAACCGCTCTGGTGTGCACTAGGCCTTAGAGTTTATCTGTCTCTGGTCACAGCAGGGGGTGTGTACACCTTGCATAAGGATCTTTTTGAAGCCAGTAGAGTTTCTAGAGGTGTTAACCACTTGAGGACCGTAGGCTTACACCCCCTAGTGACCAGGCTATTTTTTGCTATTTAGGCCACTGCAGCTTTAAGGCCTCGCTGCAGGGCCGTACAACTCAGCATACAAATGATTCCCTCCCCCCCCCCTTTTCTGCCCACCAACAGAGCTTTCTGTTGGTTGGGTCTGATTGCTCCCTCAATGTTTGTCTGGGTTTTTTTTATATGTTTTTTCCTTTTTTTTCCTTTTTTTTTAAATAAATTCTACTATTTATTATTTTTTTAACCACTTAATGAAAAGCAGACTTATAAAAACGACCTGCTAGAGCCTCTCAACGGCTCCAGGACGTTTTTATAAGTCAAACAGTGCTGCTGCCGCTGTGCGCGTGCATGTGCGTCCCCACAAGCGTGCACGTGAAATTAGTGAAAAAACAAACAGAAAAAAACTACACCTGTATTACCAAATACTATATTGTCACCATACTTTGTACTAGGGACATAATTAAAATTTTGTGATAACCAGGACAAATAGGCAGATAAAATGTGTGGGTTTTATGTACAGTAGCAGTGTTTATATTAAAACTATAGGGGATAAAATTGGCCAACTAGTGTATTTTTTCATTTTACCCTTGTTTTTCCCTTTAAAATGCATAGAAAATAAAGTAATTACTGAAAACAAATATCCACCCCCAAAAAAAGCCTAATTGGTGGTGAAAAAAACAAGATATAGATAATTTCATTGTGATTAGTAGTGATTAAGCTATTGGCAAATGAAAGGGATGAGCACTGAAAGGTGAAAATCGTTCTTGTCCGTTAAGGTAAAAACTCCTTTGGGGTGAAGTGGTTAAACTCTGCCCTCCCCCTGCCAGCCAATCGCAGCAATTGGCTGTCATAGACCTCAGCCTATAAGAGCCGATTGCTCTCCTACCTCCCAGGTGGACAGCCGTGTGACATGGCTGTCCCCAGTAGAGTGCTGCTGTAGATCGCAACGCTGTACACTGTAAACAGACGGCCATCTAGCAGTCTCCTAGCGGCAACCACCGCTGGGAGACTGATAGCGGAGCGATCTCCGGCAAAACACTCCCCCAGGATTGACGTCAATAAGCGTTTGGCAGTACTGGGGCTTCTGTCGCGTTCACGCCCATCGGTGTGATGCGGTCGTTAGGTAGTTAAAACCCCGGGGTTTTGGAGACTCTGTGACTGGTATGAGTCTGCCTTAAAGTGACCCTGAGATGACTGAATGCAAAAGATTTTATACATACCTGAGGCTTCCTCCAGCCCCCTTGGGACTGATCGCTCCCACGCCGTCTTCCTCCGCCTTCTCATTCTCCTGCTAGAAGCAACATTAGCTGGGCAAGTCTGGGTCCAGTGCGCATGTGCAGAACGCTCGCAGCCGCAGGATTGAGATGAAGGCGCACGCAGCTGCACTGCGCATACAGCGACTGACCGCAACTTGCAAAACTTACGGGGTTTCTAGCAGGAGAACTGGAAGGCGGAGGAAGACAGCGTGGGATTGATCGGTCCGGAAGGGGCTGGAGGAAGTCACAGGTATGTATAGTATAAAACTTTTGCCTTTAGTCATCTCTGGTACACTTTATCGGCTTCTGTCATAGCTAATCTAAGATTGATGGCTACGTAACCTGGCAGGTGTACTTGGACAGCCAGGAAGAGTCTTTGACAATAACTAGCTAATTGTACCTCTCTCTGGCCTGTGAGCTATAGTTGGAAAGGTTAATTAACTTTCGTGTTGGGAAAGTTTAACTTTTTGTGTAATAATTATAATCTGAACATTTGTATAGCGCTTCTCTCCTGTCGGACTCAAAGCGCTCAAGAGCTGCAGCCACTGGGACTTGCTTACTGAATAGGTACTAACCCTAGCCAGGATTCAAACCCTGGTCTCCCATGTTAAAGGCAGTGCCCTAACCAGTACACTATCCAGCCACTAGTCACACTATCCAGCCACTAGTCACACTATCCAGCCACTAGTCACACTATCCAGCCACTAGTCACACTATCCAGCCACTAGAGTAATTGAGAGGATTTTATGATTCTACAGTTAGAATGTGTATGGCTTATGATGCATTTGATATGACCTATTCGATATGACATGCTGAGTGCATCACAAAGCCTTTGTTGTAATTCTTTGTATGGTCTGTGATCTGCAATATGGGGGGGGGTTCCATGGAAAGCCTCTATAGCAGGGGTATCAAATTCAAATACAAAGTCGGCCAAAATTGAGCTCTGGGACCAAGTCCCAGGCCAACCTCAATATCTAGTGGCCACCTCTCTCCCATATAAAGTTCCCTGGTGTCTAATAGTCCCCTTCTTACCCTATAAGGTTCCCTGGTGTCTCATGCCCCCCCCCCTCTCCCTCTCCAATACAGTTCCCTGGTATCTAGGGCTTTCCCCCTCCCCATATTGCTTTCCTGGTGATTTAGGGATTACACTCCAATATAGCTTCTCTGGTGCTCTAGAGTAGGCCAAACATAATGCAAAGTGGAGAAACTAGCTCCGATTTGGCACACAGGCCTGAGTTTGACATGTATGCATTATAGGATCCGGAGGCTTCCCCCTTTGTAGGCAAGTATCTGTTTTCATACCTGAAATAAAGGTATAAAATGGTCAAAATATCACCATTTTATACCTAATAACACTTTTACACCTAATAAGTGTAATAAAAAATCCTTTAGGGCCCGTTTCCACTAGTGGGTTGCGGAATCGTCGGGAGATCAACACGGACGAAATCGCATGCGCTTGCGATTCCGCATGCGTTTTTTGCCGCGATTCCGCACAGGTAAGGGTATATGCGAATTTAACCATGTCACTGCCTGTGTTCCTGTGTCCTGTGTTCCTATGCGGAATCGCGGGGAAAAACGCATGCCAAATACGCATGCGATTTCCCTATTAAATACATGGCGTGCGAATCGCATAGTGGTGTGCGGGGAGCGAATTCTGACGGCTCTGCTGTGCAGATTTTCCCCGCACACAAAAACGGAGCGCACAAGTGGAAACAGGCCCATCCACTTGTATTGGTTGAGCGACTGTGCATGCAGGAAACGCATGCAGATTCGCTCTAGTGGAAACGGGCCCTTAAAGAGAAACTGAGCCAGGTAAAAACGTTAAAAAAAAGACATTTTCTGATCCAGGGGCTAGCTGGACCAGGTAGAGCCCCTTACCGCTACTCCTGTGTTGAGCTTTCCTATAGTTTGTTTTGTGTGAAAAGAACCTGTGACCCCGGGGACACGATGCTGCAGCTCACCTCTCTGCTTCTCATCTGAGAGCAGAGAGGTGTGAAAGGGGCAGGATTGAGGTAGGGAGAGGCGCGGAGACGCCTGAAAGGGGTGTTTTGCAGGAGTGCCTCTCCTGCAAGGGATGCCCACGCCCCTAGTAGTGTTCTGACAAGCTGTTGTTGGTGGATTGGGGGGGGACAGAGGAGTTGAGGAGGACAGAAAGCCATGCGGAGAGGACACAGAGGCATGTCATTAAGCAAAGAACATGCCTCTATGTTCCATTTGCATTTAAAAGACCACCTTAGATATAGTTTAAGCTTCTTTAAGAGCAGATATAGAATTTACTACAGCTGCTACCTGTAGTGAAATAGTCCACAATACAGTATTAGGCTCTCTTATTGTAAAGAACTGCTTTCTGAACTGGTGGTAAAATCTCCTTGCCTCCATTACTCTTGTTCTTTGCGCAAAACCTAAGAGTAAAAAGCTAATTTGCTGACAAGATTGCCTCTAAAAGATTGTAGAGATACTAGATTTTTATTAAAGAGAACCCGAGGTGTGTTTAAAGAATGTTATCTGCATACAGAGGCTGGATCTGCCTATACAGCCCAGCCTCTGTTGCTATCCCAAACCCCACTAAGGTCCCCCTGCACTCTGCAATCCCTCATAAATCACAGCCGTGCTGTGAGGCTGTGTTTACATCTGTAGTGTCAGTCTCAGCTGCTCTCCCGCCTCCTGCATAGCTCCGGTCCCTGCCCCCGTCCCTTCCCTCCAATCAGCAGGGAGGGAAGGGATGCAGGCGGGGACTGGAGTTCTGCAGGAGGCGGGGAGAGCAGCAGACTGACACTATAGAGATAAACACAGCCAGCTCTGACAAGCTGTTTGTCAGCAGCGTGGCTGTGATTTATGAGGGATTGCAGAGTGCAGGGGGACCTTAGGGGGGTTTGGGATAGCAACAGAGGCTGGGCTGTATAGGCAGATCCAGCCTCTGTATGCAGATAATATTCTTCAAACCCACCTCGGGTTCTCTTTAAGGTACCCAATAACAATCCATTTTTCCTCTACTTTCTGATGTGATCAATGAGAAATGATCGTTCCAGCCCACTGACCGAGGGGAAAAAAGGATCAGACTAAAATAATTGTTCTGAAATTCCGATTGACGGAATGATTGTGGGAACAATTGGTCCCATTAACTGTACCCAACACAATTGTCAATACAGTCGATCATTCAGAACATTGTATCATTAATGGGCACTTTAGATGAATCATTTCTGATGTTTTGAGCAAAAATAATCTTGTGTCCGTATCGCTGTCCTACATCATCATTCGAGCTTCCATCATAACAGATTGCTGAACATGAATGAACACTATTGTTTTACATTGTGTTTACATTGTTTTTCCTGCCCTCTGATTGCTTATTTCCACCCTTCATCTCTCCATAGAGCATAGCTACCACCAGCGATTTGTCTGTACTAATCACAGTTCCAAAGGACAGTAAATGAAGCGATCTCTGCATAGCATAAGCTGTCTCCTTTCCAAACTGGAAGCTGAAGTTATTAAGGACACCCAGGAAAATTATTTCAAAACTGGTAGTTGAGCTTTGTGTTCTCGTTGGCTTAATAGACTCCAGAATCTGCCCAGTTCTGCTGGTTGATGACTTCTGGGTTGTTTTTAATGGTCCAGTATAGTGATGGTCATGTCTAAGAGTACTCATGGAGAAGCATGTGACTGTTTGGTCAGTTGATGAAGTAGCAAAGCTCTGATTTGCTGTGCTCACATCCTGCTTTAGCACATGATCATGACTAACAAATCAGAGACTTGCATAAATATCGCCTGACCAAACTGACCACATGCTTTTCCATGAAATAGAGATGACCATCGCTAGTCCTGTATCTACTCATTGGCTTCAATCTATTCATTGGCTTCACAGACCCCAGGAACTGCCCAGCTCTGCTGGTTAATGAGTTACGGGTCACTTTTATTGTTTGAAGGGGTTTTGGTAAAGCTTGGTAGTTGTGGAATGGTTGGGGTACAAACTGCTCCATCTTTAGAAGATCAGACCTACTGCTGCGGAGATCATAGTCCTATCCCACTTTAGACAAGTTTTAATTAACTGGAAGAACATGAAATACTACATGAAAATATAGATCTGTTCCCTTTGTTGCATCTGGACAGCAGATCCTTTCTTCGCTCTGTCCAGTCTGGCCGCCTGGTTCAGCTTTCTAAGAACCAGAAGCAACATTTTCCAAAATATTTCATCCTTCGCCAAACATTTAGTAGAACATTCTTGGCAAAGTCCTGGGGGAAAGTTATTAATTAACTTGTTTGCATCTTAATGGAAACACATTGGGGATGGTCTTCAGGGCCTATTATTAATGTGTGAATGGCTGGTTATGCTATTTGATGTGGTCTCTATTTTCGTTATTGGGTGTAATTGCATGCAAACCATTGGAAGAATTTTGCTGAGAGAACTTGGCATACAAGGTGCAATGGGGAGACCTGGTGTTTGGTTCAGGAGGCATGGGGTTTAGGTGTGGTGGGATGGATGTTTTTGCTTTTTTTTTGGAAGACCTTGGCCTGTAACTAAAGTTGCTACTGAAATGTTGTGTGTTTATCTTGGACTATCAGGCTAGAGATAGAGAGAAATCACACAGCAGCAGTTGTAACTGAACCTGATAGGCAGGGTGCTAACACAATACACACAAAATGGGCCACAAACTCATTATACAGCATACTAGTTCTCACTGGTTTCCCTAAGGTCCTAGTACCCTATACTTTTCTCATGGTTCTGGGTCACCCCGAGCGGCTTGGTTACTGTGTTGTACTGATTCGAGCCCTATCCTCTAGGGGTCCCCAATCGTTTTGGGTCGGGGGCCGAATCAACATACTTCAGACTGCTAGGGGGCCGGAGTATACATACAATGTGGTAGAAGTCTTTGCAGGCCAGACAGTGAAGCATACCCAGGTGACAACCTGCGGTGGACAGCAGTGTCACCTGATGTGGAATTTGATTGGAAACCAGCGAATTACTGCTTTCTGCCTTCAATGTGAATGGTTGGTGCCAGCACTGCTATTCTATATGCGGACCACCAATATTTAAAGATGTAGCTGACCGCATCTATAAGTAATACATTTTGTGTATTGGGGGCCGGTAGAAAAGCCTCAGGGGGCCACATTCGGCCCACGGGCCTTAGTTTGAGGACCACTGCTCTAGAGCCATATCAATCCCTACCATGCACTGAGGAGGACCAAAAGTCAGAAACAGGCTGTCTGCATGTAGGTTTGGTGTGGCTCTGTGAAAGTTAAATTCTATAGGCTTGCTATACACCAGCGGCTCTGGAAGCTAGTCTGGCTTACAGGGGCATAAAGAGATAAATTGCATATTCAGTAGTGGTGCATTGTGGGTAACCACAGATGATCACTTAACCTCCCTGCCGTTATAAAAATTTGCTGCGCACGGCAGGGAGGGTGTTTTTTTTTTTTTTTTTTTTTTTTTTTAGCATGTAGCTAGCCTAGCGCTAGCTACATGCTTCCCCCCTCCCTGCGGCGTCCCCCCGAATGCGCCGATCGCCGCCGGCGCATATACCCATCCGGAAATCCCGTTCTGAACGGGATTTCCATGAGGGCTTCCCCCGTCGCCATGGCGACGGGCGCGATGACGTCATCGACGTCGTGACGTCAGAGGGAGTCCCGAACCACCCCTCGATGCTGCCTGGCACTGATTGGCCAGGCAGCGCACGGGTCTCGGGGGGGCACCCTCTGATGCGGCGGGTTGCGGCGAATCGGCGCGGAGCGGCGGCGATCGTAAGTTACACGCAGCTAGCAAAGTGCTAGCTGCGTGTAACAAAAAAAAAATTATGCAAATCGGCCCAGCAGGGCCTGAGAAATCCTCCTCGGCAGGTTACCCCGAACTGTGGTAAAGGGAGGTTAAAGGGGTGGGAAAAAAAAGTTCAACTTACCTGGGGCTTCTATCGGCCCATGCAGATGTCCTGTGCCCTCGTCGGGACAAAACTATCCTCTGGTCCCCACCGCAGTTTGCTTCCGGTTTTTGCGACTTTAATGTAGCAAACCGCTTCTGCTGACATTGCTGGGAGCTCCCTGTGCAGGTGCAGTAAGCAGTCGGCAACGTCAGCAGGAGTTGTTTGCAATGTTAAAGTTGCAAAAACAAGAAGTGAGCCACAGAGAGGACCGGAGGGTCGTTTTGTCACGGCGCTGGCACAGGATGTCTGCGGGGGGCTGGTAGAAGCCCCAGGTAAGTTGAACTCTTCTTTCTTTTTTCTTTTTTTTTTTTCAGTACACCTTTAAAGCTGAATTATGTCAAATTCCTTGTTTTAAAGGGAACCAAGCAACATTTTTAACTTCCAGGTCAGCTTGATAGCAAATTAAAAATGCTTGCTGAAATTATGGTTCATTATTAGAAAAAAAAATGACCTCATGTTTTTACATTTAAGGGTTAAATTACAGACAGTATTCCTCTTTCTCTGGCCAAGCGGTCGGTCGCAAGCAACAGAAAATGGAAAGCTGATAAGGACTCTAATTGACTCGCATTCACGTATACAAGACTTCTCACGTGCCTCACCCCTCTTCTGGAATGCGCTTCCACCGCACATCCATCACTCTCCAACCTTTGAAATCTTTAAACGCTCAATTTTTCCAAAGAGCATGTGCCCTAACTTATGGTGCCCATACATGGTACAATTTTTTTCATCCAATCTTACCATTTCTATGTAATATAAGTAATAGACGAACCAGCAAGTTCATGGTGACCCAGAACTCATTGGAGTGTGTAACGGACTACAATGGTCCTAAAAGCCCCCTTACTAAGATGTTAAGAAAAACAAACGTTTGCTTTCCTAAAACAGAAAGAATTTGCGATAATTCAAGTTGGAGTGAGCTTGAGATGTCTCCCAGCGCAACACTGCTGAATATATGCAAATTAACCATTGTACCCTTAGAAGCTAAACACACCTCCAGAACCGCTGGAATGCAATGATGTGTCAGCTTGTTAATTTGTACAGAGCCATAATAATCCAACATGCATACAGACTTGCTGGTTAGTCTGTACCTCTCGGATTTACAAGACCTGCTCCATAGAGCCATGATCAAACAATCCGAAACACTCTGTATGCATGTTGGATAATTATGGCTCTGTACAAATTAACAAGCTGACACATCATTGCATTCCAGCGGTTCTGGAGGTGTGTTTAGCTTCTAAAGCTGGCCACTAACGGTCCAATTTCTAGCGAAAAATCGTTCGAGCGATCAGAAATTCTGATCGGATTGGTTGTAAACCATCTCCATTGGTGGACACAATCGATTATGAACGAGTGAAAAAAGTCGCCCGAATGAATTTTCGTCGAACGAAAATTTGGATTTTTTTGGTGGTCGTGATAGATAGGAAGCAATGATTGGTTAGTTGATGGTGTAGTGAACGATTTTTCATCCGATCAGAATTTCTGATCGCTCGAACGATTTTTCGCTAGAAATTGGACCGTTAGTGGCCACCTTAAGGGTACAATGGTTAATTTGCATATATTCAGCAGTGTTGCACTGGGAGACATCTCAAGCTCACTCCAACCTGAATTATAATATAAGTAATGTAATATATATTCTTGCTCTTATTTGAAGGTCTTGTTTATGGACTTTTGATGGAAGTAATAATGTGTGCATAGCCACTGATGTGTTCCTTGGGTAGCAAGACATAAACTGAATTGTAGAGTTTTGTCTTGGGATGGACAGTGGTCTATCTCATAGGTAATGAAGGTAGGGAGCACACTTGCACCACAACTGAGGGCGTTTAGCCTCATGCCAAGACACTCACACCTCCGCACATATAACTAAAGTAAATAGGCTGCTCGTGGTGTCTCTCTTGCATTTTTACACATTGTTTTTTTTCTGTGGTAGAAGAATCTGACAGCTTTCCGCTTGTTCCTGCACATCGCACATGTTTGTGTTTTTATTGTATTTTGAGGCAAGATAAAAAATTGCAAATGAAAAAGCGTGCACAGGAAACATGAACGAAAAGGGTATTGTAGAGCGTTGTAAGAAATAAAGAAATGCCCGCGCAGGGGCAAACCCAGGATTTTCGATGGGGGGATTCCTGAAAGGTCTCCCTCAGCCACGCACAATACAGTATAATAATATGGTAGTATCTGACAATTATTTCCTAAATGTCAGATCTGCTCCTTATCGACAATAGGATCGATCAGGAGTAGTTTGGATACAGATAATAATGAGGACAGCCGGCATAAAGAGACTCCGTAACAAAAATTGCATCCTGTTTTTTATCATCCTACAAGTTCAAAAAGCTATTCTAATGTGTTCTGGCTTACTGCAGCACTTTATACTATCACTGTCTCTGCAATAAATCAATGTATCTTTCCCCTGTCAGACTTGTCGGCCAGTGTCTGGAAGGCTGCCAAGTTCTTCAGTGTTGTGGTTCTGCTATGAACTCCCCCTTCCAGGCCCCTCTATGTACACTGCCAGTGTGCTATTTAGGATTAGAGCAGCTTCTCTCTTCTCTCTTATCTTTTACAAGCTGGATAAATCGTCCTCTGAGCTGGCTGGGCTTTCACATACTGAAGAATTACAGACAAGGGCAAAGCTGTTTGCAGAAAGAAACGAGCAGCCTGAAACTTTAGTGCATGAGAACAGGGGGAAAGAAACACACAAATGATCTCTTGAGATTCAAAAGGAAGGCTGTATACAGCCTGCTTGTGTATGGATGTATTTTCTATGTGTGGACATACTGTACATCAACCTACTTCCTGTTTTGGTGGCCATTTTGTTTGTTTATAAACAAACTTTTTAAAACTGTTTTTAACCACTTTTAATGCAGCGGGGAGCGGCGAAATTGTGTCAGAGGGCAATAGGAGATGTCCTCTAACGCACTGGTATATTTACTTTTGTGCGATTTTATCAATACAGATTCTCTTTAAAGAAGGGGAAAGTGAAGCATTCACACAGCAGGGCACAGGGTTGTGCGCATACCTGACTTTAAGTTCCCCAGAGCTGCTCCATGCTCTGCATACACACTGCTGCTCCATCCAAAATCTACTGTAGCAGGGAAAGAAAGGGGGCAGTGGTTTAATTTGCAGGATGCCTGCAGATGTTCTGGTATCTCAACTTGTGCCTGTTCCAGACAGTGCATGGGCCCTGGTCTGAGGGGGTATTCTGGGCCGCTGTAATCCCCCCCCCCCCCCCCCCCCTTACGTTTGCCTGTGCCGTGATATTGCAGGGACAAGTTTTATTCACCTGATACCACAATAAAACTACATATTCACGGGAAGACACAGGTAGATGGATTGGGGGATCCACAACAATGGAAGCTATGACGAACGAGCATTACCCCGATCCATCTTCCACAGTCATGTACGGTGGGAACAAACGACTGCTTCAAACCAGACTTTGAACGATGGTGGTAATTTGTGTGTGAGTCTATGGGGATTGGAGCAATATAGGATCAATAGGATCCATGACTGTGGCGAACATCGCATGTCGCTAAACATACAATAACTGCCGGTAATTTTAGTTAGACAATGTTATACAATCCCACAAAAATGATCAGTCGTCATGGGAAAAATTGCTGCAAAAATTGTGTCATGGGTTCGAGCCTCAAGTGTCACAGGCACAGAGTGCTCTGGTTATCTGTCTGCCATGGTTGTCTCGCGTGCCGTCCGCTATCCCGCGGCTGCTTTAGGAAGAAGGTATTGTAATCCTGATTAGCAGGAAATATGTTAAGTGGTGCTTCATTGGCAGTCAGATTGTGCGATGTTTACATCTGTTATCCTGGCTGTTCATTAAGTTGGGAAATACGTTTTGATCTGTGGGATTAAGAAGATGGATGGAGATGCTTAACGCTGCTGAATCAAGTGTTGCCACGTGCTGCTCACATTTCTCTGTTATTATTCTCAGAACCCTGGATTGCTGGTGACTTTTACATCTCTGTAACAGCACGAAAAAGCATGATTACCTTTGCAAAAAAAAAACCTATTGGGAGGATTCGTGTTTGGTTTCAGTGCTGAGATTTTCATACCCTTCCTTGCTTTTTTTTTATTAACTCTTATATCTGTTCCCAGTATAATTGGTGGCTTTAGAGTTTATCCCTTGCAATTTCACAAACCCTATTTGATCGCCCTGCTGGCACTTAACATAAACCCACCTCCCTCTTTAGTAGATACCACCCCCCCCCCCTCTCCCTGCCACCTATCCTTACACATTTCCTGATTAAAGTTTCTTTCCTGGTGCCCCCCCCCCCCCCCACACACACACACACATACAACTTGCCATGCCTTGATAAAGGGGGACCCTGCATGGCCCCCGAAACAATTGTAGGAATACTGTACATTGTGGAAACTGGCACAACAAAGTAGTGATATAATCCGTGGTGTGCTTATGATATCTATGGATCTACTTTGACTGTGGTACTGCCTATACCACTTCATCGAACACCCCCCAAAAACAGTTTGGTGGTGTGCCTGCTTCACCCTGTTACACAGTCATGAAGTCCAGTCCATGCAATTATCCCCCCCCCCCATCTTTGGCACCAGTTGTTACCCAGCCCACCCATTTATCTTCTCCCCCTAATCTTTGGCACCATCCATGTTGTCCAGCCCACCCAATTATTCCCCCCCCCCCCCCCCCATCTTTGGCTACAGCCGTGTTGTCCAGTCCACCCAACTATCTTCCTCCCATCTTTTGCACCAGCCGTGCTGCCCAGTCCACCCATTTAGGCCCTCACACACCCCCCCCCCCCCCCCCATCTTTGGCTGCAGCAGTGTTGTCCAGTTTACTGTTTTCTCAACAATTGCCTTCCCCGTCTTTGGCACCAGGTCCTGTTCACAGTGCACCACTTTTACAACACTTGCCTTCCTTCTTCTTTGACATGTCATGCCCATGTAATGAGGAACCTTCATTAACTTGAATATTCCTGCAAAATATTAATTTAGTACTAGTGTGTTCTTACCCCCAATCTACAGTGGTTTGCAAAAGTATTCGGCCCCCTTGAAGTTTTCCACATTTTGTCATATTACTGCCACAAACATGAATCAATTTTATTAGAATTCCACTTGAAAGACCAACACAAAGTGGTGTACACGTGAGAAGTGGAACGAAAATCATACACGAGTCCAAACATTTTTATTTTTTTTTTACAAATAACTGTAAAGTGGGGTGTGCGTAATTATTCAGCCCCCCTTTGGTCTGAGTGCAATCAGTTGCCCATAGACATTGCCTGATGAGTGCTAACGACTAAATTGAGGTGGAATGCTAGCACACATGCAGTCGACCTTTCATTTCCTCGATCACAGATCAGATTTGCTTGCCTGAGATAGTGATTAGGAATTTATACAAGCATTTACTTTTAAATAGTTTTCCATTCTAACTGACATGGAAGCTCTGTTTCCCCCTTAACCTCCCTGGCGTTGTGATTATTTCCAGATTTAGGGTAGGGCAGTTTTTCCACCAGCTTTTAGACCTAAAAACAAGAAAAAAAAACATACCGCAGCGCAGAGAGATTTGCAGCAGCTCCTGCATATAACTCACTCAGGCACAGGATTTTCCGCTCTGAGCTGTTGATTTCCGTTCCGAACCTGATTTAGGATTACCGCTTAGGAGCTTAATGGATGTTTCATTGTTGGTAAAGGTGAATAGACAACTATGTCATTACCCGCATTTCATATTTTTGATCCTGAGAAATTATTTTTGAAGTTGACACAAATTCAAGGGACCGACTGCACTTCTGTCTACATCCGGTGGGTCTGTCTGTCCATATTTTCCTGGTGGTGTCACTTCAACTACTTTGACATGACGTTGACAATCTACACATTAGCAGGTCCACTTGATGTGAAGTTTTCCTTGTGCAGAGTGTCTTCACGTGTCTTCTGCTGTCAGTGTTGGATATCTGTACCTTCACAGGGCTCCAACCCAAAGTAATGTTTCACTTAACACATCAATGTCTTTCATGTTCAGTAATCACACTGTAAATCCATTGATGTCTGTAGCAGCTCCTTGTAGATGGTGGATGATAGGATGGGAACTGTTCCCAGTTGCCTTTCTGAGAGAAGCCTCTGCAGAACACGTGTCCTTGATCAGCAGCCAGTGTGGACCTCGCAGCAGGGAGGTGACCGTGAACAATCTGCTCCAGGTATAGCCCTGAACTTTCTGTGCCCCTCAGGTTCTTTCCTCGTGTCTCAGGCAATCGGGGAAGGGTTGTAACTGCAGGAATTGGCATTGGCTCAGTGCCTGGAGAAGCTCCTGTAGAGGGACAAGAAGGACATGTGCATCTTGTTGAAGGTGGAATTCTGAGAAGAGCAGGTCCCCTGTGATTAATGATCTTGTATAATGATAGTGCTTGTGTTCAGAGTAGTCAAGGCCTCACCGTGATCCTCCACAGCTGTTCTCTACTAACACAAAATCTGGGCAGCATATCCTTATAATTCTTTTATAATGAGAAGAGCTCTGGTGTGGGCAACCTTGTGTGCGTGATCACACTCTCCATCCGGTCCCGGAATCCCACTGTGGAAGGAAGAACGCGATCAAGCATATGGCTATAGAAGAATACCATTGTATACGTAGATGTTGGGGGGGGGGGGGTGGTTTAGGATAAGTAGTTATTTTTTTTGTTTTCAAAAGCATCCATGCACTCTGCCGTACAGCTTGTATAATAAACCCTTATTACAGCGTTTGGCATACTTTTTAAAGTATTAGAAGACCTTTTAAATGGGGAACAGCACATGCCACAGTTGGTTAATGATCGATAAAATCACACTGTAATAACATTTACTGTACAGGCGAAAGGGAGCAGGAATCCACGCACAATACATCTAATTAACTAGCAGTATAGGTACAGAGGAAGGCCGCATACACATGCATCAGGCATGTCGACCGGCAGGGGTCGGTACTCAATCCATCAAGCAACAGGGAGCTAACACCATAGAAACGCGTCACTAGCCAGATGTTCTCTTGCTATAGGAGGGTGAGGGGGCCGAATGCTCCTGTCCAGCGCTTAGCCGAGTCGATCTGCCCGGCTGATTGGGGGCCGTTGTCCTCCTGCTATATTTTTGGGAATGGCGGTATTCATTGGCCGCTTTGGCCAAGTTTTGTCTTTTTTTTTTTTTTTCCTTCTAAAACCACAAGATAATTTTACAGCAGATTCGATCACTGTGATATCGTTGCGCAAATGCTGACAGAACGATCGATTTCCGTCCGAAATTAATCATTCCCGTCGATCCGTCCATGTGGAAGATTTCGTTTGATCACCGGCTGGTCGGGAGTGCGTCGATAGCGGCGTTCGAATGCCCGACGACCGACACTAGCGGCAATACATTACCTGCTCCGCTGGCGAGAGTCTCCGCTGTCTTCTTCTCCGCTGGGCTCCGGGTTCCGGCTGGCTTCACTTCCTGTCCCGGCAGTAGAGCACCCTCTACTGTTTAAAGGGGGGGGGGAAATATCCTGTGGTTTGGAAGTGGTTAAGTCTCGGTTCACACTTGTGAGGGATCTCCAATGATCAGTAGAGTGGGCAGTGCGATATCCATTCCTGAGGTCCATTTGGAGTCTCGGTTCACACTTGTGACGGATCTCCAATGGCCAGTGGAGTGGACAGTGCGGTATCTGTTCCTGAGGTCCATTTAGAGTCTCGGTTCACACTTTTGACTGGTCTCCAATGACCAGCGGAGTGGAGAGTGCGGTATGCGTCCCTGGGGTCCGTTTGGAGTCCGGTGGTAGATGCATTCTCTCATAAGTTTCTATGGAAACACACCTGCTTGTCCATAATAATCACAGGTGGCAATGTACGTTTAGCATTGTAGCGTGCCCCGAGCCTGAGCAGCCACGAGAACATCGGGCAAGGCGTGTTCCTGAGTACGTGTAATGGCCCCATCCATCACTGTACTCATCAGTGAGCCCATAGTGTCAGGAGAGTGGAGTGGGGCCTCCTGACCGTCCTGAACAAACATTTTCTGCGCTATGTGAGACCCTTCATCTCGTCTGCCTCGGTATTTTATCATCCGACGTCAGCCCGACGAATATTTGCCTTACGCCTGACACGTATCCCAGCTGAGATGTTTCATAACCCGCCGGGGTTACCCAGAGGTCCGCTCTCCGCAGGCTGTAGCATATAAGGAGAATAAATGCGTCCCTTTCCACTCATTTCATTACACCTATGGCTTTCAAATTACCCACTAAAATATTTCTTCTTCAATTTTCTCTGGTCTCATTTAGGGCCCGTTCTTACTTGGAGGTGCAACGCTAGCGCTTGGCGCTGGTGATTTTACTGTGATTGTCGCGGTAAAATCACTGTACACTCTCACAATTTTTGAGTGATTGCCATTAGTGCTTTTTAATCTAATCAAGATCACTCTAGAATCGCGGAAAAATGCTGCATGCACCGTGTTTTGTGATTGCCACTAATCACGAATCGCCGGTGATAAGAGGTAATTGTGGCAGTGAGATAATTAGTATTGTGCTAACGTTTTAAAAAAGCTAGTCATTCATCAATTAGCCGTAATCGACCGCTAAGTGCCCCAGTTAGAATGGGCTCTGAGGGCCCATTCACACTTGCTGATCGCAAACCACTAGCAATTTTGCTAGCGTTTTGCTCTGGCGTTTTTTGGCGATTAACGCCAAAAAAAATCACCATTCATACCTGGCGATTTTTTTTTTTTAGCGATCGTGTTTTGCACTTCTATAGTACTAAAACGCAATTGCCTGGAAATCGCCCAAAAACACTAAATACAAACGCGTAGCCTGCACCATTTTCAGGCGATTTGCGGGCCCATAGACTTTTATTACCCTAGCACTAGCGTTTGAATGTTTTGCTGAAATTGCTGGCAAAACGCTCAAGTGTGAATGGGCCCTGAGGCCTTGTTCACATCATAGATCGCCAGCGTTCACGGTTTGCGGTTTCTTTTGTGCAATTTTTTTTTTTAGCGCCTCCCGCCGCTTACCTGTGCGTTTTTAGTAAAGGGCTTTTCTAAGTGTTTTTGCAGAGCGATTCGTTTTTTCACTTCCTGTCATCAGTCAGGAAGTGAACTCTTTGACCCGGAAAAAAAGAAATGTATTTATTCTTAAAAGTGCTCGGAAAATCACTTTACATTGAGCCAAAACGCTCAGAAAATGGTACAGGCAGAGCTATGGTCAGCGGAAAACAATCGGAACGCACAGATGTGAACACTCTCATAGGGAATCATTGCACACGTGCTTTTAATTTTTAAAATCACCTGTGCTTTAAAAAAAAAAACAAAAAAAAAACGCCCAAGGTGTGAACAAGCCGTTAGAGAAGCCTTGTGAGAGGTGCCAATTAACAGGCTGTACTGCTGCACATGCATATTTAATCAACCAAAATGGCTGTCCCCATGTTCACACAGAAGTTCTACTTCTAGGTTGAAGTTTCTTTGTGACTATTTAGGCACTTCTCATAAGGATTTCTGGACAGGACCAACCCTCCAAATGTGTCACAGTATTACTGTAAATTGCTGTAAATGGCCAGTTCAATCTACCTTCCACTATGTACAGAGTATGACTGAGCAGCTTTTGTGCTACCCATTATATTATGTAACTTTATGTATAGTACTGTAGTGACACATAGTAGTAATGCAGTATAATAATCAGAATACCCACTTTTACAATAATTATCCTGGTTTCAGCATCAGAAACTCTTCCCATGTCTATATACTGTTGTATATTGGTATGTAGTCCCGCCCTGCCAGTGTTGTTTAACCTAGGCTGTAAGCTACACAGAATTCTCCTACCAGAGCATTCTGGGAGGACAGGTATATTTTCCACTGGCCTTAGTATTCTCAGAAACATTCTGCAGAGCTGCACCTGGCAGGACTAAAGATGTTGCCACCTGTGATAAATATCAGAACGTAAATCTGCGTGAGAGAAGATTTTACAAAGAGCAAACACTGACTGAGTAATTGAATATATATATATATAATATATATATATATATATATATATATATATATATATATATATATATATATATATATATATATATATATATATATATATATATATATATATATATATATATATATATATATATATAGAGGGGCTGCAGCACACAACAGGAAAACAGTGACAGGGGCTCTTGGTTACGCTTTAACGCGCTTAAGCTCACCAACTGCGCCAAAGTGTCCCCAATCTGGTGAGTCCTACTCTACCATGCAAAATGCCAGTTTTTATAAGCAGTCTAGTGGGAACTAAACCAAAAACCCTAAAATGTCAACTAGATGGGAAAAAGGAAATTAAAAACACCTCACCCTTCACCTAGCTACCAAACGAACTCTCTTAACATGTGCAAAGCACTCATTTATATACTTAACTGTGCTAGAGGTGGGCGTGGTCATGCAGGCTCACAGGGGAAAATTATGGATAATGGTAGGACTCACCAGATTGGGGACACTTTGGCGCAGTTGGTGAGCTTAAGCGCGTTAAAGCGTAACCAAGAGCCCCTGTCACTGTTTTCCTGTTGTGTGCTGCAGCCCCTCTGTACTTATATATTTCTTATGGAGTCTGGGGACCTCCAGCGCTGCGTGCATGCTTTGCATAGAATTGCATAAAAAAATTTGGTTTGTGCTGCTCACTCCTTGGTAATATATATTTTCATCCCCTCTTTAAAGTGTACCAGAGCTGAGGAACACAAAAGACTTTATACTCACCCGGAGCTTCCTCCAGCTCCATAAGCACGTGCAAGTCCCTCGCTGTCCTCCCGCAGTCTGCCGTTCAGCCGTGGAATCTCTGGGTGAGTATGAAGTCTCTAGCATCCCTCAGCTCGGGTTTTCTTTAAGCTACTTGCACACTAGAGCTTTGGGTCGCTGTGCTCTTCCCCCGTCCCAGTGGTCATGAATGTCAATGAGACAGGCCACAGTACCCTTGGGGGGACACGATGCGACAGAAGTGCTTCAATCGGCACAGAGGCTGCAGTGCATTGCTAAGTGGTACCGCTTGGAGCATGATTGCATTGCCGCCAATGACACCGCAACTATCTATACAGTAGATTGTAGCGGAGTGGGATGCATGTGCATAGCTGCGAAGTCACGTGACGCACTTCATGTTTTGAAGTGTGCATGTGCCTGGGGACAGACCCAACTGACGTCTAACATCGGCGTTCAGGGGCGGGGACATGCAGATTTCCATGTCGGCGCGATCTGCCGCAGGGACAAATCTTCATGCAGTTGTGCAGTTTGATGCACTGCAGTAGGCTCTTCTGCCACACAGCACCATGGGCCTGATTCACAAAGCTTTTCTGTTACATTATCTCACCTTATTTATTAACTCACAATTTATCTTTCCTTAAAGAGGAACTGTAACGTGAAAACGTCCCCTGGGGGGTACTCACCCCGGGTGGAGGAAGCCTCAGGATCCTAATGAGGCTTCCCACGCCGTCCTCCGTCCCTCGGGGGTCTCGCTGCAGCCCTCCGTACAGCGGTGACGTCATTATTTACCTTCCCGGCTCCAGCGCAGGCGCTCTGACGGCTGTCGGCTCCGAAGTAGGCGGAAATACCCGATCGCCGTCGGGTCCGCTCTACTGCGCAGGCGCAAGTCTCCGGCGCCTGCGCAGTAGAGTGGACCCGACTGAGATCGGGTATTTCCGTCTACTTCGGAGCCGACAGCAGCCACAGCGCCCCCGCTGGAGCCTGCAAAGGTAAATATTGAAGTCACAGTCGGGTCTGTCGCCGGCTGTTCGGAGGGCTGCAGTGAGACCCCCGTGGGACAAAGGATGGCGTGGGAAGCCTCATTAGGATCCCGAGGCTTCCCCCACCCGAGGTGAGTACCCCCAAGGGGCGTTTTTTAATGTTACAGAGTCTCTTTAAATGACTTTACTTATGAGTTACCTCTCCTTATCTAACTTAACTCATGGTTTAGATCTCCTTATTTGACATAACTTATGGTTTAGCTCTCCTTAATTAACATAAATCATGGTTTAGCTCTCCTTACTTAACATAACTCATGGTTTAGTTCTCTTTATTTGGCATAACTCATGGTTTAGTTTTCTTTATTTGACATAACTCATGGTTTAGTTCTCTTTATTTGACATAACTCATGGTTTAGCTCTCCTTACCTATTTATCTCATTAATTATCTCTCCTTATTTGATTATCTAATGCATTCTCATGCATTAGTACTCAGTACAGTTGAGGTGAAAAATAAGTAACCTTTGTGAACAGGGGTGCAGCTAAGATTTTGGTTGCCCCAAGCAGTCCATAAATTGAGGCCCCCATACATGAAAGAAGTGGCGGTGAAAAATGGATAGGCACACCTCAAAACAAAGCGCGCCGTGGCTAATACTGGGCGTGTCCAAAACATGATGTGGGTTGAGCCAAATACTAGCAGCTTCTAGGTTAAATTGCACCCAGGGCAAGGGCGTAAAATGCGCCCCCAACGTGGAGACAGGTATAGGTGCCCACAGTATAGGTAGCCAGCAATAGGTCCACCCCCCCCCCCCAGTATAGGTAGCCCATATAGTTGACCCCAGTATAGGTTAGATAGGTAGGTGCCAGCAGTATAGGCTAGATAGGTAGGTGCCCCCAGTATAGGTTAGGTAGGTGCCCGCACTATAGGCTAGATAGGTAGGTGCACGCAGTATTGGTTAAATAGGTGTAGATTAGATAGGTAGGTCACGCAGTATAGATCCGATAGGTACATACCCCTCCATATAGGTTAGATAGGTAGATGCCCCCAGTATAGGTTAGGTAGGTAGGTGCCCGCAGTATAGGTCAGATAGGTAGGTACCCCTCCTTATAGATTAGATAGGTAGGTGCACGCAGTATAGTATTAGGTGTGCTAATGGTCTCCCCATCTCTCCCCGCTCCGTCCACCAGCTCACACTCACAGCTCTCCTAGTGCTAATAATCTCCACATCTCTCCCCGCTCCCTCCACCAGCTCATACACAGCTCTCCCAGTGCTAATAGTCTCCCCATCCCAGCTCCATCCACTAGCTCATACATACAGCTCTCCCAGTGCTAATAGTCTCCCCATCTCTTCCCGCTCGGTCCACCAGCTCATACACACAGCTTTCCTAATGCTAATAGTCTCCCCATCTCTCCCCGCTCCGTTGACCAGCTCATACACACAGCTCTCCTACTGCTAATAGTCTCCCCATCTCTCCCCGCTCCCTCCACCAGCTCATACACACAGCTCTCCTAGTGCTCATAGTCTCCCCATTCCAGCTCCGTCCACCAGCTCATACACACAGCTCTCCTAGTGCTAATACTCTCCCTATCTCTCCCCCCTTCATCCACCAGCTCATACACACAGTACTCCTAGTGCTTATAGTCTCCCCATATCTCCCCGCTCCCCCCACCAGCTCACACACACAGCTCTCCTAGTGCTAATAGTCTTCCCATCCCAGCTCCATCCACCAGCTCCTACACACAATTCTCCTAGTGCTAATAGTCTCCCCATCTCTCCCCGCTCCCTCCACCAGCACATGCACACAGCTTTCCCAGTGCTAATAGTCTCCCCATCTCTCCCCGCTCCCTCCACTAGCTCACACACACAGCTCTTCTAGTGCTAATAGTCTCCCCATCTCTACCCGCTCCCTCCCCCAGCTCATACACACAGCTCTCCTAGTGCTAATAGTCTCCTCATCACTCCCGACTCCGTCCTCCAGCTCATACTCACAGCTCTCCTAGTGCTAATAGTCTCCTCATCACTCCCGGCTCCGTCCTCCAGCTCATACTCACAGCTCTCCTAGTGCTAATAGTCTCCCCATCCAAGCCAGCTCCCTCCACCAGCTCATACACACAGCTCTCCTAGTGCTAATAGTCTCCCCATCTCTCCCCGCTCCCTCCACCAGCTCATACACCGCTCTCCTAGTGCTAATAGTCTCCCCATCCCAGCTCCGTCCACTAGCTCATACACACAGCTCTCCTAGTGCTAATAGTCACCTTATCTCTCCCCGCTCCGTCCACCAGCACATACACATAGCTCTTCTAGTGCTAATAGTCTACCCATCCCAGCTCCATCCTGGTGAAATTTTTAATCCTGTCAGGTGATCTCTGGAGAGTGATTGTTTTGTGAGAGTTCCCGAGGCCAGCAGAAAAAAACGGTCTCCTACACTGCTATGGGAGGAGAATTCCGCATTCTTAATAAAGTGTGGATGTGACATCACTTGGAGGGCAGGGCTACATACCAATATATAGATACAAGTGTTTCTGATACTGAAACCAAGAAAATTGCCATATAAATGGGTATCCTAAATGATTTACTTCAATCTATTATATGTCACTATATGTCCCGGCTCTCTGTTTCTCTCCTCCTCCTAACCTTGCTCTTCTGCACAATTAAATGACGGCACATAGATGGTGGAGATATTTTAGAAGAAGCTTAGACTTTATCATCATCAAGTATGGCTTCTCTAAGTGCCTGTTTCCACTACACGCAGATTCTGGATGCAGAAAAACTGACTCCGATTGATGTCTATGGGCCTATTTCCACTAAACATGAATTTTCTGATGCAGATTTCCCATAGGCATTCATTGGAGTCAGTTTTCTGCATCCAGAATCCGTGTGTAGTGGAAATAGGCCCTGAATCGATTTTGTGCTATTAATTAAAGCACACAAGTGTTAATTTAAGAATTTTGCCCAGAATTTATGAATTCTGTCAGGAATGTAAAAACAGTTGTTGTTTGATCACACAACAGTCCCACTGTTGGTAAAATGAGAATAAGCAGTTTGGTGAATACACCACTAAGAAAAGCACATATGGGAATGAGAATATAAGCAAATAATGAATAGATAATAAATCAGGAAAGGGTAATCCCAGCACTTAAGGTGCCCATACATCTATCGACTTGACGGCCAGTCAACCATCCAATTTGATAATAGCGTGCGGCAGTAACGTTGAGCGATTATCGGGGCGAGTGACAAAAACCACCCGGCTCTACCCCCCCTAATCTCCAATGTGCCCCCCCCTCCGGTGCCCAGTGCAGTATACATTACCTGTCCATGTCCACCGCTGGCTTCGTCCATACACACGCCCTATGCGGCTGCCAGGGTACATGTGGGTGCGTGTATGGATGGAGCACAGAGCTAGCGGCACACAAGTGGTGGGCACAGACAGGTGATGTATACTACGCAGGGCACATTGCACATTAGGGGGACAGTGTCACAATGCGACGTCACAAGGCCTTTTCTGGATCGATTTCACCATGAAATTGATGGGGCGTTGGCCTGCAGTGTATGGACAGCTGACAGATCTCTCTCTTATTAGATTTGGTTAGAGAGAGATTTGTCTGTTGGTGGAATCTGCCGATTATCACTAGATGTATGGCCACCTAAAGGCTTTGTGAATTGTCCCCCTATGTCTGTCCTGATAGCAGCTGTAGTGTCTGTAGGCCATGATCTGGTGCATCGTCCAAGGGGCAACTCTTTTTACTATGGTGAGAGGTGGCAATTTACTATATAAGAAGTGCTGTCTGGCGCTGGCATACAACAGATTGAAAACTGCTGTAACCGATCTACAGTGGGATGCGAAAGTTTGGGAAACCTTGTTAATCATCTTGATTCTCCTGTATAAATCATTGGTTGTTACGATAAAAAATGTCATTTAAATATATCATATAGGAGACACACACAGTGATATTTGAGAAGTGAAATGAAGTTTTGTCATTTTATTGATTCCAAAACCTTTAGAACTAATTATTGGAACTCAAATTGGCTTGGTAAGCTCAGTGACTTCTGACCTACATACACAGGTGAATCCAATTATGAGAGAGTATTTAAGGGGGTCAGTTGTAAGTTTCCATCCTCTTTTAATTTGCTCTGAAGAGTAGCAAAATGGAGGTCTCAAGACAAACCTCAAATGACCTGAAGACAAAGATTGTTCACCATCATGGTTTAGGGCAAGGATACAGAAAGCTGTCTCAGAGGTTTCAGCTGTCTGTTTCCACAGTTAGAATCATATTGAGGAAATGGAAGACCACAGGCTCAGTTCAAGTTAAGGTTCAAAGTGGCAGAACAAGAAAAATCTTGGATAAACAGAAGTGACGAATGGTGAGAACAGTCAGTCAATTCACAGACCAGCACCAAAGACCTACAACATCATCTTGCTGCAGATGGAGTCACTGTGCATCGTTCAACCATTCGGCACACTTTACACAAGGAGATGCTGTATGCGAGAGTGATACAGAGGAAGCCTTTTCTCCGCCCACAGCATAAATAGAGCCGCTTGAGGTATGCTAAAGCACATTTGGATAAGCCAGCTTCATTTTGGAATAAGGTGCTGTGGACTGATGAAACTAAAACGGAGTTATTTGGGCATAACAAGGGGCTTTATGCATAGAGGAAAAACACAGCATCGCAAGAAAAACACCTGCTACCTGTTATAAACTGTTCTTATCACCTTGCTTCGACACCATCGTCTCACAGACGGTGAGATCACTTGACTCTCCACACAGCAAACAGGAAATAGACTTTCTCAGGCTTCTCCAATGTTTCCGTTATTTATTCAAGTCACAGAAGGACAGATAGATACAGTCATCATATCCTAGCTATGCAAATCTTCATGTTGCATTATAAGCTCATGATTAGACTCCCTACCGAAGTCTATCAGGTACCTTCTTCCTACCTACGTTACACTAAACTACCTATGTACATAGCATACATTATATCAGCTTACATAAAGGAATAACATGCTTAGAGGTCCAAGTCGGCCTTGCGAGCTAGTGCAGAAGGAAGAAGCAGAAGTGAGTTCTCCATCGCTCGCTCCAGATTTAATACCGGCTAGGAAAGAGTTAAATATGACATCATCTTCGCCACCCCCTATATCAGTCTATTGGTGGACCCACTCATGGTGTCATCATACCCGCCTACTCGATTAATAATCAATGAGACATTTGACATACATGCAGGAATGTGAATATTTACAAAACATGACTGATGTTTATTGTTCCAGGCCCAGGTCAGGGAGACCTGCGGCCTTGTTCAGAACAGCTTCTTGGTATGTTCTAGTTCTGCTGACAGAACTGCAGATTTTCTCTCTTCAGAGAAAATCCCCTTAAAGGGCAGGTCTGCTCATCAAGCCTTTTTGACTAACTCAGTCCAAATAACTGAGGCCTACTTAAATTATAACAATCCCCCCTAAAACGGCTTGACCCGCAGATCCCAGCGTCTGAACCTCCCAGTACCTGGTTTCTTTCGTTTGTTTCACTTTTCGATGTTCGTGCTCACACAACTTCTCTGCTCTCGGTGGTTACCCCTGGAAGAGAGAGAGCAAGACCTCTTGGTCTTCCTGTAACCAGGCTCTCTGGGGAAGCCCTACTTCTAAGTCCCTCAATACCACATGCTCAGCATTTGCGTCACTTGCGTATCACTCACAAACTTGCATGACCACAGAAAAGTGAAACTCGTTTGGTTGTCACAAAACGGAGCAGTGCCAGGTGCCTTCTAAAAGAGCGCCTTTATACAATCAGCTCCTAGGTACTACTAAACCTATACCCGTAACCCTGTTTATCCCTTAATTTAAACTATTGGTTCAGTAGATTGTTTATGAGGCACCAATCTCTGGACCAGGTTAATTTATTTTACGTAATTTTAACCCGCAACCTCACCTGGACAATGATGCCTAAAGTTGTCATCCCCATCCAGACGACCAGTGGGTGTAGAAAGAACTTTGGAACTGCAGATGCCCCGTCCGAGTGTCCCTGGAACATCACCGGAACCTTTGTCCACCAGGGCAGACTGGAACTCACCTGCTCATTTTTGTGTTCTACCTCGTTAAGATCACCTGTATCATGGTGAAATCTTACCTCTAACTTAGTGTACTGTTTGTTTAACCTTTGTAACAAAATGTGGTCGTCTTGGATCAAACCCTGTTCCCCTTTGTCCCATGTCGGGTTCTCTTTCAGGACGGGAACTACCCGTGAAACTTTGACCTTTAGAGTTCTCTTAACAATTTGAGAAACAACGTCATCAAACCTGGATGACAGGATCCATATGGGATCTCCACTCACACAATATGTTCCCCTTGGAAACTCCCCCTTATCGGAACAATTATGAGAATATACCTTGAATGTATCATTAGACCTTATGTTAAAAAAACAAACCTTTCCTTCAGCCACCGGAACTATCGGTTGGGCTTCAGGGTGGATCTTTTGAATGGTAGCCTCGCAGTCTGCGTTATTGAGCCCGCAGGCTTCTCCACTAAATTTGACTTGCCCCGGCCAACGCAGGTACTTCTGCAAGAATTGCCCGCATGAGGACAACTCTACTTGTTTCACCTCCCCGTCTAGCACCAAAAAAGGTTGACCTCTCAGGTCCTGGTGTAAGACATGTGTTGAGGTGGGAACTAAGGAAGTGGCGGTGCCTAAAGGAATGTTGCACCGTTTCCATTTGTTCACCCAAACATCTCGAAGCTGCCATGCAAAAGATCCTTCTCCAGAAAAGTTACTATACCTCCCCTTGTCCAATCTCAGTTGCACAGGATCTTTTTGCCTCTCCCTGACAAAATATGCCCCCAACTGTCCTGATTGGACCTCTTCCCCCCTTATGTCCTGAGGCACACTATGCACCTGAGGTCGGGAAGACTGTACTCTCTGCAATCTTTCAATTAAGAGTACCTCTTCACTTACCCAACTATCATGAGGATAAGCTGCTGCACATGGACTGTGTAATGTCGTCCCCTGTTGTGACCCGTGTAGTGTGGATGGGGTTCCCTGTGTTGGCTTTCCCTCCCCCGGGACCGCTCTCCCCACCCTCTTTGCCACCTGGCGATGTGGCTTTATCTCGATCTTTACTTCTTGTTTCGAGAACCACACACCCTCGGCTTTCCAGCCTTTACGTGTGTATAGCTGTTTCAGAGGCACTCTCTGTTGGTAGCTCCAGAGTGTGATGTTGTCCCCTGCGTCTCTCTGGTATGAGAATTGACGCCTCCTGCTCGTTCCTCTCCAATCTGGAACCATCTCACTCTGCATAACCAAGACAAGGTACCTCTGAATCCCACACTCCACCTTTTGCATGTACCCATTGTACTGCAATGTCCCTTTTAACAAACCTTTGGATCGGTGCATCCATTCTGGGAGTGTGGTATTAAATAGCAGAATTACGCTGCCATTCAATTCCCACTGCCCGCACACCTGACCCTTCCGACCTTTCACCCACATTGTGCCATGAAGTTTGATTTCTCCTGGCACAAGTGCTCTTTTCCTCCATCCCTGCATGGTCCATCTGTGCCCATCAGAGGGAGGTGTGAAAGGATCAGTACCTTTGTCACCCAACATCAACATGTTTGGGCCTTGTATTCTCATTAACCCCTTATTATACATGAGAATGTCCTCTCTTCGTTCTCCTAGGACAAACTGGCAACCTAGGATCACCATCAGCACGGTACTCTTCATTATAAAAGCACCACCTTGGGAAAGAAAAACATTAGCACTTTGCATTATGCTTTGCTCAGACAGGTTTGTTAGTCTCTTTCCGATCTCCGAAATCTCGTGTTTTAGTCTCTTTCCAATTTCAGGAATCTCGCTTTTTAGTCTCTTTCCAATCTCAGGAATCTCGCTGTTCTCCAAGCTTAGATTGGCATCTGGAACCTTTCGCGTATCCGACTGACATCTCCATCTTTGCTGCCAGCACTGCAGCTGTCTCAATTCCATATTGCCAAACACCTGAAATCGAAATACAAACAAATCAATTCTTATTAATGATTTGGGATTCGCCCTGCGGCTTGTACTCTTTACACTTTAAATTGATCAATATATACCGTAATTGATCTCGTTGCTTTATGGTTCTCATGAACTCTGTTTACTCTTATTGGTAGACTGGAGTTAAACTTCACCCCCCTACCTCAGTACTATCCTCAGTACTTACCTGTTTAAAATATGCTCCCGCGGACTTCACCTATGGAAGCTCGCTTCACCTTTGGAAGCTCTCACCCCATTGCAGCTCACTCCACATCCCCCCTTATCTGTCCATGCGCGGCCGTCGCATGCACAGATTACGGATGCCACACCTGATGCTGCTTTGCAGGTGAGCCTGCAATGCTCTTACTCATTATCGCATTTACTTATCTAGAACGTCATCGCGATACCAGCTCTGCTAGAAGTTCTGTGTGTTGTACCCTCTGATCAATGTTTGCCGTGCCACTACCTAAACTACCAAAAAAAAATTGCTGCCTCCCTGTAGGAAGGAGCACTTTGCACTTAACCTACACAGGGTGCAGGGCTAAGCATACCAGCGTCACATGCCTGTATGCAGATCTCTGAATGCCCACTTGGTAGGTAGTCACATGGAAAACACCGTACTGACACACTGTCACTCTGTAAACGGCAATTCTATCATCTGTATAATTGCCCCATGAACTGCTGTCAGTCCTTGTTCTTTGTGCTACAATTGATAGGAGCTGGAAAAAACATATTTGACCAATCAGTGGACGGAAAAAAAAAACCGCACAAAAAAACAGCCCAGCATAGACCTCTGTCAACCTCTGGCCCTGTCCACGACAAAAACCGGAAAAAAGTTACCGCTCTGCATCAGCGGCGACGGAAACCCGTATTGGTCAACTCCCTTTTTTCCACCTCCGGCACCCCCCCTGATGCGCTGTCCCCCCTTATCTATTGGGAACTCATGCTGCCCCGCCCATCAAGGTGCCTCACTTACAGGAATAATCCCATAAGCAACCCAGTACAGATACTTCCCTGATCTGCGCAGCACTCGCAAATCACTCCCTGGGGACTATCTGACTTATACGTGTTTTCCTAGCTGGGAAACACTTCCTATCTGTGAGCCTGCAACTTGCTTGGCTCACGTATGCGGACACTCCCTGTGTCCAGACTTCTTTTGAGGAAATCATCTGGAAGCCAAGAAACCCAGTAGAATCTCTCTACTGTCCCCACTCTGGACCCCCCTCCCACCAGCTGCTTCCGTGCACGGCGCCTTGCGCCCAGCTGTGACGTGGGACCTGGGATCCCCCCCAGCACATCCTCCCCCCTGCCATCGGGGCGTGCCTATCAGTGGGCGCTTCCCGCCCCCTCCCCTGCTGATACATCATGCAGATGGGAGTGGCTTTCTCAGAAACCCGACGCCATGTTGAGTCATGGCATGCCAGCCAAAATGGCTGCTATCAATCTCCCGTAGCAACCGCTTAATCCTATACACATTAGGAGAAAAAAACAGTTAGAACATACATACAATGTATATGCACACTAAACATTTCAGCAGAAAAAGCTCTTCCCCAAGCTTAGCATACCGCTCTACACACTCTCGGATGGAAAAACATCCCAAAAGAGAAATACCAGAAATTCCACCGTGGAGTCTCCTATCTCTGAACCACAGACTCTACCCAGCAGAACATCTCCCGAACACCCCTGCTGACAAAAAAAAAAAGAAAAAACTACGTCCGAGCCCCATACAGTAGCACCACCCACTATCTCAGCTGTCACTCTAACTGTTGCATACCTTCAAAGCGACCCAGGTCCGTGGGCTGCGTGCATCTGTATAGCTCCCCGAGAAGAGAAAAAAAACATACTTCCGACAGCTAACACAGTGCTTTAAACCCTTCTAAAACCGCACAGCTGTCTCTCTCTCACTTTCCTCACTGCCAGTCTCCTCTCTCTTCCCTCTCTCTCCTTCTCCTCTCCCCCCCCTCTACTACTCGAAAGCCTTAGCCCCCCCTTATCTCTCCTGCGGGGGACTCCCATATCTGGCAAACCTCCCAGACACACGGGAGAAAGAGAAAGGAGAGAAAAAAAAACCTGAAACCGCACGCAGCAGCCACTAGCACAACCCGAGAGAGAGAAAAAAAAACCTACACAGGAAAACCAGTACGAACATACATTGGAAAATTTAGAGAGAAAACACTGCTGGAACAAACTGTCAACATGTAATACCAACACTTTCATTAGAATTAAACAAATGAAACACTATACTTGCCTGGCTCTACAGACTTGTACCGACTTCCAATCCGATCAGCTGACGGCAAGTTTTTTCCCACGAGTCGATGGACCTCGGTGAGCGTTTACTGAGCGTTCTCTCAGCGGATTCTCGGTCCCGAAGGTAACTTGCTCAAAACCTTTGCCTGGGATACCTCACCAAGGAATCCTTTGTTCGGCTAGATTGCGTGTACAACACAATCCAAATAAAACCGGTCCATGACTCGCCGCTGATCATCACCCGGATTGCAGCCCGTGTGTTGGCCTTTCTCTAGCGGCCTCCCACACACTACTTATCCTCTTGATAAGTTTTCCAGTCCGCGTCAACTCCGCTTATGTCGCTGTGGAATATCTTGAAAACTAGATAACTGACTGACATCTGGCCCGGTCCTTGCCTGCCTTTTCTGCTAGACAGCGCAGCTGGGTTCACGGCACCACTGTTATAAACTGTTCTTATCACCTTTCTTCGACACCATCGTCTCACAGACGGTGAGATCACTTGACTCTCCACACAGCAAACAGGAAATAGACTTTCTCAGGCTTCTCCAATGTTTCCGTTATTTATTCAAATCACAGAAAGACAGATAGATACAGTCATCATATCCTAGCTATGCAAATCTTCATGTTGCTCGTGATTAGACTCCCTACCGAAGTCTATCAGGTACCTTCTTCCTACCTACGTTACACTAAACTACCTATGTACATAGCATACATTATATCAGCTTACATAAAGGAATAACATGCTTAGAGGTCCCAGTCGGCCTTGCGAGCTAGTGCAGAAGGAAGAAGCAGAAGTGAGTTCTCCATCGCTCGCTCCAGATTTAATACCGGCTAGGAAAGAGTTAAATATGACATCATCTTCGCCACCCCCTATATCAGTCTATTGGTGGACCCACTCATGGTGTCATCATACCCGCCTACTCGATTAATAATCAATGAGACATTTGACATACATGCAGGAATGTGAATATTTACAAAACATGACTGATGTTTATTGTTCCAGGCCCAGGTCAGGGAGACCTGCGGCCTTGTTCAGAACAGCTTCTTGGTATGTTCTAGTTCTGCTGACAGAACTGCAGATTTTCTCTCTTCAGAGAAAATCCCCTTAAAGGGCAGGTCTGCTCATCAAGCCTTTTTGACTAACTCAGTCCAAATAACTGAGGCCTACTTAAATTATAACACTACCTACAGTAAAATATGGTGGTGGTTCCATCATGCTGTGGGGCTGTGTGGCCAGTGCAGGGGCTGGGAATATTGTCTAAGTTGAGGGATGCATGGATTCCACTCAGTATCAGCAGATTCTGGAGACCAATGCCTAGGAATGAGTGACAAAGCTGGAGCTGTGCCAGGGCTGGATCTTTCAAAAAGTCAATGACCCTAAACACTGCTCAAAATCCACTAAGGCATTCAAGGAGAGGAACAAGTGCAACGTTCTGGAACGGCCATCTCAGTCCCCAGACCTGAATATAATTGAAAATCTGTGGTGCTCAGAAGCCATCAAACCTGAATGAACTAGAGATGTTTTGTAAAGAGGAATGGTCCAAAATACCTTCAAGCAGAATCCATTGGAACCTACAGGAAGGGTTTAGAGGCTGTAATTTCTGCAAAGGGAGGATTTACTTAATATTGATTTCTTTTATTTTTTTGTGGTGCCCAAATGTATGCACCTACCTAATTTTATTTAATCTATTATTGAGCAATTTCTGTAAATCTAATAAACTTCATTTCACTTCTCAAATATCACTGTGTGTGTTTCTCCTATATGATATATTTAACTGACATTTTATATTGTAACAACCAATGGTTTATACAGGAAAATCATGACGATTAACAAGGTTTCCCAAACTTTCCCATCCCATTGTAACTAAAGGTGGGCCCACACCATGCAATATTCACTTCAGATCTGATTTGAGCAAGGGGTTAGATTGATATTCAAATTTGACATTTATCCAAAATAGAAGAAAAGTGTACACACGTATGATGTGTTTTTGAAATCCCGAACAGATTTCTGAATGCATAACAATCGAAAAATGGGTAGAAAAGGCCTACACATGGAACGTAAGCCAGTATTTAATTTCGATCCACATTTTCCAGCATGTCCAATCTGCTTCCGAACAAGGAAGAGATCCATTTTGAGCTGGGATCGGTTGCTGGCAACCGGTAGGCTGATAATTTGCCTGATAATTTTCCTGATTGGAAATGAGATCTGAAGGGTAAATTGCATGGTGTGTACCCAGCATTATATAGTCACATCATGGAGTCTTCTGCTGGTTCTGCTTGCTTGCAATGATCCCTTGTTCCTGTCTGGTCTCTTCAGGGATATGCTCGGAGCTGCTATCAAGCGGACCAGTCATTCTGGGAAATACTGAAGATCTGGATGTCCTGGAACTTCTCCTGGGACACTGGGTCCTGTGAAAGCTACTACAAAGCGCTGATGGTGGATCCTTTCTGGGAAGTGAATCCGCTCATGGTATGTAAAGCATGGGGAGGGGGGGGGGGGGGTTGGGGAGATGGGTGCAGCATGCATATTTTACTCCTGATCTTCTCTACCGAGCAGCATACAATTTGCGTGCAGGCCAAAAGTTATTGATTATTTCTAACCATGATGAGAAAAAGCTTTCAAGCTTGCCCAGTATTGGTGAACTGTCCTAATCCAGCCTAGAACAGCCCATCGGTTTCAGGACAAGTACCTTGCGTGGCCACTAGAGGCCTCTTGTGTTTGGCCTCTAGTATTAGTCACATGACCGAGAGAGACAGGAAGGAGCACCTGATGTTGGAGAGAAGACTCAGGAGAAGGTCTGCCAGTGGACAGGAGAGTGTAAGCTTCGCTGCGTACACCACATGTCACTTGTTGCATCTGGCACGATAGACTGAATCAATCGATTTTTGATTGAAAATCTGTTGATCGGGAATAATTTGTGGCATTGATTTTCTAGCAGATTCGATCGAATTGTCCGGGTATCTGTGAAAAAATCGGCCAGTGTATCACTACCCTTAAGAGCACTTCTGTGCCCACCACTAAAGAGTTTGAGGCTGTTGGGACCCAAGGGATATGGTCATTCAGTGTTTAATACAAAGCTCTCAGAGCTGACAAATCCTCCACTATCGTCATGTCCTCCTATTTATAGATTCATGGCATCTGGGCGGGCATATAAAATATGAGAAGACTTTATTTACTGCTCAACTCATCACCTAGTTCATCCTCACTGCATCAGGAAATCGGACGCAATATCTTAACAAATTCCCCATCCAGCAACTGCTGTCCTAAAAGAAACCCCTGGTGATTGGAATATGGAAGCTGCCATACTTATTTCCTGTTACACAATACCAGTTGCCTGGCAGCCCTGCTGATCTATTTGGCTGCAGTAGTGTCTGAATAAAACGAGAAACAAGCATGCAGCTAATCCAGTCACACTTCAGTCAGAGCACCTGATCTGCATGCTTGTTCAGGGTCTATGTCTCAAAGTAGCAGACCTGAACTCAGAACTTCCTCTCTGCTCTAAAAGATAAGCAACAGCATAATAACCTTTAAAAAAATTTAAAATTTTGTTACAGCTGATAGAAATCCTGCAATAAATCTGCAGTGTGTCTTCTTCCTGTGTTCATGGAAGCAGACATATTGTTAACATCCCATGTGATACAAATTAGCTGCTCTATGTAATGCCTGGCAGCTCTCCTGCTTTCTTTCAGCCACAATACCCCAGTCTAGTGCCGTAGCTCTGAGCTTGGCCCACGTCTTCACCTATAGACAAGCCCCCACTTGAACAGGACACTGAATAGGTCTCCTGACTTCGGTTACCCCCAGGTCTTAATATGCAAGGTATAGCGGCTGAGGCCGAGAAAGCCAGAGTACCACCGGATCAAACAAGACTATGCAGCTGAGTAATATTAGGTATTAGAGCAGAATGCTATTGGAGGAAATACACAGATCACACCAGGAGCTATGAACAAGGAAGCAAGATTGCTCAAAGTGACCGCAGCTCTGAGCCTCCGATAACCGCCACAATAAACAAAACACAATGGTTGCTCAGTGCGACCGCAGCACTGAGCCTCTGATTCCCACCACACTGAGTAACAAGGTCAGACGACAGACAGACGGATGGTTTGCCAATCTAATCGCTGCCCCAGCGATAGCAAACATCCACACTAACACATACAAGACAAACAAGTAGGAGCGTAATTAATAGCAACCACAGCTTATAGTTACGTCCACAGGAACAGAACTAACAGGAACAGACAGACAGAAGGATTGTTTTCCAATCTAATTGCTGCAATAGCAAACATCTACACTGGCACGGACAAGAGAAACAAGTAGGAGCATAACTAATAGCAACCATTGCTACAGTCATGTCCACAGGTACAGAACTAGCAGGAATACTACCAGTCACCAACGTGGTGATGGCAGAATCCAAGTTATCCGGATAGGAAAAGACTTCACTGTACCCCCGCGGGTACAATGAACATCCAAGCAAGTAAGACAAGGTAATGCAATAATATACAATTCAAACTTCACGCAAGAAACCCAGCAATCAACTTTGGCAAAGCTGAACGCTATGATGGGTAAGATGGGAAGCAGACTTTTCTATGCACATCAGCTAATGAGAGCAGACATGCAAATTTCCGCACAGCTGAATGGTAATAACACAATCCTGTGTTAGACTGATTGAAGGCTGCAAGCAAGAACTCTCATTACATATGCATGTCAGATTATACAACCACATGCATGTAAGAAATCCACAACTGTCTGGCTGCAGTTCAACTGCAGCAAGCCATAGGTGAATTCATGAAAACATCCTGAGCTACTCTGAACTGCAGAGTGATGGCAGATGGCAATGCGACTCGTTGCGAAGGCAATCAAAACTAAGCAACCAACTGCAGGCAGAGAAATCTTACCTGCTCGGTTGCAGCTCCACTGCAACTGACAGGAGGGATCCTTATACTCTTCCATGGTAGGCAGCTGACACCACTAAGGGATTAAATTACAATTTGTGATTAGCCACAGATGAGGGGGAATTAGGCTAAACTCTGTAAATACATACAGCGTATGTTTCTCTGTTTCCTTCTGTCTTGTGCAAGAGTTCAGATCCACTTTAATATTAATACTTTTAGACATAGATCGAATCTGATCAGGGAGAGATCTGTTGGCTGCCCATACACCATAGGCTCATCCCTGACTGGCACCAAGGGGGCACATTTACATCTGGGGGGACAGCGGACGGGTGGCAGAGGCGTTTGTTGCTCATCAGGATATTGCACGCCGTTACCGCTGCACACCCGATGGACCATGTCTGCTTGAGATGTTCCAGCATGATTGATCAATACATCGAACTGATTTTGGCCTGAAGTAGGTCATGTTGTCGGTCAGGCATGTTTGTTGTGGTACAGATTTGATAAATTATTTTAACTGGATGGTCGACTGGGCCGCAAAGTCTATAGATATAAGGCCACCTTTAGAGGCAGCAGATCAGCAGCACAGCTAGGCGCGTCTAGTGAAAAATGGCGCCGGCAAAAAAATGGCGCCCCCTTCTGCCCGATATATGTTTAAAACGATATTTATCGTTTTAAAGGTTAAAATAGTGCAAAACGAAATTTATCGTTTTAAAACTGTTTTTTTTTTTTTTTTTTTTTTGGTCCTGCCTGAACGATATTTATCATTTTAACCCCTGCTTTGCTGCCGTTTTGAAAATATCTGCCCGCCGGCTTTAATGTTTAATAGCAAAGCCCCCTTAAAAGCTAAAAACGCCAAATTTGCAGGGAATGTTAAGAAGAAAATTGTGAACAAGAGGAAAAAAAGTTTTTTCAAAAAGACCTTATAGTTTTTGAGAAAATCGATTTTGAATATTCTTCTTCTGACCGTGGGAAAATTAAACGCCCGTTGACTTTAGCGGTTAATAGCAAAGCCCCTTTAAATGCCAGAAACCCCAAAATGTGTAGGGAATGTTAAGAAAAATAGTGGGAACACGAAGAAAAAAAAATTGTTCAAAAAGACCTTATAGTTTTTGAGAAAATCGATTTCAAAATCTTCAAAGGAAATGTAACTATTTAAATCGCGTACTGACATTCCCGTGGAAACTTTTTCCGCCGACTTTAGCAGTTAATAGCAAAGTCCCCTTAAGTCCTAGCAACACCAAATTTGCAGGATATGTTAAAAAGATACTGGGAAACAATATTTAAAAAAAAAAATTGAAACATTTTATTTATTTATTTTTTTAATTAAAATTTTTGGGTTATGTTTAGAGTGTGGGAAAAGTTTTGAAAAAAATGACGTGGGGTCCCCCCTCCCGAGCCTCTGTAACCCCTTGTCTCCCATGCAGGCTGGGATAGCCAGAATGCGGAGCCCCGGCCGACTGGGGCTTCGCACCCTGAGCTATACCAGCCCGCATGGTCCATGGTATGGGGGGGCTTCGGGGGGGAGGGGCGGCCAAGCCTTTCCCTCCACCCCCCCCGGAGCCCTTGTCCAATCCATGGACAAGGGGCTCTTCCCCACCTCCGGTGCCCCAGGAGGAGGTGGGGGCGACGACTCCCTGGGGGGGGGGGTTCATGGTGGCATCTGGGAGTCCCCTGGGCTCGCTACATGATTTAAAAAATAAAACATTTAAAAAAATAGTGCTGCGCCACCTCCTGGGCGATATAATTGTATCGCCCAGAGGGTTAATGTTCTAAATTAACCAGAAATACTTACCTGTACCTTTAAGAAAAAAATCCCACGCCAATCAGGTCCCACGACAGTATCCTCCATCTTGCGACCTTCAGTTACATGTTGATTGAAGATCTCCGCCGCCCCGACGCCACACACGCCGCCTCCGCCGCACTGCTCTTAGCTATACTAAGTATAGCTGAGAGTTGCATCTATGCGTCTATACAGACGCATTAGCGCTAGCTGCCGCTGCCCTCCCTGCCTCCCCCCACCTGTCACCCTCACCCATGCTGACACCCAATGCACCCATGGGTGCCAGCATGGGTGAGGGTGACAGGTGGGGAGAGGCAGGGAGGGCAGCGGCAGCTAGCGCTAATGCGTCTATATAGATGCATAGACGCAACTCTCAGCTATACTAAGTATAGCTGAGAACAAAAAGCATCTTTAAATTTTGGCTCCAAGGCTCCCCATTGGTTCCTTATCGACCAATGGGGATCCTCCTGATCCCCATTGGTCTGTTAAGGAACCAATGGGGACCATTGGAGCTAAAATTTAAAGATGCTTTTTGCTCTTAGCTATACTAAGTATAGCTAAGAGCAGTGAGTGCGGCGGGGGCGGCGTGTGTGGCGTCGGGGCGGCGGAGATCTTCAATCAACATGTAACTGAAGGTCGCAAGATGGAGGATACTGTCGTGGGACCTAATTGACGTGGGATTTTTTTCTTAAAGGTACAGGTAAGTATTTCTGGTTAATTTAGAACATTAAAGGACTTTTCTCGTTGTTGTGTTTTTATTTCATTTAACCCTTTGTGGAAATGGGTAAGGGGTACAAAGTAGCCCTATACTCATTTCTCCTGGGAGGGGGGCAGGCATCTGGGTTCCCCTTCTTAAAGGGGACTCCCAGATGCCACCATGAACCCCCCCCCAGGGAGTCGTCGCCCCCACCTCCTCCTGGGGCACCGGAGGTGGGGAAGAGCCCCTTGTCCATGGATTGGACAAGGGCTCCGGGGGGGAGGGGAAGGCTTGGCCGCCCCTCCCCCCCGAAGCCCCCCCATACCATGGACCATGCGGGCTGGTATAGCTCAGGGTGCGAAGCCCCAGTCGGCCGGGGCTCCGCATTCTGGCTATCCCAGCCTGCATGGGAGACAAGGGGTTACAGAGGCTCGGGAGGGGGGACCCCACGTCATTTTTTTCAAAACTTTTCCCACACTCTGAACATAACCCAAAAATTTTAATTTAAAAAAAAAATAAATAAAATTTTTCAATTTTTTTTTTTAAATATTGTTTCCCAGTATCTTTTTAACATATCCTGCAAATTTGGTGTTGCTAGGACTTAAGGGGACTTTGCTATTAACTGCTAAAGTCGGCGGAAAAAGTTTCCACGGGAATGTCAGTACGCGATTTAAATAGTTACATTTCCTTTGAAGATTTTGAAATCGATTTTCTCAAAAACTATAAGGTCTTTTTGAACAATTTTTTTTTCTTCGTGTTCCCACTATTTTTCTTAACATTCCCTACACATTTTGGGGTTTCTGGCATTTAAAGGGGCTTTGCTATTAACCGCTAAAGTCGGCGGGCGTTTAATTTTCCCACGGTCAGAAGAAGAATATTCAAAATCGATTTTCTCAAAAACTGTAAGGTCTTTTTGAAAAAAAATTTTTATCCTCTTGTTCACAATTTTCTTCTTAACATTCCCTGCAAATTTGGTGTTTTTAGCTTTTAAGGGGGCTTTGCTATTAAACATTAAAGCCGGCGGGCAGATATTTTCAAAACGGCAGCAAAGCAGGGGTTAAAACGAAAATTATCGTTTGGGAGCAATACAAATATAAACGATAAATATCGTTTTTAAAGCCGGCGCCGTTTTTTAGCTGTCAAAAACGAAAAATAACTAGCGATAGTGGTTCTCTATGGGGCGCCGTTTTTTTAACTACGATAACTGGCGCCATTTTTAACGGACCCCCAGCTAGGCAATGTGTAAAGGAAATAAATGTCAGCCTCCCTCTCACTCCAGGTTCCCTGTAGGTCTGTGGGAATATTTGTGGCCTTGGCCCATCATTCTTTGTCCTGTCCGGTCGTAATGTTTGCCACTTGTGTGGCAAGTCGCAAGTCTTGATTTTTCTCATGTATTTGGCCTATAACATATTTTGCACAGTACAGGTAATGCTGCAGTCTGAAAGTCTTTATAATAATCGCCTCTCCAGGATTCTGGTACGGTGTGGAGTGATGATCCCTGCCTGTTCTGTCACTTTCACAAAGCCTTTAATTTTCTTAGGAGATTACAGGGATTAGAGATCTTAACAGACCTGTCACCATCTGCTACAGTGTGGCAGCAAGCTAATTCACGAGAGCCGATCGCTCCCCAGAGCCAGCTGCATCCACCAATCTCAGTATGGATTTACAACAGGAAGGCCATAATCAGTACTAATTAGCCTGATGCTGCTTGCCGGTTGCTTGAGCAACTGGCCAAAAAAAGCATAAACCTCCAATACCCCCCAACAGCAATACTCACCAATTCTTCAGCAACGTCCTGTAGCTCCTAGCAGGCTCTTGGTAGCCTCTGGTCACATCAGAAAGCCGCTGGGAGCTGCATAAAGGCTAGTAGACCTCTCTGGAATTTTGGTATTTTATTTAGAAAACATTTTTCTTTGCATTTTTAAAATCGATTTTCTCAAACATGCTCTTTTTTTTTTTTTTTTTTTTGTACCCTCTAGTCTTCTTACAGGGAACGAGAGAGGAAGGATAGGGAAAAAATAGCAAAAGGTTTTATACATACCTGGGGCTTCCTCCAGCCCCATAAGCACGGATCACTCCCACGCCGCAATCCTCCGCTTCCTGTATCGCCGGTACCGATCACTTCCGGCGGACGCGGCCAATTGTCCGCATCACAGGGGCTCCCTCCATACCCTTAGGCATGTGGCTGCGCAGTATGCAGCCGCACGCATAGGTATATGGAGGGAGCCCCTGTGATGTGGACAACTGGCCGACTTGCGGCAATGAGGGGACCCGGTACCGGCGGATCCAGCCAGCGGAGGACGGCGGCATGGGAGCGATCCAGGCTTATGGGGCTGGAGGAAGCCCCAGGTATGTATAAAACCTTTCCCCCAACGTCTCTGGCTCCCTTTAACTTATGTAGCAATTTTGGTGGCAATAGCATGTATGGGGGCTTTGTTGTTCACTGTTAAAGTCAGCACAAAATTGCGCAGAAATATGCAAAATTACAAATGTGTACATGAAATCAATTGAATTAACAAATTGAAATTACGTACTGTATAGGTGTAATTGCAAAAATGTTCATGTAATTGTAATTAGCTGATTATGATCATTATTACTCAGCACAAGGTGTTTTATGGATGGAGTTCGGGCTCAGGCTCTGATTGAGTTGACCAGTCCATGGCAGCCATTTTGTTCTGCAGCAGACATCTTGTATGGCTTCACATGTCATGGTTTGTGGTCCTTTCATGTCAGAGGACTAAACCAGAAAACCTATCGACCACACTTCCCAACTTGTGTAACAGTGTGAAGCAACGAAGGTCTGTCATTCATTACAAGGGAAAGAAAATTCTCATTCATAAACGCCATGACCGAAATGTGCTTTTATTTGGGAGCCGAGCTTCACATCAGGCGACCTGTGGCTCACCAGCTGTAGCGGGATTCCATTTCCCGGCCCGGCGTGATGTCCATAAGCCTGAGGCTCACACAGTGCTTTGTACACTCACAACAGCTGGGATCCAGCCCTCAATATTAAAGATGGACTCCTGGCAAACACGTTAACCCCACTTACACCAAGGATGTCAACTCTAAAGGGGAACTTCAGCCTATACAAACATACTGTCATCAAGTTACATTAGTTATGTTAATTAGAATAGATAGGTAATATAATCTCTTTTCCACCCTGTTTTACAAGAGCAGGCAAATGTTTGGGATTCATAGGGGCTGCCATCTTTGTCATGAGGGGAGCCATCTTTTTGGTTGAAAGGAGGTGACAAGGAGCAGGAGACACAGTTCCAACTGTCCTGTGTCCTGATTACCCCTCCCAGCTGCATGCGCTAGGCTTCAAATGTCAAATTCAAAATGTAAAAAAAAAAAAAATTGCACCAAAACAGCAGAACGAGAACAATAACATCAGAAATTTCATCATGCATTGCACAGCATCAGGGGAAAAAAGCCCGGGCAGTTTTCTTCTGTGCAGCTAAAAATGAGGCTTGTATAAGAGAAACAAAGTTCTGATGCTGTGAAACCGTTAAAGAAACATTAAGCCTTTTCAGTGTTGCTGAGTCGATTTTTAGTCCGGAGGTTCACTTTAATGAGCTCTTACGTCTTTCTCCACTTTCACCAATGCAAAAGTAGCCCTCGTCCAATCATCTCTATACATTTCAAGTATTATAATGAAAAAGAAGAAGAGGGAAAAATCGAGAGCCCCCGATAGTGTAATATTGTTGGTGTATTTGTCGTGAGAACAAATGGTGAAATTATACTCACAATTTGTAGGTTGCCAAGTTAGGCAACCACTTGCATCGCAGACGGGGAGATCAGACCTGTCCCCGCTCAGGTTTAAAAAGTCGCTCTCTGCGTAGAAGAAAGAGGGTGTCCACACCCATCCACCAGGTGGATATCACGTGATAAGAAAAACAGAGGCGCCAATAGAGTAAAATATGATACCAAATTAAAACAAATTAAAATGTGGGTGGCAGTGGTGGACTTGCCTACCCCCACTAAGACAAGGACCACTTTGTATGGTTAACAATGTAAATTTAATCAATTTAGTACTCCAAATTAACAATCAATTTGCAACGCGTTTCACGTGACACAAGCCCGCTTCCTCAGGCAAAACACATAAGAAGGAGCAACCTAGTAGCAGTCCGTGCTAGCGTGGCGCCTTTGACGCCACGCTAGCACGGACTGCTACTAGGTTGCTCCTTCTTATGTGTTTTGCCTGAGGAAGCGGGCTTGTGTCCCGTGAAACGCGTTGCAAATTGATTGTTAATTTGGAGTACTAAATTGATTAAATTTACATTGTTAACCATACAAAGTGGTCCTTGTCTTAGTGGGGGTAGGCAAGTCCACCACTGCCACCCACATTTTAATTTGTTTTAATTTGGTATCATATTTTACTCTATTGGCGCCTCTGTTTTTCTTATCAAGTATTATAATGAGCTCATCTACACTCCCATCTCTCTGTTGTCTCTAGTAATGGCTATGGAACTCCGCATGCGCTCACAGCAGTAACCGTCAAACACCTTCTAGTAAGAGTGAGAACTCCATCCGCTGGGTCAATGCAAGGCAATGCGGCTGTGCTATATAACTAAAGAAGTGTAGGGAATGCTTGGAATTTTTGCTCCCTGCGTTGTGCTGAACCAATGACACAAACTCATAAGAATTCTAGGAAGCCTTTTACAGCAATATACCAGATCATGTACTTTTGCCATGGTTTGCAGTAAGTTTAGTACAATGGTGATGCAGAAGCAAACTGAGATTGAAGGATATAGATCAGAGATTATTGGCCTTTGTGAAGTCAGGCAACATCTTTCTGGAATGGTTGCCAGTGAAACAGTGGACTCTATCACCATCAGGGTTGTGGAGTAAGAGCAATTTTTGGGTACCTGAAGTCGAAGTCGGTGGTTACATAAACCGAGTTGGATGATTTTTGTACCCACTCCATAGCTCTGCAAGGGCTGAGGAGTCGGAGCAATTCTGGGTAGTCGGAGTTGGTACTTTCATAAACTTGAAGATTGAGTTGATTTTTGTATCGACTCTACAGCCCTTGTCACCATGTTGGTGTGAGTTCACACTTCACTAGGCTAGCGGAGGCTGTTGCACAGGACAGGCAAAAAGTGGCCAGGACGCAGTTCAGCTCCTGGAATCTGCTGCAGATGCCGTGAGGACCACAGCTAAGAAAAATGATCTGTAGCCCCTGATGAAGTCCATGCTCAGCCACCTGTAAGATGCATTAAGATCCCTTAATGTAAACCTAATTTCTTTATTTCCATGAGGGGTGCATTGTTTACATCACAAAATTCATACTTACCTGAAACAAATTAATTTTTCTACCGGACATCCTCTTACTGCCACAGAAGCCGGAGTCTGTCAAGGATCTTCATCACTGGTACTCTTCTGCCTACTGATATTGCCTGCAGCCCATCCGCCTTCTCCTCTCACTTCTTCACCCTCAGATTATTGGAGAGAAGGGCTGGATTAGCTTTGACATACTAAGCCAGTGGTGCTCAAACTTTTTTTGGGTGAGGGCGCCCTTGATGGCTTTGAATTTTTTTTCATGGCACCCTTCAGCAAAATCAACTACCGAAATGCCATTATGACCATTATTAGGCAACAACCGCCCTCCAAATAGTCAGTGACCCCATGTTAGGCAGCATTACCTCCTCCAAAGTCATTAACTCCCCATCAGGCAGCACCCCCTTCAAACTAATCAGTGACCCTGCAACAGACAGCATCCACCTCTGCAGTTAGTCGATGAGGAAGTAATCCCCCTCCCCCAATATGCAGCACCCCCCTTGAATGAACATGACAAGGATAAAGAATGTCTTTTAGAGCAGGGGTCCCCAACCTGTGGTCCGCGGCCCAACTGCAAACCTCCCACGAACCAGGAGTGGGCTGTCCTCTTGCCCCCCCACCCCCACCCGCTCCTAGCTATACTGGGCACTATACTAGCTATACTGGGGCACTATACTAGCTATACAGGGGCAACTATACTGGGGCACTATACTAGCTATACTGGGGCGCTATACTAGCCATACTGGGCACTATACTAGCCATACTGGGCACTATACTAGCCATACTGGGCACTATACTAGCCATACTGGGCATTATACTAGCTATACTGGGGCGCTATACTGGGGCAACTATACTGGGGCACTATACTAGCTATACTGGGCATTATACTAGCTATACTGGGCACTATACTAGCCATACTGGGCACTATACTAGCCATACTGGGCATTATACTAGTTATACTGGGGCACTATACTAGCTATACTGGGGCACTATACTGGGGCAAATATACTAGCTATACTGGGGCACTATACTAGCTATACTGGGGCACTATACTGGGGCAACTATACTAGCTATACTGGGGCACTATACTAGCTATACTGGGGCACTATACTAGCTATACTGGGGCACTATACTAGCTATACTGGGGCACTATACTAGCTATACTGGGGCACTATATTCACTATACTGGGGCACTATACTAGCTATACTGGGGCACTATACTAGCTATACTGGGGCACTATATTCACTATACTGGGGCACTATACTAGCTATACTGGGGCAACTATACGAGCTATACTGGGCACTATACTAGCCATACTGGGCACTATACTAGCCATACTGGGCACTATACTAGCCATACTGGGCACTATACTAGCCATACTGGGCACTATAATAGCTATACTGGGCACTATACTAGCCATACTTGGCACTATACTAGCTATACTGGGCACTATACTCGCCATACTTGGCACTATACTAGCTATACTGGGCACTACTAGCCATACTGGGGAAACTATGCTAGCTATGCCGCCGCACAACCCCCCACCCCCCTCCCCCCCGTAACCCGCTGTGCACGACACTGTCCACTAGGATGCACCCAGTTTGGGAACCCCTGTACTAAGCTGTTCTCTTATGTGGTGTCCTGTATGACATCCTTGCCACTGGGTATGTACTCTTAGTTGTGGGGCTATGGAGTGGTGGTGATTTGGGGAAAGTAAGGCTGTTTAGATGCAAACTTATTATCCTTTGCAAAGTAGAGGTTTGCAGCCCCAGTAAATAGCAGCTCATGCAGAGGAGATCTGCATGAGCGTTAGTCGGGCAATGATAATGTAGAGAGGGAGCAGAGCTTGATACATTACCCGAGATCAGCATTGATCTCGTCTGGACACATTGAGGTCGTCATCTAGTATGTCCCAGTTCTGGTGACTGAGATCCCATGGGAATTTCTGAAGGTACTCAATGTTCTTGAAACATAATTTTTTTTTTTTGTGGAAGCGTTTATACAAATAGCTTTAACGACCGTGGCTACCGTCTGTTCACAGGCCAAAGGGAAAGGATCTTTCATTAGGCTGGAAATGAAGATCTGTTCTCACGAATTCAGGGCTCCATAAACATAATAACAGTCCTCTGGCCTCATTAAGCAGTCTATATATTTTTCAAGTGTAATTGGTATGTAAATATTGTGTTACAAGGTCCACTGAGCATAATAGAGCCCTAACCCTGAGCCCCTCTTCTGACTTCTTAATGCGGCCCAGAAGCCAGTGTTATGGTTGACCAGGCCCGTAGTATCCAAAATCCTGCCCAACGTAATATTTACGTAGAGCACTTCCATGGCTTCTCTAATCCGTTCATGCTCTGAGATTAGGCCTGTGTGTTTTTACTTGAGGAACCTTTCCACCTTCCTAAACTATTAGAGATGCTATTGTATGGAAGTTACCAGCTTCTGCCTCTATCCGCCATCCGGGAGGTCCAGCAATCTGGGAATCGGCAAAGCAAGGGTTTCTCATATGTTGTAGACCAAACAATTCCTGATGTTGGCAGACACGTAGATGTGTAACAGGTGGGCTGTGTGCTGTGCCAGGATGCAGGTTGATAAAGTGGCCTACACAAGGCAATAATAGAATGGTACTGCTACTAACTTGGCTCTGCAAGATGAAAATAAGTGCACTATTATTTATATATTATCTTTATTTTCCTTTTTAAATATATCATATTACAAACAACAAAAAACAAAACAAAAAAAAAAAAAACAGCACTTTTACACAATACCCACTAAATGGATTTTAAAAACATATACATTTGTCTTTTTAGGGATAAAAAAACAAACCTTTCAATTTCTTCTCCATCATATTTCAATCAATTCCCCTTTTCTCTTCATAATTATACCATCCTTACTTTCCATCCAATAAATCCTATCACAATCACTTCTATATACATTTATTCTTCACTTTCTCTCTCTCATTTTTTCTCGGGTCAATCTGGTTTCCTATTCCCTCCTCTTGTGTTAGATTCATTATATCGCTGAGTCAGCTGGCCCCTCTTGTCCTGATCCCTTTCTTACCCTCTCATATTCCGGTGTCAATTTGTATTCCTGCCAGTGTTTCCATCTTTCCTCATGTCTTCCCCTGTTTCCATGTATATAACTGGTTAAATCTTCCATTCTCCAAACCCCATCTACTTCCACAAACCATTCCCATATTGTAGGCCTTTGAGTTGCCTTCCAGTATTTAGGTATGAGAATCCTGGCTGCGTTCACCAGGAATCTCATCAGTGATCTCTCATACTTCTTGGTGGACCAATCATTACTGTGAAGCAGGAAAAAGGCAGCTTCATCTGGGGGTTCCGTTCCCGTGATTAATCTAATTTGTTTCCTTATTTCTACCCAGAATTTCTGTATTTCTTTACACCCCCAGAATACATGTAATAAGTCCCCTCCCTCACTCCCACATCTCCAACAGAGCGCCGAGGCACCTGGGTACATCCTACTGATCCTGTCCGGGGTATAGTACCATCTAACAAAGATCTTATACCCCGCTTCCTGTCCCCTGGTGGATATAGATGATCTACTTGCCCATTTTACTATGTCCCTCCACTGGTCTTCTGAAAATGTTTTTCCCAAATCCCTTTCCCACTTACTCCTAATCTCTACTGTAGGGTCCTCTGTTTCATTTAATAATGTATATATTTTTGAAAGTGTCCCTCTATGCTGCCCCCTTCCCATACACAGCTTCTCAAATGGGGTAAGATTCCTACTCAACATCTCCTTAGTACCATAGCTCTGTAAGAAGAATTTAAATTGTACATGGCTCCATTCATCTATTTCCCCTCCCCCCTCCTCCGTGCTTATTTCTGGTATGGGTACCCACCTCCCATCCCTCACAAGATCAATAGCCCTTAATTCTTTCCCCCTTCTCCTCCAACCTGAATACCTTACTGGGTTCCTCCCCATAGGGAAATTATGTTTCCTAGGATTGGGATAAGAGGTGTTGGCCACGGGGACATTTCTGCTTTCTCCCTATTTTTATCAAAAATCTTTATCGTCGATTCTATCATTTCTGCTCCTTTACTGGATATAATCTTCCTACTTTTTTGTGCTGACCAGGGTAAATTCCTTAGGGGGTATCCTATTATATCCTCCTCCAAGGCCACCCATCTCTTCTCCTCTCTATGCCTATGCCAATCTATTATTTTAGTTAAATTAGCTGCTTCATAATAATATTTCATATTTGGGACCGCTAACCCTCCCTTTTCTCTTTCTGCTGTCTGCAATCTACCCCTTATTCTCGTCTTCTGGCCCTTTCCCACAAATTTATTTATGGAGCTTGTAAGATCCCTAAAAAATGCCGATGGAACCGGTATGGGCAGGGCCTGGAATAAGTACAATAGCCGGGGAAGAATATTCATTTTTATTATGGCAATTCGCCCAAACCATGAGAAACTTGGCCGGTCTCAAGCTCCCAAGTCCTGTTTCACCCGTTCCAGGATCGGGGCATAATTATGTATCACCATCTCCTTCATACTAAACATTATTTTTACCCCCAGGTACCTCAACACTCCCCCTGGCCATCTAAAGGAGAAATTCTCTTTAAGCAACACCTTTTGCTCTTTATTCATGCCCCGACTTATTGCTTCAATTTTATCAAAATTAATCTTCAAATTTGACATCCTATTAAAAATCTGGAGTTCCTTCATCAGGTTTGGGAGAGAGATGAGTGGCCTCTCCAGGTAGAATAGAAAATCATCTGCGTATGCCGCCACCTTGTGTTCCGATCCCTTCACCTTTATACCCCGTATGTTGGAGTCCTGCCTCACCCTGCACAAGAAGGGCTCCACCGATAAAGCAAAGATCAATGGGGACAAGGGGCAACCTTGCCTAGTTCCGTTTCTTATCATAAAGGGTTCTGAAAGAACCCCATTAACTCTTACTCTTCCATTTGGTGTAGAATACAATGCCATCATCATAATCCCCATTTTTTCCTTTATACCTATAACTTTTAATACTTCCTCAATAAAAGACCAATCCACCCTATCATAAGTGCACTATTATTTAACTCACTGAAATTAGACTGGCTAAAGCCATTTCATGTAACAGATGGGAGCCTTTGAATGCCTGACCTTCATGATGAAAACGGTGCTCACCAGGCATGAGATAATAATAATAATAATAATAATAGTAATATTATTTTTATGAGATTTTCTCCCTGGGGACTTGAAACACTGCGACCCTGCGTTCTGCAGTCTCAGAGGCTTGGGAAAAGAGGTGGGTTTTTAGCCTTTTCTTAAAGGAGTCGTCAGGCAAAAAATTGTTTCACTTATCTGGGGCTTCTACCAGCCCCACGGAGCCATCCTGTGCCCTCGTAGTTGCTCACTGTTGCGGGCCGCATTGCGTACATTTTTACGCATTTCCACGGGTGCGGGAACATTAACATATACATTTTTACGCGTTAGTGGTGCAACGCGTAACCACTAATGCGTAAAAATGTATGTGTTAATGTTCCTGCACCAGTGGGAATGCGTAAAAATGTACGCAATGCGGCCCGCCGACCCCGAGGTTGGCAAAAAAAACGAAACTAGCTGGCGGCAGGGGACTGGAGCAGCAGTGACTGACTTGGAGGGTACAGGCTGGCTGCATGGGGCTGGTAGAAGGCCCAGGTAAGTGAAACTTTTTTTTTTTTCACTTGGTTGATGCACACATTTCCTCTCTGGTGTAATTAGCGAAACTTTTTTTTTTGCCTGACGATTCCTTTAAAGCTGTCCAGAGAAGGAGCCACTCGCACTGATTGTGGAGGCAAGTTCCATAGAGTTGGGGCTGCATAGGCCCGATCACCAAATGTTAAGTGTATCCTAGGAATAACCAGATTCATCTTACTGGCAGAGCAGAGGGTACGTGGAGGAACATATAGTTCCAATAGTTCCGCTATATACTTGGGTCCCATGTGGTTTAGAGCCTTGAATTCCAGCAGGCAGATCTTAAAATGGATTCTCCATGTTACTGGCAAACAATGAAGAGTTTGCAGTACTGGGGAGATATGTGAGCTGTGGGGGGCATTGGCTAGGAGTCTGGCTGCTGCATTCTGTACTAGTTGTAAAGGGCGCAGAACTTTATCTGGGGATCCGATGAATAGGGCATTGCAGTAGTCCAGGCGGGAGGAGGATACAAATTCATGAACTAGCGCAGGTAGGTCTCCAGCTGGGATAAGGTGATTTAACATTTTGCTATATTTCTCAGATGGAAAAATGAGGACTTGACTACAGCCAATACCTGCAGTGTTGGCTTTCCATGCAGTATCACCCCAAGGTTTCGAGTCTTTATATTGTACGGTATCCCCCCTTATTGCTAGTTTGAAGTGGGAAGAGTTTTGGACTTTATCCATCATGTGTGGAACGCCTACCACCAACACCTCTGTTTTGTCAAAGTTCAGCCTTCAGTTTTGTCAGAGTTTAGATATGTGATCAAAGATGTCATGCTGGTCCTTTGCAGTTTCGAATTAGGCCAATTGGCTTTCCTAACAGCTGGAATTAGCTTTATATTAAGGATCTTTAGTGGTCACGTGATCTATTATGAGCTTCAGTGTTCTCCCTATCGCAGCATTGCTTAAATCCCTCTACCACATCCCCACTTGAAACCTCCATACTCCCTATGCAATTGATTTAAAGCAATATACAAGATTAGGGCATGACAGGGCGTGTCCTAAAGCTGTGCTAGTAGGCTTTTACTGTGTTGTGATCATTTGTGCTGCATTTTGTCATGTTTAGTTGGGAAGCCCTTTTTGTTGCAGTTTCTCCTTTTTGCAATGTGAAAAATGTGAGTTCTTACCAGAATTTTTTTTTTCCAGATTTAGCTGCATGTTAGATTTGTCTGTTCAATAAGCAGCATGAGAAGCTTTTCATCTAAGCAAACAGCTGATTTACAGAGCAGGCAAAACCCACCCTCCAGGCTGGAGGAAGTGATGTCACATATTAGGTCCGACTTACTGTCTTGCCTCTTAAACAGACTTTATCAGAAAAAAACAGACCATGACCACATTTTCTGCTGTTTAGCAGTATAGTGCAGAGCCCAATAGTTATGCCTGAGATCTAGTCAGAAAGGAAGACAAACCGAATCCAGTTCCGTTATCAAGAGCAGTGGAGAGTGTCAGATGGTGTTTTGTTGAGGGAGCTTCTGAGAGTATAAGGGGTTATGAGTAGGAATTGTCAGTAATGCAGGATTTTCTTTGATGCAAATGTATGCAGCTTGAAAATGAACCAATCTAATTTCACCTTGATAGAATCTGTTTGGTACATTTTCAAGCTACAAAAAAATTGTCTAATCCTGCATCAACTTGGAATTTTTGCCATCTCTTTAAACCAGGGGTCTCAAACTCAATTTACCTGGGGGGCCGCAGGAGGCAAAGTCAGGATGAGGCTGGGCCGCATAAGGAATTTTACAATCGCGGCGCATCGCCGCCTCTGCCCGCCCCTCTCACTCTTCCTTCACAGAGAGGAGCGGGGAGAGGCGGCGATCCGAGTGGCGATTGACGTCAGGAGGGGCAGAGCTGAAGCTGAAAGCTCTGCCCCTTCCAGGAAATGCCGGCGGATTGCCCCCCGGGCAATTTGGGGGCTCTGCAGCCCTTGTTTAGCGGCGGGGATGCGGTGGATTACTTGGGAGCACTGAAGCGAACTATAAGGAAGCTTTTGCCAGCGAGGGCCACAAAATATTGTATCGAGGGCCACGAGTTTGAGACCCCTGCTTTAAACTATATAGTTGGGGAGAGTCCATAAGCTCACACACAGACTGCAGGGTCGCTCCTGTGTTGGCAGTCAGCATGATCGTTAACAAACAATATTTACAAAACAATGCTGTTGTAAAAGACAAATCTTTCATATTTCTTCATTGGCTGTGGTACATGCACAATAGAAAGAGGAGCCTATGGGCATGGAAAGCAAGCATGCCTGGATCACAAGATAGACTTGCCCTCTAGAAACACGTACCTGGGTATGAACCACAGTTTACTTTAACCACGTCAGTGTTCTCCCCAGAATTTTTTTCCAGCCGGGTGGCATGAAATAGTAGCCGGGTGACATGAAAAAGTAGCCGGGTGGGGAGAGTTGAAAATGCAGGGCAACTGTGCTTACAGCATAGGAATAGGTGAGGAGGTGAGCCGATGACAGCCGGGTGGTCACAAAATCTAGCCGGGTGGAGCACCCGGCTAAAAGAGCCTGGGGAGAACACTGCACGTGTGTGCCCACATACAGTATATCTGCTTCCCGGCAGACTTAATCTCAGCGCTTGGGGCGTAGATATACGCATCTATACACATCCGCATGAGCCGTGCATTACTTTCAGAAGACTAATATGTACGCCCCTGGAACATGAACAGTCTTCCCACAGGCCATAGATATACTACTGCAAAAGTAGCTAGTGGGTAAGATATGTTGGACCTCATACTACATGGAGGTGGTATATTTGGTCAGCGAGTATTTAGTATCTATATTTATTTAAGCATTTAAATAGCACTGACATATTACGCAGCACTGTACAGAGTATATTGTCTTGTCACTAACTGTCCCTCAGAGGGGCTCACAATCTAATCCCTACCATAATCCTATGTATGTAACGTGTAATGCATATATCATAGTCTAGAGCCAATTTAGGGGGAAGCCAAATAACTTATCTATATGTTTTTGGGAATGCACGGAGGAAACCCATACCGACACGGGGAGAACATACAAACTCCTGGGATTTGAACTGGGGACCCAGCGCTGCAAGGCGAGAGCGCTAGCCACTGCGCCACCGTGTTGTGGAACAGGTACGCGGTCAAGCAGGGAGCTGTGTGTATGAGTCTGGATTTTTTGTCCTGTGTATCCCTGACATCCCTTCAGGGCCGGTTTAAGCAACAATGGGGCCCCAGGGCAAAATAAACCTGGGGGCCCCCCCAACATATACCCCGGAACAAAAATCGGCATTAGGGGACCTTTTTTGCAGCTGGTATAGTCAGGGTGTGAAGTCCCAATCGGTCGGAGCTCCACATTCTGGCTATCCCAGCCTGCATGGGGGACAAGGGGTTAAAAAGTTTCAGGAGGGGGGACCCCACAAATTTTTTTTTTAAATTCCCACACTCTAAACATAAAAAAAAAAAAAATTGGGAAAATAGGAAAACATGCCAGGGATCTTCATACAGCCATATTGCGGCTGTATAGTGATCCCTGGCCAAAGAGCTGCGGCTGCGTATAGACCCCCTGGAAACCCAGTCAGGAAATTTATTGCGCTTTCGTTTGATGCATGTAAAATTACACTACCGTTAGGTTTGCTACTAAAAGTGACATTTACCGCATTTAAAAGTATACTTTTTTTCCTTCGAAACTTTAAAATCGATTTTCTCAAAAACTATAAGGTCTTTTTGAAAAATAGTTTTTTCCTCTTATTCCTAATGATCTCCTTAACATACCCTGCAAATTTAGGGTTTCTAGCATTTAAGGTGGATTTGCTATTAACCATTAAAGTCGGCAGGTTTTTAAATGTGTTTTTTTTTCCTTTGAAACTTTAAAATCGATTTTCTCAAAAACTATAAGGCCGATTTTGAAAAAATTTTTTTCCTCTTGTAGCCACTGGGGGCCCCTACAAGCTCTGGGGCCCTGGGGCAGCTGCCTCCTTTGCCTTAATGGTAGCGCCGGCCCTGCATCCCTTTAGCTGTGCTGCAGCCACCAGTGGGAGCTCTTCTGTATAAGGGTATACAGATATTCACATCTAAAAGGATGCAAAAAAGCCTCATAAAAGTCTCCTTCCCCTGCTATGCCAGAGGGAAGTCCCGCCTTCCAGGGAGTCAGACCAAATCAGGGTGAGCAGCAGGGCTGTGTGGAACTCCCTATTGACTGCCTGGCTCTCCCTATTGGCTATCTCTTGGAGCATGGAAAGAGTGAGTCACCGGCTGGTCAGAGTAAAAAGAGGTAAATACTGAACACTTTTGCTTTATTTACTGAATACAGAAATCTTTGTGATTTGCAATTTCTTGACATTTCTAGAGGCAATTACTGCACAAGTCGGTAATTTACCTCACTAGTCTATAATTCTAATTTTCTGTGCAGTAATAAGGTTAGTGAATTGGAATTTGGGAAGGTGATCAGTGTTCAGCATTACAGAATGAGTTGAGGCCATAGAGTTATTTGCCAGTTCCTCAGTTTTCATGCACTGCTGTGAGTCACACCCCACAACATCTGTATGGCAGCTTTAATAACGAGCTCAGAACTGAGCTATCAAGCCATAGCAGCAGGGACTTGGTTAATTCTGTATTAACTACTTCCCGACCGTGTCACGCCGATGGGATTTAGACCATCTAATTACCCGTACAGCGCTGCGATCTACAGCAACGCTGTACTGGGGACAGCCGTGTCACACGGATGTCCCCTCCTGAGGCACAGAGGTGAACGGCTGTCACAGGCTTCAGCCTAAGCTTATCACGGGGATTGGCTGGCGGGGGGGAGGGGTGTGTGGGGGGGGGGGGAGGTAGGAAGGGCGACGTACAACAGATTAAAAAAAAACACATTTTTTTTAAATTAAAAAAACAAAACACACATACATAAACAAACAAACAAACATCTGGGGGGCGATCAGACCCCACCAACAGAGAGCTCTGTTGGTGGGGAGAAAAGGGGGGGGGGATCACTTGTGTGCTATGTCGTGTGGCCCTGCAGCTTGGCCTTAAAGCTGCAGTGGCCAATTTAAGGAAAAATGGCCTGGTCTTTAGGGGGGTATAACACTGCGGTCCTCAAGTGGTTAAAGTGAGCATAAGCAGTTTTTATATATATATATATATATATATATATATATATATATATATATATATATATATATATATATATATATGTATGTATATGTGCGTGTGTGTGTGTATAATTTTTTTTATTTTAGATTCTTTTTTTTTTTTTTTTTTTACAAAAAAATGTTTACTTTGATATTTCTATACATAACTGATCGTGTTAACAATCTAATAATTTTATCATATTGTGTAAGGCCACCATTTACATTGGGTAGACCTGGTGGGAAAAATGTTGGTTTGTCTGCAGTATGTAGCAATCGATGACTTGCTGATTTGCGAGCTCTGATGACGAGCTTTCGATGAGCTCCCTTGTAGTCATTCTTCCCATTGCTGAGAATGCAGAGAGGTCTGTGGTGACAGTCGTAGGAGGAGGAGATGGTAGCTTGATGTGTTCCAGCGCAGTCTGCACATAATGCTTTACACACGGCGACATTCATCTGAAGACGAAACTTTCCACTCTGTTCAGTCTGCGCACCTGTTTATGTTTTACACCTCAAAGGTCACTGATCGTCAGTCTAAATAAATCTATTTCCCAGCAAATTGCCCTTATTTATCTCTCTGATTGCAAACAGCAGTTTAACGATCCATTTGGAGCACAAGGTGGACATATTATATGACTTAATCAAGACTCTTTGACTTTCGCCATTGTGCAAATGACTTTATGAAAGTTACGTTTTACGACCTCTCCTCCCAGCACCCTTTACCCAGTAGCAGCAGATATTGTTCAAAGTACCGATGTTTTCAGGCTACTTAGAAGCTAAAGTGTGCACTGTAGCTCCGCCCCCTTGCATGCGACACAGCGTAGTGGTGAAGAGGATCGTAGTGTCAGACTTTTCCGGACACTTTGATCTACCGGACTAGATTTGGTAACGGTGCCCCTAGTGATTACTTCAAAAATTCCAATGTTATATTTAAATTATGTGGTGCATTCACAAGGCCTCTTCGGGCTGGGCGGTCAGGAAACTCTTTCAAGGTAGCATGCATAGGCTGTCCAGATTGAGGCCATATCTTATGTCTTCTTAATTAGTCTTTAAAGATAGTCTGAAGCCTCTTTAAAAATTATTTTTTACCTCTTATTTATGTTAAGGATCATTGGCAGACCTAAAACGCCGCTATCCCCTGGCCGAATGAGGGTTTTATCACCCTCAAATCTCCAGGGCAAAAACGGGGGAGCATTTCCTGGAGTTGGCCGAGCTTTCTGCAGATCGTCGCCTCTCCTCACCCCTCTCAGTCTTCTTTCACTGAGCGGGGTGGGAGAGAGGCGGAGATCCACAGTGGATTGATGCAAATGGAGGCAGAGCTACAGCGCTAAGCTCTGCCTCCCTGGGAAGCAAAATCCACGACCAAGAAAGTCGTGGATTTTTGCCCTAGGAATTGAGGGTGATAAAACCCTCATTCGGCCAGGGGATAGCGGCGTTTTAGGTCTGCCACATAAATAAGAGGTAAAAACTAATTTTTAAAGAGGCTTCAGAGTCTTTTTAAGTCCACTTGCAGATTGGATCTGACCTATCAAAAATTAATCCTTCACATGTTCAGATGTAACTTCATATCAACATTAACCACTTAAGGACCAAGGGCTTAAGCTCCTCATTTGTTGATGATCTATCATATGGGGGGGGGGGGGGGGGGTAGCTATAACGGCTCCGTGGCCACCAAATCCTCTATCGTATTCTTATCCTGGGACCTGGTCTCCCTATAAACTGTAATCTACCACCACTAATACTGGAAGATAGGCTAGTGTGACCGGATTTCTTTTTTTTTTTTTTTTTTTTTTTTTTTTTTTTTTTAGGGATAAACCCCTTTGTATCTTTTCTCTTTTTCTTCTTTCTTATAGAGTACTGCTAGTTGTTTTCTTATCTACATTTATTAATGTGTGGTCGTTACTGTATTGTATATAGGAGAGGGATGTGCACATTTAGTTTTTTTTTCAGATTTATATAGTGCTGGCATCTTCCGCAGCGCTGTACAGAGTATATTGTCTTGTCACTAACTGTCCCTCAGAGGGGTTCACAATCTAATCCCTACCATAGTCATATGTCTATGTATGTATGGTGTAGTGCATGTATCCTAGTATAGGGTCAATTTAGGGGGAAGCTAATTAACTTATCTGTATGTTTTGGGGATGCAGGAGGGAACTGGAGTGCCCAGAGGAAACCCATGCGGACACAGGGAGAACATACAAACTCCGTGCTGCTAATGTGCTCGCTGGGATTGGAACCGATGCCCAGTGCTGCAAGGCAAGAGCACTAAATTAGTTCACATTATTATCTATGTGTGCATATTTAGGTGAGGCACCCTGATATTAGATGATTGGGACTGCTATATACTACTCATTATGCATCTTATCTTTATTTTGGAGAATACCTATATATCTTCCTCCCTTCTTTTGTGTCCTACCTGATCATGCACCTCCATTACTGTGAACCCATGCTATGCATTTGAGTGAACCTAACTTGCCTAATCTCCGTGCTCCATTCAGTGACTGACTAAGCATTACCTGGTACTCATACTGTGCTGCATGATCTGGTCTTTCTTGTATTCCTGTATTGTCATATTGCTGTTTGTCACCCCTAAATATTGTCTGTAACCTAAACTAATGACAGCGCTGCGTATTATGTTGGCGCTTTATAAATACAATAAATAATAATAATAATAACTACAGTATTGCTAGTGGTTTATATAGTTTATTTATTATTTTCTTCACTGCAATGTTGTTTTTCATATTGTTTCATAACTTTTATGCCATGCTGACTTCTTATATTGTGACATAAAAATGCTGAAACTCAATAAAAATAGTGTTATCGAAAAAAAGCTTCAGCAATGTGTGACTGTAAAATTGTGCAGGAAGTGGGATAGAGCCTGACATTCCCTGCTAGGCTCAGTCTTTAGCCTGGATCAGCAGAGTAAACAGATCCCCTCGTCTGTGGCTACTAATGACTGATAATTAAGTTTAGTAACAAGTTTTCTCAGTATCTGATATCGGTCTCCGGCTCTGGGAAACGTGTTGTGTTTTGTAATAATCTTCTTAGGTTTCCTGAAATTCCCACCTTAATTCTATAAACGGACGGATGAAAACCACCAGCGCACAGGGGATTAATGGCAGCTTAAATCCTTTGTGGTGGGTTTATTTTTAGTGGTTTCTTCCCATCGCCTCCCCCATGCCTGAGCACTAATGTCCGCCACCCAACCTGGGTCATTGTTATGGGCTTTACAAGCCTGTCCTTATTGCCTAATTCCAATTAAAGGGAACCTTAACTGAGAGGGATATGGATGTTTCCTGTTAACGTGTTGCCGACCGCTCCACGGCAATTGGCATGAACGGGGCGGCAGCCCCAGGACCACTCAACGGCAATTGTAGTGAAGTTCTGGGGGCGGAGATTGCGCACGCCGTTGCGCCCGCATCCCCGCTTTAGTGACAGACCTCCGCTTCATCATCAGTCTCCTATCGGTGATCCTCGCTCGGAGACTGTTAGACAGAGAAACCGCCATCTATTTACATTTTGGGGACAACCGTGGCGCTCGGCTGTCCCCCTGGGAGACTCAGAGAGCGATCGTCTGTCATAGGCTGATGTCTATGAGAGCCGATTTCTGTAATAGGCTGGTGGGGGAGGGATAAATTAAAAAAATTACAATTTTATTATAAAATCATTAAGGAGAAAAAATGAATAAAAAAAATAAATAAAAAAAACACTGCCTGCAGCAGCGATCAGAGTCCACCAACAGAAAGCTCTGAGCACCCATTAGTAACAAAGAAGCCTGGTCACCAGGGGGGGGGGGGGGGGGTTAAGACTACGATCCTTAAGTGGTTAAATGACACCAGTTGCTTGGCAGTCCTGCTGATCTCTTTGGCTGCAGTAGTGGCTGAATATCTGGAACAAGCATGCAGCTAATTCAGTCAGACTTCAGTCAGAGCACCTGATCTGCATGCTTGTTGAGGGGCTGTGACTAAAAGTATTAGACACACAGGATTAGCTGGAGAGTCAGGCAACTGGTATTATTTTAAAAGGAAAAATCCATATCCTTCTCAGTTTAGGTTCCCTTTAACTACTTCAGTAAACCAACTGAGAAATAAAGGAGGACTCTGTTGTGGTTTAACTCGGTTTACCATGAAGTCCACAGGCCGGTTTTACACTTAATGGAGGCGTTGCGATGTTGCTGATGCACCACGGCACCAAACATGACGAACCTATGACCCTGCTGCAGAGCGCGCTGAAGGGCTCATATGCATAGCCCCGCCCCCACTCAGTGATGTACTCTCTACTGCACAGGAACTAAATCACTGGCATTCCCAACATAAGCAGTGCTCCTGTCAATTAGGTTCCTACGTCACCCATTGACTCCAATGACTTCTACCTTTGCTGCGTCACCACGGAAGTCATACGGTAATGCGCTTTTGAAATTGTAGTTATTAATTTTATTAATAATGTGTATAAGTGTATTTGCCTGTGTGTGCAATTCTACTTTTTGGCCACAAGATGGTGCTAGTGAACACACTTGTGTTTTAGAGAAAGTGTTCCCCTTTTTTTTTTTTTTTTTTAACATATTACTGAACTGTGACTCTTTCCTGTTTTATGAATGGACGTGGCTGCTGATCGCGGTCATGTCCATTCATTCCATGCTTTGCAATTGGGTAGAGGACCGCTCGGTCCTCTTCCCCAATCCCAGATCGTGTTGACCCAACGGTAATCGGCGGCAGGAGCAGTGCGGAACGGCGGCGGGAGCTAGCAACTTATTAAACCATCCTGTTGCCGGTAACGGGCTCAAACAGGCCGTTTTAATAAGTCAGTTTGCCATTAACTGGTTAAATCCATTCGCTGCCATACATATTTGCATCCATTCAACCATACCAGCATGGTAGGCAGCACGGTGGGATAGTGGTTAGCACTCTCGCTTTGCAGCGCTGGGTTCCCGGTTCGAATCCCAGCCAGGGCACGATCTGCAAGGAGTTTATATGTTCTCCACGTGTCTGTATGGGTTTCCTCCAAGCACTCCGGTTTCCTCCAACAATTCAAAAACATACAGATAAGTTAATTGGCTTCCCCTAAATTGGCCCTAGACTACGATACATACATAGACATATGACTATGGTAGTGGCTAGATTTTGAGCTCCTCTGAGGAACAGTTAGTGACAAGACAATATACTCTGTACAGTGCTGCGTAATCTGTCGATGCTATTTAAATAGTAAAAAAATGAACCATATATCAATGTTTCATCTAGTGCAGGTTTCACAACACCTCCACCTCTCCCTCGGAGGCCCCATTGGGTCACATTATGCATATACTTTCCAGGGCTTCTGATCTCGAATGATTAATCCTCTGGATAACCGTATGTTGCCTATAACCTGACTAATGATATGTCAGTGTCACGCAGTATTGTAGAGTTGCTGGCAACTTCACCTGCCACTTCCTGCCCCCTAGATCCGGTCCCATCTGATTCTCTGCGCCCACATTTTTCTGATCTGGCCCCTGTCCTCACCCATCTGTTCAACCTCTCCTTCTCCACTGGCCTCTTCCCCTCCATATTCAAACAGGCCACTGTGCTTCCCCTGCTAAAGAAATCTTCACTTGACCCTGCTCTGCCATCCAACTACCGCCCAATCTCTCTCCTCCCTTTTGCCTCAAAAATTCTTGAACGCCTGGCCCACCAACGCCTGACCAACTTCCTTAACTCCAACTCCCTTCGCCATCCCCTGCAGTCTGGTTTTCGCACAGCCCATTCTACAGAAACAGCCCTCACCAAAGTGGTAAACGACCTTGCCCTTGCCAAACTCGAAAGTAAATACTCCATCCTGCTCCTCCTGTACCTCTCCTCGGCATTTGACACTGTCGACCACTCCCTCCTCCTCCACACCCTGCAGCTAATGGGCATTCAGGACCTAGCCTTAGCCTGGATCTCCTCCTACCTCTCCAACCGCTCCTTCACAACATTTTTCAATGGCTCCTCATCCACTCCTACACCCCTCTCAGTTGGTGTTCCTCAAGGTTCCGTTCTAGGACCACTACTGTTCTCACTCTATACTGCCTCAATTGGCAAAATCATCTCCTCCATGGGTTTCAATTATCACCTGTATGCCGACGACACCCAGATATATTAACCAAAAAGCAATACCAATTTGTGACCAATTTGTGATTACATTTAGAGTAAATCATTATTCCATTGTATTGTTCTGTGTAATATGTTCAATTTGGCCATCTTGCTCTTCCAATATGGAATTTCTATGATTGTTATATGATGAATGAATTGATCCTTCTCCTTTTTTGGAATAACTCCTATTTTAATATTTCATTACTTGGTTCTCTCTTTCTGCCCTATTTTTATCTTTTATCTTTTGTTCTTTATTTTTTGGGGTCAGCAATGATAATTGATTTACCTCATGTAATTAGCCAGTAGGCCACTAGATGGCGCTTATGCGTACATTTCATGCATCCATGCGTATTCCCTTGACTAGATCATGCGTACTTTCATGCTAGGGATGCGTATTTTTATACGCGTGCACCTTTTTTGGCCCCTTTGGGCCACCGTAGATACGGAAGCCGACAGAGTGATCACGTTGCTATGCAACGCGGCGCAATGGAGGCAGTAGCGTGGCCACGCTACACTTGGGCGTCCCCCCTCCCCTGGATTGTATAAATAGGGCAGTTTTGCTGGAACCTTTTAGCTTTGAAAAAGCCACGCTATACGTGGCGAATCGCGATAGCGGCGGTGGGGACCCGTGGAGACACTGTACTGGTAGGATCCTATTCACTTGTTGTTGACCTCACTCTTATTCCCTATACTATTTTCATACAGTTTGCATCTCACTCTAATGACTCTACTACTTGTTCACAAACTGTGATCACTATGTGATTGATTTCTGGTTCCGTCAGGTTCCACACTACTATTTCAGGGGGTTCCTCCCTTCCTGGTGTTATCACACTTTTCCTCCTTTATTCATATTATGCATTTGTAATATTTATTCATGCTATTTGCACATGTATGTAAATCATGTTTGGTTTTGTATGTGTCACAATATTGATACACGGTTAGTGCCACGTTTATGCTGTTTTGAGGCTCTTCAATATTAACACTAGCACTTTGTAATTCCTCCGGTTCTCCGATATTGTGGGCTTATACATTGTCCCCCACCATATTTTAATGGTTTTTAATGTTTGTATTTTCAATAAAGGATGATATATTGTTTACTGATATAGCTGTTTTGGTGCGGTTTCTTTGAGGTCATTGCTTTTCGCTTTTGGTATAATGACACCCAGATATATCTCCACACCCCAGATCTCTCCTCCTCTACCATGGACAAAGTCTCTGCCTGCCTCACATCCATTTCCTCCTGGATGGCTGCCAGGTACCTGAAGCTTAATTTGGACAAGACTGAGCTTCTAATATTCCCACCCCGCACAGCTGCACCCCTCCCAGATCTGCACATCACTATTGAAAATACTACTATCCACCCTACCTCCCAAGCCCGCTGTCTAGGCGTTATACTGGACTCTGAACTTTCCTTTACAGCCCACATCCAAGGTATTGCCAGATCCTGCAACTAACATCTCCAAGATCCGCTCCTACCTTTCCCCTGACACCACTAAACTCCTTATCCATGCCCTTGTCATCTCCCGCCTAGACTACTGCAATTCTCTTTTATCTGGCCTCCCCTCTAACCGTACTGACCCACTTAAATTGGTAATGAATGCGGCAGCCAGACTGATACATTCTTCTCACCGCAGCGCCTCTACAACTCCGCTCTGTAAAGCACTACACTGGCTCCCCATCAGCTTTAGGATCAATTTCAAAATCCTGTGCTTGGCCTACAAATCAGTGCACAAGACCTGCCCGACCTACATCTCTGATCTGGTCCACAGGCACATACCAGCCCGCTCCCTCCGATCCTCCAATGACCTGCGCCTAGTCGCACCTCGCATAACTCAGTCACGCGCACGATTGCAGGACTTCACCAGGGCTGCCCCTACTCTCTGGAACTCTCTCCCACCAGCCGTCAGACTCGCCCCCACCTTTAATACCTTCAAACAAGCTCTCAAGACTCACCTCTTCACGCTCGCATACCCCCCTACACCAGCATCATAATATGTTCTGTTAGACCCCCTCTCAAAAGACGCACCTATTGTCTCCACCCCACCTTTTAGATTGTAAGCCTCTGGCAGGGCCCTCCTCCCTAATGTATCCAGCTTGATTATGCAATCTTACTCACAACCACCCTTCTTGTAGACTCGAACAGTCTCTATCTTGACCTATGACACTGTATTGTTATCAAATTATTTGCATGATCTTGTTTTGTTGTGAGTTTCCGTATGTTCTACCTGTATGTTAACCCATTTATCTATTGTGCAGCGCTGCGTAATATGTTGGCGCTTTATAAATACAATAAATAATAATAATAGAGATCATCCCGTTATATTGATAATGGGTGGTCCCCAAGTATAACGCTACAAAACATTCTATTATGTTGCATACAAATCTTTTACCATAAAAGAAACAGAGGTGTATGGGTAAAAGAACAACTAGCTGTATATACAGCTGATGCATTTCACGACAAAAGGTCAATTCTTGAGAAGCTAAATCAACAGTCATAGCAGAATTGTCAAACGATACATCAATATTATATCTGCTGCTAGATCCAATATATCAGCATCCTACTGTACATTGCTGGTCACAGCTGCAATCAGGACCAGGCGTCGGTCTCTGTGCGGTGTGTCGATGAATATGTGAATTGACGCGAGGGGAGGAATTTTCAGTAATTCTGCGTAGTGCCAGGACCCTGCCCTGACTGGTGCTGTGACCAGCAATGTACAGGAAGATGCTTATATATTGGAACCAGCAGCAGATATGATATTGAAGTATCATTTGACATTGATGATAATACTGTTCATTTTGTGTCTCAAGAACTGACCTTTGTGTTGTGAAATGTGCCAGGCTGTGTATAGAGATTGTGAGCTCCTCTGAGTACAGTCAGTGACATGACTATGTACTCTGTAAAGTGCCGCATAACATGTCAGTGCTATATAAATACATAATAATATGGTAGGACATTAGACTATGATATAGGATTAGATTGTGAGCTCCTCTGAGGAGAGTCAGTGACATGACTATGCATTCTGTAAAGTGCTGCGGAATATGTCAGTGCTATATAAATACAAATAATAATAATAATAATAATATGGTAGGACATTAGTCTATGACTATGGTAGGATTAGATGTGAGCTCCTCTGATGATAGTCAGTGACATGACTATGGACTCTGTAAAGTGCTGCAGAAGATGTCAGTGCTATATAAATATATAATAATAATAATAATATGGTAGGACATTAGACGATCACTATGGTAGGATTGTGAGCTCCTCTGAGGACAACTAATGACGTGACTATTTTCTGCAGATTGGTATGTAGCTTTTCTCTCCCACTGAGGCTTTCTTTTTCAGCCTTAGCCTTAGCCATATTTTCTGACTTTAGAACTCTCAGTAATTCTGCATTCCTCAAAGATCACTTGCCAGTACTAAAGATGTCGGCGCCTGTGATGAGTTTCAGTAAATTAGGGTTTTTACAAAGGGAAAAAACTGACTAAATGATTTATAGATTAATATTGAATAACATAAGCAATTTTATACCTTGTTATTTTGACTACAGTTCGTCTTTAAAGAAAGCTGTCATTTACCAGGTACCCCCTTCCCCTCAACAGATCTATCATGTCTTACATATCTTGAAAGTCCCTAATTACGTAAAAAGGATTTCCAATGTGCTTTTAATTAACTAAATATACACATTCTAGTTAGTTTATATATGATCTACTATTGTTTAATCTCAAAACCTTCTATAACGAATTGGCTGTGACAAGTTGAAGTACAGGTCCTGAACACAGCTGAAGAACCCCGTGGGGTAGACATAATGTGTATCGAGGGCCTGGACCCGAGTCGTGTTGCATTCGGGTATTGTCCCATGCTGGGTGGACACTTCATGGTCTGTACATCCGAGATTCCTTACTATGTGTGTGCAGTAAAGGAAGTTCTCAATTTACACCGAGATTGTGTTTCAAACGGGACTGGGTTAAATCAAATTATGCATAAATTAAACTGCGGTCTCCTGTTAGATATCACGTTAGCCCCGGTAGCTCTGGTTGGGTCAAGGGGTTGTTCTGGTACTATTGCAGTCATTCACATTCTTTGTATTTTAGACATTAAAATTCTCCTTGGTGTCGATGGCAACGCACAGTTATGTTTTATGTCTAGGTAAACGTTGGGACCTGCTTGGACCTTCTGTTCTGTTTCTGACGAGACAGGTCCCACAGTAGACTAGGCTATGAAGCATTCCTCTTGGGCTTTTCACTTCCGTGGGAGTGGTGACAGGGTAGCAGGATGGAGCCCGTCCATTCGGAGTTGTTTGCCGTGAAGGAACGTCCAACAAAATTTTTAACGGAGTGATTTTAGAGTAAGGGGTTCTTGGGGTCAACCACGAACCCAGGAGGTCACTGAACTTCACAAGATCGTTTTTTTTTTTTTTTTCGGGGGTCAGTTGGACAGTTTCTGACATAGGCCTCAATAGGCTGCAGATAATAAGGCAAGAGAAAACTTACCTTCACGCATCAATCTTGCCGTATTAAGGTGTAGACGTAAAACGTACTTGTAGATCGCACTCCTGTGGTTGTTCTTGTGATGTGCCTGGACAAGAAGATAGGTAGCACTCCCGTCTCCAATTGCAATATAGAACGTAGAGTCCGGCACCATCAGTTGCATAAATGCTCTTTAATGTAAAAGACACATTGACATAAGAAGCAACGTTTCGGAGGGGACCCCCTCCTTTCTCAAGCCAAAGTCAGTGTCTGAATGTATACTCTAAATCACAAGTTTATATATACACATGAACATGGAAGTAGCCAATCACATTTGAAATCTGCCTATGGCAACCAATCACTTACCACCACCTTGGGCGGACTTGATAGAGAACTGTGTCATTAATATTCAAATGTGCGCAGACGCGCAGCAGCCGGTGATGCGCAGGAACGGGGGAGGAGAGTGCCGGCCGCACCCGGCTCTGCTCCACAGAGCGCCGACCACTCAGCCACGAGGAGCTGGACATCGTCATCAGGTCACGCCACCTCAAGAGGCGGACCTGATGGGAAACCTCCAATAAGAGGATTCCATTTGTTTCTCAATTTAGTATTCATAGTTCCAGAATTGTGGAGGTTATCCGCCGCAATTGGAATATTTTAAAAGAGGGTTTACCTAATGTTGTTGAGTTTCAAAATCCCCCATTGATGTCATATAAACGTGCCCCCACACTTAGAGATAAGCTAGTGAGGGCAGACTTCGGTTCAGGTCGACCACAATGTAATATCTCTAGTCGCCCCTTTGGTACCTACCCTTGTTTAAATTGTGTGAATTGCAATAGTGTTATTAGAGGTCCAGTTATTAGACATCCCCAGTTGGGAACTACCTATAAGATTCTTGGCCATTACGATTGTAATTCAAGATATGTAGTCTATGCCCTTAAGTGTCTGTGCAGACTTTTATATATTGGTCAAACTACACAACCTGTGAAAGCTAGACTAGCATCTCATAGAAGTACCATTAGAAATAAAAATAGTGAGCTAGCAGTGTCAGCACATTTTTCACAAGCAGGACACACAGTGAGTCAACTCAGGTTCCAAATATTAGAGCAGGTACCCATTCCTAGAAGAAGGGGCAATAGGTTAACCAAACTTCTATATAGAGAGGCTGTGTGGATTCGCAGATTAGATACATTAGAACCAAGGGGGTTAAATAGAGAATATGACATGCAACCGTTTCTTTGATTGTCCCTCTAATTGGTACTTATTTTACGTATTAGTTACTGCTATGATACTTTGTTTACCAGTGACATCTATGCTTAACTGTTTTGTCATCTAACTTATCCTTCCTTATATGTATATATGGAACATATAGATTTATAGTAACCTTCATCTCTATATTATGTGACTGTAGCGAGGTCTCTTTTGTTCAAGTGCTATCCAGTGTGTTGCGCGGAGGGAGGGGGCGTGGTGGCCTGCGCTGTGTGTTACGTCCCACAACAAGTACATGGCCGGTCTGTATACATCCCGACCATGTGACTTGCTGACGCTGTTACCAGAGGGGGCGGCGGTTTCACCGCCATCTCGCAGCCACGGAGGTTTCCCATCAGGTCCGCCTCTTGAGGAGGCGTGACCTGATGACGATGTCCAGCTCCTCATGGCTGAGTGGTCGGTGCTCTGTGGAGACGAGCCGGGTGCGGCCGGCACTCTCCTCCCCCGTTCCTGCGCATCACCGGCTGCTGCGCGTCTGCGCACATTTGAATATTAATGACACAGTTCTCTATCAAGTCCGCCCAAGGTGGTGGTAAGTGATTGGTTGCCATAGGCAGATTTCAAATGTGATTGGCTACTTCCATGTTCATGTGTATATATAAACTTGTGATTTAGAGTATACATTCAGACACTGACTTTGGCTTGAGAAAGGAGGGGGTCCCCTCCGAAACGTTGCTTCTTATGTCAATGTGTCTTTTACATTAAAGAGCATTTATACAACTGATGGTGCCGGACTCTACGTTCTGTATTAAGGTGTAGAGATAAGTTTTCACAGTGAAAGAGTTATCTTATCTCTTCATTTCTTAGCCACTTGAGGACCAGGAGATTTTTGGATAATCTGTGCTGCATGGGCTCTCCAGCCTGCAGCACAGATCGAGTAAAAGGCTGGGCGATTAGACTTCCCCCACCCCTTTTTTTCCCCACTAGGGGATGTCCTGCTGGGGGGTCTGATCGCCACCACTCTCCTTTACGGCGCTGCTGCGCAGCAGCGCCGTATTGATGTAAACAGTGGGGATTTCTTCCCCGCGTGGTTACATTTCGCCTGCGAGCCGTGATCGGAGGCTCGCAGGCAGTTCACGGAGACACCCTCCGTGAATTGACATGGAAAGGTTTCCATGTAAAACCACTTAACACCTAGGTCCGCCGATCGGCTGACCGTGGTCATTAAGTGGTTAAGTTACCTCCTCTGTAGTTATTTTCACATGCAGTCAATTAACAGCCTGTCTTAAACTTTAGAATTCTGGAGTTATATTAAGGATTGAAGAGTTAACTTTAGAGATCTCACCTTAATTTAAAGACAGAAGAGTTACCTTTAGGTTTGCCCGAGTTAAAATGTTTCCTGAATACTACATGCCTTATCACCATGGTGATAACTCTAGAAACGTTATTAAAGATAGGAGATAAGCTTAGTAAATTGAGGCCAGTGTTCCACCTCAGTTTCCATTATCTGTATATGGAAAAGTAATTGGCCTCAATTTACTAAGCTTATCTCCTGTCTTTAATAACGTTTCTAGAGTTAACACCATGGTGATAAGGCATGTAGTATTCAGGAAACATTTTACCTCAGGCAAACCTAAAGTTAACTCTTCTGTCTTTAAATTAAGGTGAGATCTCTAAAGTTAACTCTTCAATCCTTAAAATAACTCCATAATTCGACATAACTACACATGAGGTAACGTAACTACACATGAGGTAACGTAACTACACATGAGGTAACGTAACTATACATGAGGTAACGTAACTACACATGAGGTAACGTAACTACACATGAGGTAACGTAACTACACATGAGGTAACGTAACTACACATGAGGTAACGTAACTACACATGAGGTAACGTAACTACACATGAGGTAACTTAACTACACATGAGGTAACTTAACTACACATGAGGTAACTTAACTACACATGAGGTAACTTAACTACACATGAGGTAACTTAACTACACATGAGGTAACTTAAGGAATGAAGAGATAAGATAACTCTCTCACTGTGTGGTGGCAAATTTTCTCTTGCCTTATTATCTCCAGCATGATCTTAGTGGATTGAGGCCATTGTGACCTCATTGATAAGAAATTCCAACTATAAAACACTTTCCTAGCAGAAAATGACTTCTGAGATCAAGAAAGAGATAAAAAGGGGAATTTCTTATTGGTGAAGGTCACACTGTAGTCACTTCCTGTCTGAGTTAGGACTGAGTCAGCCACTTACATACCTGATATTTAACTCTTTCAGGCAGAGAAGTAAAAAAGGCACACAGCATTTGTGTGCTAGGCACTGTACATACCCATGTCTTTCTCATCATGTCACATGTCACCTCGGGTATCCTTTAAAAATACTTTGAAAAGCGCTTGGCTAAAGTATTTGTATGGGATGGATAACACCAGGGCGATGTGTTTTTTTTTTCTTTTTTTTCCTAAAAGTAAACTCGAGTGATTTTCTTTTTTTTCTTTCTTTTTTTTCTTTTTTTTTTTTTTTACAAAAGCTGATCTTTTCCAGGTTAAAGTGTAGAGGAAGGATAAAATCCATACACAAAATGCTCCAAAAATTGCTAGACATAACTAGAAAATCACTATCCACATGCCTGGAATTGCTTTTAAAAATCGCTTCAAGAAACTAAACATTTGCGCAACCCATACAAATGAGGTGTACATATAGATATAGTAGAGCACCAGTTATCCAGAACTCAACTAACCAACAGTCTCGACCAATCAGCACAAATCACCGGCAGCACTCAGTGTTGAAGGCCAACTTCTTTGGCTGTTTGTGGGCTCTGCTGGTGATTATCCCCATTGGTGTCTGTGATGTATGTGCAATCACCCTCCATTTCTTGTTCCCTTTGCCGCAGTTTACCATTCAGCCTCACACCCTGGCCACAATAGCAGCATAGGGGGCGATATAAAAGCTGGGAACGCGAACAATCACTCACGTTCCCATGCCTGTCGGCCGGTGACGGCCAAACCGGAAGTGTTCGCCGGCGGGTCCTGGGCCATCGGAGCGGGGCTGCGAGGGCACCGATCGTCTGCAGGGGGCTGAGGGAAGCCCCAGGTGAGTTAATCTCATTATTTTTTTTTGTTGCCTTTAGGTTCACTTTAAACAAACAATTTTTTATCATTTATTTAAAGAAATAATGCAGAACTGAATATAGCAATTGAAACAAATCGATACCATAAAACCTAATAAGGAATTAAATGTGAAAATAATAACTAATTAGAGGCTGAGCAATGTGTCAAGTTACTGTATGTCCTTTGAGGTAATAAGTCCAACAGAAGATACAAAGTCCAATTATAGAAAGTTCTGTGGATAGAAGTCCATGGATACCATAGCCAATCCCAGATGTTGTATGGATGGCTGGGTTTTCCTTGATAACACAGCCAATCTGTGATGGTATATGGATGGCTGCAGATGGATTCTCTCTCTGCCTGTGTCTAACAGGTTTTTTTTAACCCTTTCTCTGCCAGAGGGTGGGGATAGTAAGAGGAGATAGGCTGTGTCTTCCACATGATCCTTCTCCACCCCTTTTTCATGACAGGCAGAAAAGAATATGACATACCTGAAATGGCCATATCTTGTCAACTGTAGATCAGAACTTGCAGAGAATGGTACAAGAGAAATCCTGACATTCTCTGCTTTAATCAGAATCCAAACTCTGGTATATTACGATTTTTCATTTTCAGATAAAATCATATTGTAGGCATAGAGGGTGGTAAACCGATGCTTGGTGGTCCAAATACCTCCAGCTTGGGTTTAAAGGAGTCATCAGGGGAAAAAGGATAAAATAAGTGGTACTTACCGGGGGCTTCCTCCAGCCCCAAGCTCCCAGCATGTCCCTTGCCACAGCTCTCCCCACAGCCATTCGCCGCAGGTCCGTCCCGGTCCCCGGCAATGAAGTCAGAGCGACCTCCAGGTCAGCCTGTACTGCGCCTGCGCAAGCGGCGCTGTCAATCACCGCCACGTGGGGCGGACTGCGCAGGCGCAGTAGTTCTGCGCCTGCGCAGTCTGCTCCGGCCCACGTGGCGGTGATTGACAGCGCCGCTGGCGCAGTACAGGCTGACCTGGAGGTCGCTCTGACTTCATTGCCGGGGACCGGGACGGACCTACGGCGAATGGCTGTGGGGAGAGCTGTGGCGAGGGACATGCTGGGAGCTTGGGGCTGGAGGAAGCCCCTGGTAAGTACCACTTATTTTATCCTTTTTCCCCTGATGACTCCTTTAAAGAGAACCTGTACTGAGTAAAATTATTTAAAATAAACACATGAGGTAACTTCAAATGAACATTACATAGTTACCTTGCCATTAATCAGTTCCTCTCAGAAACTCGCCATTTTCTTCTGACTATGATCCCTTCCAGTTCTGACAACATTTTGTCAGAACTGAAATATATCAGTTGCTGTCAGTTATATATCAGTTGCTGTCAGTTACAGCTGAGAGGAGAACTGATATGTCCATGTTTCCCTATGGCTCAAGTGGGCGATGTTACAGTTTAACTGTGTGCTGACCAGAAAGCTGTTATGGTGTAATGGCCATTTTCAAAATGGAGGACGGAGAATTCCATTGATCACAGTGGACAAACAGGACGCAGGACATTAGAAAGAGATTGAGGAGTAGACTACACTGGAGGAGAGTATGACTTGTGTATGCTTATTTTGACTTTTAATTTTCAGTTCAGGTTTTATTTAAGGTATATCTGATAATGTTTACATGCCTGGCATCTATGGAACATTGATTAATTTAGTAATTTGTCTAAATGACTATTCTTTAATTCCAAGGTGAATTAAGTCATTTCTCTAATGGCCCATACTCACGGGCGGCAAAAGTGGCCTGTCGCCAGCACACGAGTGTTCCTCCTCCCCACGCTGGAAGCTATGCGTAGCTCAATGGAGGTTGCTGTCGCTAGTCCGCGTACTCACGCGGACTAGCGACAGCTGCGGCGGAGTTGCGGCGGCGACTGTCGCAGGCGATTGAACATTTCAATCGCATGGCGACATCAGCGACGGGCGACAGTTCGGTGTGCGCGCGGCCCATACTCACGGGCGACATTTGTCCCTCGTGAGTATGGGCCATTACTCTGGTCAGGCTATGTGCAGGAATGTGGTCACTTAATGACTCTACGACCGGGGTCTGGTTTTCTCCTCCATGCATCCCCTTCTGTTAAAACTAGAATGGGGAAATCCTCTTGGAGGAGCTTTACTGTCCGCTTGATAGAGAACAACCTTTTTCCTGTGTAGCAGAGGTCTGGTTTGAAAGGAACACTGTTTCTCAAAAAAGGCTAATTAATTAATCCAGATCATAATTTGGTGCGCATTTTTGTATGATTGCACAGATGGCGCATTTCCGGTGATTCTGTCCATCACAGACATACCAGGACTCTACTGTATCCGGGCCAAGGTTTGAATTCAGAACTGTAGCATTGCAAGGCAAGCATGCCAGCCCCTCAAGGGCCTATTTCCACTACACGTGAATTCGCAATGCAAATTTTCACATCCAAAATGCAACACGTTTGTGAATGGTGCTATTTCCATTCAATGCAAATTTCTAAACGCAATGCGGAAAACTGCATGGTATGCTGCATTTATTTGAATTCCGCAGCAATCTGGATGTGAATCACGGCTAATGTAAGTCAGTGGGGCCGCATATATTCATGTTACAAATGCAGAAAGTTGCATTCTGAGTTTCGTGTACCCAGCATGCGCAGCGTCATTTCCTCGCCTTCTACAACCCAACATACACAGGAACGGTCTACACAGGAAATGAATGTGTAACGATTGGTGTCAGCAACACAGAGTTTTCTGATTATAGGTGATCTGCAGTATCACCAACAATACAGACACTATACCTGATTATGTGGTGATCTGCAAAATCACCAATAATACTAGTATAGCTAGACACAGGACAACCAATGTAGAGTAGTGTTTTGGTGCAACAGTAATGAGAAAAGGAGATCTCCCGAGAAGCGGGAGATTCAGACAATACTGCAGCCAAGAATCCCCTGAGGGGCAGGGAATTCAGACTGCACTGCAGCCAGCGGACACCTGAGGAGCAGGGACCACTGACTGTGCTGCAAGGATGATCACCTGAGCAGCAGGTGATTGCAGATGAACTATCAGCCAGGGATCCCCTGAGGAGCAGGGGATTCAGACTGTACTGCAGCCAGTGGACACCTGAGGAGCAGGGATCACTGACTGAGCTACATGGATAATCACCCGAGAAGCGGGTGATTAAGACTCTACTGAAGTTAGCAGACACTTGAGGAGCAAGTGTTGCAGACTGAACTTGCAAGACTGATCACCTAGAAAGTAGGTGCCAGCTCTTAGCAATTCCTCACTAGTGGCTAACCCACTAGTGAGAATAGGAAGGTCAGACAAGCAGGGTCAGTAACACACGGACAGATAAGGTACAAAGACAGAGTGAGGTACAGGCAGTGTCGGCAGCAGTAATCAGATAGGCAGAAGTACCGAATCAGCAAACAGGAGATTAGTCAGGAAAGCAGAGGGTCATAACAGATAATAGTAGCAATATAGCAATATCCTAGTCTAGGTGTGAAGTCCTTGGTTTCAACACCTGAGATCTAGATTAAAGAATAGTACACAAATATCACAATGCAATTAGTACTTTAAGCTATCAACAGAAACTGGCTAAGTGTGAATTCCCAGCTCCAGCTGGTTCTAACACACTGTAAGATCTGACTAAGGTCTGTGCGCTAGCACGTTGGCGTTTGCAACAGCAGACAACCAGCAACTGACAGGCTGGTCCTATATATACACTCAAAGCGCTCCACAGCGCCGCCCCAGTCACTCAGCCAATCCGGAGCACAGCTGGAGTCAGCTGACCGGCTGATCAGCTGACTCCCCTTCTACTTGCATAAAGGTGCTGTCGTCTGGCGTGCGCGTAGCTCTCAATCTATGTGCACTAGAAGGACCAGGCAAAGCGGCAGCATGTAGCTGCGCGGCAGAGGCCGCCGGCTGATGCGCGGAGATAGCCGACATGTCGCCTGGCCATGCGGCGGCATCTCCGCTATCCTTCACAGAATGCTAATGAGTTACTGGGCATGTGATGTTGTTAGGTAGTTTTAAAAACGCGCATAAAAAGGCATGCTATTTAAATTTGCAACGCGAGCTAGTGGAAATAAGCCCTAACTGTTGTGCAGACGTACAGATAATCCTGGATACTATGTCCTGTAAGAGCTCCTAACCTCCTGTGATGGATGTGGAAGGCAATAAGCAGTTCCAGCAGTGTGATGAGTTGTACTGCCTGTCACGTCTCATCTCTGCTCTGCATAGGGCGATAGACTCTGACATAAGCTCTGTGTCGGATTCTGTCTCGTGTGGCTTCACCTCCTCATACATGGACTGAATTAAGCGGTCTGATCTGTGACATGCTGATGATGTGGGACACTACTGGCACATCATTTTTATTGCCCCTTTACGTTTACTTGCAGACCCCCTGTTCTTAATTGACCCCTGTGGTCACTGTGTTATTACCTGGGAGGGGTTGCGCTTGCATTCTCACCGTTGGTAATACAAACAGACAAAGATAGTTATTCTGAACTTTTACTTAGAGATGCCAACCTGACGTGCGTCTCGTTCAGCTTCAGAAAAGTCATTTGAACTTCTTATACGAGCAGAAGGAAAGCAAAAACTAACAACTTTTCAGATGTTGGTGTCCTCCTTCTGCCGTGGGAAAAAGCAGGAGATAAAACTTAAAGAGCAACCTTGCCAAAAGATAGTAGCAGGGGAAAATAAAATCAAGACGTTGCAAAGCGAGACGTAAAAAATAGAAGATGGATCAAGAAATGATACTCGCCGTGTAATTTGTTCATGTTGTTTGATCCTCCGTAAGCCTGCAAGTCAGCATCCTTACTGCTGATACCAACTGCCCTTATCTATATTATAAACACAGCCAAAAAGGTTTGCTAGTAGCCTTTCTTTAGGGCAATCAGGGCGTCTGACTAACCTCGGAGAGCAGTGAGACTTCCGTGGCGGTGGGCGTGGCAGTGCATGCACGGAACACATAAATGCAGAGCATTGCTCCCTATGCTGGAGCTCTAGCAAAGCTATGCATATGGCCGCCTAGCACATTTGTGTGTTTGGAGGACCGGGCTGGGTCAGGACCTTTGTCCTTCACTTGGTTCCTGTTTATCTGATGAGATATCCAATTGTTCAGCTGTTTCAAATAAAATTACAATTGTTTGATGCAGGCTGGGAGTGCGCTAGACTGTGCAGAAAATCATGCATTTTTTTAACTTTAAAGAGAACCCGAGGTGGGTTTGAAGAATGTTATCTGCATACAGCGGCTGGATCTGCCTATACAGCCCAGCCTCTGTTGCTATCCCAAACCCCCCTAAGGTCCTCCTGCACTCTGCAATCCCTCATAAATCACAGCCACGCTGCTGACAATCAGCTTGTCAGAGCTGGCTGTGTTTATCTCTATAGTGTCAGTCTGCTGCTCTCCCCGCCCCCTGCAGAACTCCGGTCCCCGCCTGCATCCCTTCCCTCCCTGCTGATTGGAGGGAAGGGATGGGGGCAGGGACCGGAGCTATGCAGGAGGCGGGGGAGCAGCCGAGACTGACAGTACAGATGTAAACACAGCCTCACAGCACGGCTGTGATTTATGGGGGATTGCAGAGTGCAGGGGGACCTTAGGGGGGTTTGGGATAGCAACAGAGGCTGGGCTGTATAGGCAGATCCAGCCTCTGTATGCAGATAACATTCTTTAAACACACCTCGGGTTCTCTTTAAGGCCTCTTTCACAGTGCGGCGTTAAAGTCGCTCATTAGAAAATGTTTTAACGTGGACTAACACACAGCAATACTAAGTCTGTGCAACATTCACAGTGCACACGTTGCGTTTGTGTGTAACATGTAGAATTATTAGAAAGTGCTGAATGCTATGCATTATACACGTTAATAACTGCGTTGGACTGTTTGCACATGCTCAGTAATGACTTGGAAGCATACTTTTCATTGCCTGTATGCTCTACTGTATGCGACGATAACGGGGCATTAAGATGCGTTGTGAATTTTTGGGACGTTGCTTAGTTAGTTTGCGTTGCAACTTAAATGTCGCATCAAAACGCAACATCCCACTGTGAAAGTAGCCTTGGGTGCGTTTTGTATGTGTTTTTGCAATTGCATGTTTGTGTTTTCATGCATTTTTGGTGCGTTTGCATCTTGTATATTTTTCCATTATCAGTGGAGTAAAAAAACAGTCTTCTGTGTTTCCATTGAGATGCAGTGAGCGTTTTTAGTGCGTTTTTTAAAAATTATGCATCAAGTTGTGCGTGTTTAAAAAAACATACATTGTAAAACGCACATATGCCAGTACAATATACATTTTTACATGCGGCTCATAGACGTTCCTTATCTGAAAATAACGCTACGCTAGTGTTTTTTACAATGCCAGTGATACTGCCTAGTGTGTTCCCAGCCACACACTAAATGAGCGCCACATGTTTTATGCTTTGATCACGTTCCTTGTACATGTGTACTGAGAAGGTTGCGGAGGCTGCTATGTTTATTCCCTTTTAAAGCATGCCAGTTGCCTGGCTGTCCTGCTGATCTCTCTAGCTGCAGTAGTATCTGAATCACGCCTGAAACAAGCATACAGTTAATATGACCAGACTGATCACCGCACCTGATGTTCACCCTCATTCTACAGGACAAGGACATCTGTCCTGAGATACAGAATTAGCAGAACAGCCAAGAAACTGGAATAGAAAATAAATATGGCAGCCTCTATATCTCTTTCACTACATGGTTAATTTAAAAGTGCCTATGGACTATACATGCATAATTATACCATCGTAATTGGACAATCTTAGCAGATTTGCATAATAGGAGGGGCTGCTTAAAGAGGAAATCCAGTGAACAGAAGTGCTCCATTTTTACAATAATTATGTATAAATGATTTAGTCAGTGTTTGCCCATTGTTAAATCTTTCCTCTCCCTGATATACATTCTGACATTTATCACATGGTGACATTTTTACTGCTGGATGGTAATGTCAGTGGAAGGAGATGCTGCTTGCTTATTTGGCAGTTGGAAACAGCTATTTCCCACAATGCAACAAGGTTCCCACAGTGTGATGTCAGAACCATGGTCCTGACATCACACTGTGGGAGGGGTTTCACCACACTATCAGCCATACAGAGCCCCCCGATGATCCGTTTGTGAAAAGGAGAAGATTTTTCATGGGGTATCAGCTACTGATTAGGATGACGTTCAATCCTTGGTCACGGTTTCCTCTCAAAGCATATTCTTTCAGTTTAGCTTTCTAGTACATGGAATCTGTAAGATTGTACTATCAAGACTGTATCATCGATGGACACCTGAAATGCTCCTGTTTCAGTCAGAGACCCAGGACTAGCAGGTTAATTAGTGGTTAATAGAGATGGTCAATGACATTCTAATTTTTCTGGGTTGCATGCAGATTTAATGCAAATAGTTTGCAGCTTGGAATCGGACAATAAAAATGGACAGGGATGGATCTGATGTGTGTAATCGGTTAGCTCAATATCCGTATGCATAAGCTGGAATTATTAGCATCCAGATACCATCCTGCACGCAATCTCCGCTCTACTAACAATATCCTCCAGTCTTCTTCTCTGGTCACCTCTTCTCACTCCTGCCTACAAGACTTCTTCTCTCGATCCTCTCTGCTCCTCTCCCTCAACACATCCGCCACTCACCCACACTTACTCTTTTTAGGTGCAATGTGAAAACTCACCTCTTCAGACAAGCATACTCTCCTATCTAGGACACTGCCCACTGATCACCATTTCTACCACTCCAAACACAGCTTCTCCTTACCTACTGTCCTATACCTTAAACCTTTAGACTGTAAGGCCTTTTGCCCTGGGCTCTCTTCTCCTTTTGTCTCTCAGTGCAGGGTAATGTGTGTGCATACCCTTATCACTGTGTAGTGCGGTGTAATGTGTGCAGTCCCAGGCCGTCTATGAGACTGGGTGAGGCAGGTTCCTAAGGTGGAGGAAGTGGGGGGGGGGTGCCAGTATGGCTGTAGGTGGAGGGGGGCAGCTGAGCTGGAGGAGGTAGCAGCCAGGTAGGGGGCAGCGGGCATAGCTGTGGGGAAGGGGGGTTGCCCTCATCATCTCCCGCCTGGACTACTGCAACTCCCTCTTGTCAGGCCTTCCTCAAAACCGCATCGCCCCCCTAAAATCCATCATGAACGCAGCAGCCAGACTCATCTACTCCTCCCACCGCTCTGTCTCCACGACTCCCCTACACAAATCCTTTCATTGGCTTCCAATTCACTTCAGGATCAGCTTTACAATCCTATGTTTGGCATACAAATCCATACACAAGTCCTGTCCAACCTACATCTCTGACCTGGTCAGGAGATAAACACCTGGCCGCCCACTTCGCTCCTCCAACGACCTCCTCTTAACCACCCCATGCATCTCGCACTCCCATGCCAGACTGCAGGACTTCACTAGAGCTGCCCCTATCCTGTGGAACTCTCTCCCACTGCCCATCAGGCTCGCTCCCACCTTCAACACCTTCAAAAAAGCACTCAAAACTCACTTCTTCAAGGAGGCCTACATCAACTCAACACTACCCTAATCCTTTCTTCCCATAACTTCTTAATGCACCCCCTCCTTTTGTGTCACCAACCCCTCCCTCTAGATTGTAAGCCTTTGGCTGGGCCCTCTCCCCTTGTGTATCATACTTGACTGTGTGCACTGTACCCAGAATTTGAAACTGGTAATTTTTTACCACTACCATTCCAGTTTATGATCTGGCATTGTACTCCTATCTGCATTGTGTTGTGTATCTTATTGCTATTACCTGTATTGTTGTCTATGGTCTGTTACCTGTATTGTTCTCACACTCCTGTTATCATTGTCTGTAATCCTATTTATTATACAGTGCTGCGTAATATGTTGGCGCTATATAAATCTAATTAATAATAATAATAATAATAATAATCTTGCCGACTCGTTAGTAAATGACCCATCCCCATCCGGGAGCATCGTTCCTGGTCATAGTCTCAGCCGAGCTTCTTCATGGACAGATGTGGTCTTTGAAATCTGACTCGGATTAGCTCGTCTTGAGGAACCCATCCAGATTTGTTTATTGTACTTTGCAGAGCGCGATTTATTGCGACGTTCATTAAAGCTCATTAAAACAAACAGGCAGTGGGGAAGCGTCAAGAGACTGTGAATATTTCATGCATACCAGCAGCGAAAACAAGAGAGGCGTTAAACGCAGCTGGGAATTGCCAACCTTCTTGCCCTGAAGTCCTTAATCACAGCAAACATTGTTGGTGGGAAGTGCGAAAAGATGGATATCCAGATAACGAGGTCCAGTTATACAAATAAATGGGGATCACAGCCTTCCTCATTGGCTTTCAACTTTCTTCTCAACTTCGGCAGAAGGTTTATTTAAAACAGTTTTAATACGGTTTTTATTAAAAACTGTTGCGATTGCCAAGCGAGAGTCTGGGGCAGTGAATGATGACGCAGCAATATGTATGTCACAGATTTTCCTCCTCCGTACAGCTATTCTAATCCGCTCCAGGTTTTTGTGTCTTCTGTGACAGTTTCTCACATGAGGAAAGACATCCACATCAGGATTTACTGTTCTCCCTGAGGGGTGTGATCAGAGGGGAAATAAAAGGCTGATAAGCTCAGCCTGGAATCATCATTGTGTGCACGGCGGCACAGGTATTAGAATTTGTGCTGCTAAGGGGCCGTTCACACTGCGCTAGCATTTTATGCATGTGCTTTTCTGTGTTTGCCATTCTGTAATTTTTTTTTTTTTCCTTTTAACAACTTTTGATTGAATCTGATTAGAGAGAGATCAGTCGGCTGCCCATACACCGTAGGCCAATTCACGATCAATTTCAGCAGGAAATCTCTTGGGAATCAGCCGCCTCTCCGCTGCCCCCCCCCCCCCCCCCCCCAGTGTATAAATGTGCCCCGTGTGTGCATTTATACTATGTCGCCCACCGTGCGGTACCCATCTGTCTTCCGCTTCCCACTCCTCCCCACCTCACACGCCGCCAGCCTTTAGAATGTGGGGTGTGTGACATCACACACGTGCCACGTGCTATACGCCTGCAGCTTGTGAAGCGCAAATGGAATAGGAGGAAGCAGAAGACGATGGGCACTGCACGGTGGCTGACAAAGGACCGGTAATGTTTAAATGCACACACGGGGGCACATTTATACACTGGGGAGAACAGCGCTGCGGGTTTCATCGCTCGTCTCGATATCGCTCGCTGTTAATGCCACGCACCGGATCGACCACGGCGGCCCAAAATTGGTTGCATCGCTGATCCGGGCATGCACTTGGCTGCACCGATTTTCTTACGATTCTATAATAATGATTGAATCATCACATATGGTTCTAAAGTTTGACCAAGGAGCCAGACCAGAACAGGAGTGAGTGTGCCATAGCAAAAAATATTGGGTGTAGCCATTGTAGGATGTGGGCAGAACTAACTGTAATGTAACTGTGAGCCCGAGTTTTCCCCCAAAACACCAGGTGACCTTGAGGACACTTTCACAATGTGGATTGCCATTAGCGGTGCAGTCCCAGCCGATCCTGGGTATTCTGATGTTCCTGGGAGATGTGCGCTAGCCAGGGAAAGCAAACTGCATACTTAGATCCGGATGAAAGGGAAGAGGCCATAGTTTGTCCGCCCCTGTTCTAAGGGATACCAAGCCTTCCCTTCCCTTAGGTGAGTTTCTAAAGATGGCCATTAACGGTCCAATTTCTAGCACACGATGGTTCGAGCGATCAGATAATTTTGAACGGATGTGATCTGATTGGTCGTAAATAATCTCCATTGATGGGCACAATTGAATACGAAAAATTATTTTAAGAAGAGTAATCCAACTGGATTTTCATCGAACCAAAATTTGTATTTTCTTGTCGGCTGTGATAGATAGGAAGCAAAGATATGTATTGTGATATTTCACTCAGGGGCGTCGTTAGCCCTAAAATCAGCAAGGGTCCACTAGTGCGGGCGTTAGGACACCGCACTGATATGCGGAAGTGACATCACTTCCGCATATACAGCGTGGTGCGCCCGCTGATCGAGGTCTCATGCTGCTGCTGGCTGTCAGGTGAGGGGGGCACCTGTCACTCACTACTTAACTGGGGGTTCCTGTCACTACCTAACCTGGGGGGCGCCTGTCACTCACTACCTAACCTGGGAGTCCCTGTCACTCACTACCTAACCTGGGGGCGCCTGTCACTAACTAACCTTGGGGGCGCCTGTCACTCACTACCTAACTGGGGGTCCCTGTCACTACCTAACCTGGGGGGCGCCTGTCATTCACTACCTAGCCTGAGGGGCGCCTGTCACTCACTACCTAACCTGGGGGTCCCTGTCACTACCTAAGCTGGGGGGCGCCTGTCACTCACTACCTAACCTGGGGGTCCCTGTCACTCACCTAACCTGTGGGGGCGCCTGTCACTACCTAACTGGGGGTCCCTGTCACTGCCTAACCTGGGGGGTCCCTGTCACTCACTACCTAACCTGGGGGGTCCCTGTCACTCACTGCCTAACCTGGTGGGCGCCTGTCACTCACTACCTAACCGGGAGGTCCCTGTCACTCACTGCCTAACCTGAGGGGGCCTGTCACTCACTACCTAACCTGGGGGTCCCTGTCGCTCACTGCCTAACCTGGGGGGCGCCTGTCACTCCCTTCCTAACCTGGGGGTCCATGTCACTACCTAACCTGGGGGTCCCTGTCACTCACTACCTAACCTGGGGGGGGGGCTGTCACTCACTACCTAACTTGGGGGTCCCTGTCATTACCTAACCTGGGGGTCCCTGTCACTCACTACTTAACCTGGGGGTCCCTGTTACTCACTACTTAACCTGGGGGTCCCTGTTACTCACTACCTAACCTGGGGGTCCCTGTCACTCACTACCTAAACTGGGGGGCGCCTGTCTCTACCTGAACTGGGGGCTCCTATCACTACATACACTGGGGGATCCCTTTCACTACATACACTGGGGACTCCTGTCACTAAATGAGCCAGGTCACAGCATCACCGCCAGCCAACCCGACCACAGCATCACTGCCAGGCCTTTCAGCCCACACATCTTCCCCAATCCAGCCAAAAACAGTATTGCCAGGCACAGCAGCCAGTAGAGGAAAATTCAGAAGCCAGGTGAGAGGTGTCTACCATATTAAGGGGGCATTCTGCCTATTTATGTGAAATGCTGTCTATTTATGTGCCTCATGACTGCTGAATTTGTCTTGTTGGGGGCCTCATGATTGCTGAATTTGTCTTGTTGGGGGCCTCATTAATGCTAAATTTGTCTTGTTGTGGGCCTAATGATTTGTTGGGGGCCTCAAGATTGCTGAATTTGTCTTGTTGGGGGCCTCATGATTTGTTGGCCTCATGATTGCTAAATTTGTCTTGTTGGGGGCCTCATGATTGCTGAATTTGTCTTGTTGGGGGCCTCATGATTGCTAACTGCGAGACTATGGGAAAAGCTGAGTCATCCTCCTATGTGACAATAGCATTAAACCTACTTTTTTAGCTTTTTAAAACAGAAAATAAAAGTGGGAGGTTCTAATAAAAAATGAATACATTTTTTTCAGGAGTAGGATGGATGAAATTGTTTTTCCATAATGTTCATGTATGAGTTAAAATGTTTGTACAGTATTTAGTTTAAATTGCTGTTGCCACTTTGCGATAGATGAGTGACTTTTGGGTTGCAGTTTGGGCACTCGGCCTCCAAAAGGTTCGCCACCACTGTCCTAATCTAATGTCTAATGTCACTTCTGATCAGAATTATCTGATCGCTCAAATGATTTTTTGCTAGAAATTGGATCGTTAGTGGCCGCCTTAACAAACATTACAGTTGTCCTTTAAGAAGAAATCACAAATACCTTAAAACATCACCATCAGATCTCAAAACTCATTGCCTTATACTCTAAATTCTGCATCTCCATTTAACTACTTCCTAAATTGTAAGCTCCTAAGGTTAGGTTCTCTCTCAGCATATCTCTGCATATGGGAAGCATGGTGGTGCAGTGAATAGCACTCGCCTTGCAGCGCTGGGTTCCCGGTTCAAATCCCAGCCAGGGCAATAACTGCATTGAGTGTATAGGTACTCATCATGTCCTCATGGGTTTCCATTGACAATACAATTAAGTTAAATTGGTTTCCCCTTAAAAATTGACCCTAGACTGTGATGGACTATGACTATGGTGGCTGGATAGTGTAATGGTTAAGGGCTCTGCCTCTGACACGGGAGACCAGGGGTTCAAATCTCGGCTCTGCCTGATCAGTAAGCCAGCACCTATTCAGCAGGAGACCTTAGGCAAGTCTCCCTAACACTGCTACTGCCTATAGAGCACACCCTAGTGGCTGCAGCTCTGGCGCTTTGAGTCCACCTGGAGAAAAATACATGTTCTGTGTTTGTTGTTTGTTTGTTTGTTTGTTTGTTGTAGGATTAGATTATGAGCTCCTCTGAGGACAGTCCGTGACATAACTATGTACTTTGTACAGCGCTGTGGAAGATGTCGATGCTATATTAATACTAAATAATAATTATAACTTATGGGTCAGTCAGTGACATGACTGTACTCTGTAAAGTGGTGCAGAAGCTGTCAGTGCTATATAAATACATATTAATAATAATATGGTAGGACATTAGACTGTGACTATGGTAGGATTAGATTGTGAGCTCCTCTGAGGACAGTCAGTGACATGACTATGTACTTTGTAAAGTGCTGCAGAAGATGTCAGTGCTATATAAATACATAATAATAATAATAATATGTTAGGGCATTAGACTGTGACTATGGTAGGATTAGATTGGGAGCTCCTCTGAGGACAGTTTGTGACATGACTATGTATTTTGTACAGCGCTGTGGAAGCTGTCGATGCTATATTAATACTAAATAATAATTATAACTTATGGGAAGACAAAGAAAGAAACCGGAGCCCTTGATAGTGTAGTATGTTAGGATTATATAAAGGAGTATTTAGTATGATATAATACTCACAAAAGAGGGTTACCACTAAGGCAATCACTGAGTGGGCAGGTGGGGAATAATATAATAATAAATCTGTCATCCTTGCAGTACTTATTGTATAACATGAGCATGTAATGTTGCTGAAAGACTGTACTGAGCATGAAAGGAATACCACAAGGGAACACTTAACGCATTACTTAAAGTAGAATATAATAGCCCCTAAGAAATGGTTCCATAATCCTCTACATGCTGAGCACATGGTGGTCTGCACAATCGGGTCAGGGAAATATATTCTTACTAATAACCAGTGGTTAGGGGGCCGACATGAGCCGAAAACAGAAAGCCCTTATCCCCAGTTATTTCTGTCCCGGTTACTGGGATTTAGTAATAAATGAGGAACATCTAAAGAGAGTGGTTGGGAAAAAAACTGAAGAACTGACTACAGAAGGAGGCCATATTCACCCCAATTATATCCCAACAATAATTGCTAGCAGGGTTCACTTAGAATAACTTAAAGAGGAACTGCAGTCAAACTTGCATAATGAATTAAATGTATTTTCTTTTTTTCCCTACAATATTAGTGTATGAATTATTTAGTCAGTTCCTGCCTATTTTAAATTCTTACTTCACCACGATTTTACATTCTGAAATTTATCGCAGGTGGTGACATCTTTAGTCCTGTCAGGTGATCTCTGCAGAATGTTAAATGAGAGTTCTAAAGCCTATAGAAAATGTATTTGGTCTCCCAAAATGCTCGGGTGGTGGTGGTGGTGGTGGTGATGTTATCATAATAAATCGCCTAGGCTAATGGGAGGGCGAGGTTTACATAGCAGTGTACGGCAATATTTACCTATAGGAAGTCTTTCTGAAGCTGAAACCAGGATATTTAACTTAAAAGTGTGTATCCTGAATAATTTACTGCATTCTACTAGATGTCTGTATGGTTCTGTAAGGCTGGACAGGTTATGTTCACAATCAGTCTCAATGCTCCAATCTATTACCATGGCTCTAAGCCCGGCCCATGGTCTTCACCTATAGACAAGCCCCGCGTGAACCGGACACTTTGTCTCCTGACTACGGTTACCCCAGGTCTTAATGTGCAAGGCATACAGACTGAAGTAGAGAGGACAGTAACCCACCAGAACCCCACTGAGGCAAGTATAGCACAGTTCAATAGTTCATAAGTATCAGACAGGACTATTACCTTGATTTAGGAGGATGAGGCCCTCAGCGTCGATTGTCAGTATTGACAGATGGTTCAGGAAACAGGCAGTAGATGATCCAAATAGCCATTGAGAGAGTTTATGCAAGGTCAGCATGCAGTATTATTCAAGCAACAGGCAAAGGTCAGTCCGGGTATATGCAAGAGTATCCAGTAAACAATCAAGGGTCAGTCCAGGCAGCAGGCAAGAGTATCCAGCTAACAAGCAAGGTTTAGTAACAGCAGACAAGAATGGTCAAATATAAGCCAAGATCAAGTTTCGACAATGTGAGTGCTCACTCAGCAACTAGCCACAGCTATGCTTATCATGGACAATGACTGGGAGCACTCTGCAAGTTTAAATACAAGTTTCATCCAATCAGTGGCCAGCCACACTCCGCACATTCAATCACACAGCGGTACACCTACCTAGGTGTCAGCTGTAGCGTCAGCTCTGTCAGCTGACTATTGTTTACATCTGTGGAGGGCGTAGTGGGAACGCGCCCTCCGCCGATCAGAATGTGCAGCCTGCGTTCCAGCAACTTAATCATCAGCGGGGAACAGGCGCCGAGACCTGGAAGCGACGGATTCCGCCTGGATCTCGGGGAAATGTTAACATTAACAGGCAGGTTCCTTCTTTGAATATCAGTTGTACTGTACCCCAGTTAGATTATACATGATGGGGCCTGTTACTGTAGTACTGGTAAGGGTAGTGGGTAGGTATTGAAAGGGGAAACTTGCGCACATGGCACAGTGTGCTGTGGTATCCGTCACCAAACCATTAGCAGCAAGTTCTTTATGGCATAAGTGGTAAAGTAGTGGTATAGGTTGTGAAGTGAGGCCTCCATTTATCAGACCCGTTCCCTGCACATTCCAGAGATGGTTGAGTAGTAGGGAGTTTGGAGGAGACGTTTGCATGGGAAATAAATGTGGTATTTCCATCACAGCGTCTGCACGGCAACAGTGCAAGTCGCTTTACTGCTGCTGTGGTGGTGACCTGCATGCAATACTAGCACAGGACATTACCATAGCAAGGAGAAACACAAAATCCTCGCGCTCACAATGCAGCCAATTGGTCACTTCCACAAAGACTTTTCTCTCCTCAAAGTAACACCACTTTGCTGCTCCAGAATGGGATTTACAACAGAGAATCTAAATGGAAAACTTGGAGATTGTAAGTTTCAGGATAGCTCAACTGTATCCCCTACCCCTAATCATTAAGGGTACGTTTCCACTGTAGCGTTACGTTTTCGCCTGCAAAAAATCGTATAAGATTTTTCTGATTGGTGAAAATTCGCATGTAAATTTGTACGCGTTTTTATGTGAATTTTCGTACGCGAAAATTCGCATTAGTTACATATGCATAATCTGCCTAGTAACAGCTTAGTCATGACTGCTGACAACTTCCTGTTACCATGGATCTAATGCGAATTTTCGGGCAAGTAACGCGAAAATTCGCATTGCCTATACAAAGCATTGTACGCGAATCGTACGCAATGTCCGAAAAAATTATACAGGACCTCAGATTTTTTCACGCGTATGAACGCTAACGAAAATTCGCATAGAGTGGAAACAGCTGCATTGACTAACATTAGTTTTAAAATCTATGCGAATTTTCTGAGCAGAAAAACTGACACAAAACGCACAAGTGGAAACCTAGCCTAAAAGACAATTCAAATTCCTTGGGTCCATCATCTCCAACAACCTAAAATGGGAAAGCAGCAGTGCGGACATCACACTACAGAACTGGAAAATGAATGTCTTTTTTCTCAATTACTTTATGTGATGAATAGCGGCCGCGTGTTCTGACAGTAAGGCGGCTGATTCCGCGTCTGATGCGGCGGTTTGTCCGCGTCAGCATGCGTCTGGGTTATCTAGAACTAATAGTGTACATGGGAAGAATGGTGTGGGGGCCGCCGCATGTTCTGACGGTAAGGCGGCGGATTCCGCGTCCAGTGCGGCGGTTTCCCCGCAGCAACATGTGTCTGGGCTGTCTGGAACTAGTAGTGCACACAGATGGAGAGCTACGCACGCGCTGCAAGACAAGCTCTTTAAACCAATAGGAGGAAGATCAGCTGATCAGGGCGGTCAGCTGATTCCTGCTCAGTCAGTGATTGGTTGATGGGAGCTGGGCGGCGGTGTGGGGCGCTTTACTATATATATCTCCTGCTGTTCAGTTGCTGGTTGTCTGGCGTTGTGAATGCCTATGTGTTAGCACTCAGACCTTAGTCAGATCTTTCAGTGTGGTGGAACCAGGAGGACCTGGGAATCCACACTTAGCCAGTTTACTGTGTATTATCTGTGTTATTCTTTAGACCAGTTCCAGGGTGTTGAGATCACGGCCCTCACACCCCAGACTAGGAATACTGTATATCATCTGTGTTATTCTCTAGCATAGTTCCAGGGTGTTAAGATCACGGCCCTCACACCCCAGACTAGGAATACTGTATATCATCTGTGTTATTCTCTAGCATAGTTCCAGGGTGTTGATCACGGCCCTCACACCCCAGACTAGGAATTCTGTATATCATCTGTGTTATTCTCTAGCATAGTTCCAGGGTGTTGAGATCACGGCCCTCACACCCCAGACTAGGAATTCTGTATATCATCTGTGTTATTCTCTAGCATAGTTCCAGGGTGTTAAGATCACGGACCTCACACCTCAGACTAAATTTTGTTCTGATATCTATTATGACCTGTAGCTTTCCTGACTATTCTTCTGTTCTCTGATTTGGTACTTTGCATATCTGATACACTGTTGCCGACCCGGCCTGTCTGACTTTCTGGCTGTCACCCTCCCTCAGGGTGTTCAGCCTTCCCGCAGGGGTCCCCTGCTCTACAGAGGGGACACTGCTCCTTGTCAGTCTGGGACTCCCTCTCCAGGTGTCCTTGACTGCAGTAGAGTCTTCTCTACTTATTGGACCACCTGCTACCCCGGTGGTCCAAAGGTTACTGTTGCACCAAAACACTTACATACTCAGGTGTCTAGAGGTTAGACATATTTGATTATTGGCGATTCTGCAGATCCCCAATAATCAGGTATATCTGTATTCTTGGGGATACTGCAGATTGCCAAGAATCAGATTCTCTCTCTGGTTACTGACACCTATCGTTACACTTTAATTCCGATTTCTGTCCTTGATCTGTAATTATCTATACTGTCTGTCCTTCTATCATATTGTCTGTGACCATTAAAGCGGTCCTGAACTCAGAACTTCCTCTCTGCTCTAAAAGATAAGCAACAGCATAATAGCTTTTTTTTAAAAAAACATTTCTTTGCTACAGCTGATACAAATCCTGCAATACATCTGCACATTTCTTCTTCCTGCTTTCATGGAAACAGACATATTAACATACTGTGCTTCAAATGAGCTTATTGGCTTATCTGCTATGGCAGTCAGGTGACACATGAGGGATCAAATTACAACTAGTGATAAGGCGCAGATGAGGGGCAATTCGACAAGCTAGACTCTCTAAATACATACGGGGTGCATTTCTCTGTTTTCCTTCTGTCCTGTGCAAGAGCTCAGGTCCACTTTAACCACTTGAGGACCGCCCCCAGCCGATGGGCGGCGGCAAAGTCCGGGCCCAAACGACCGCAATACGCCCATCGGCGGGGGCGGCTGCGGGAGTGGCTATGCGGCGATCGCGTCATTCGTGACGCGATCAGCCGCCGGGGACTGGCTCCGCCCACCGCTCGTAGTAACCCGCCGGCCGTTCGGAAGCGCCGGCGGGTTACTAGCACCCGGATCGCCGCTGCACATATGTATAATAGGCTTTGTAATGTATACAAAGCCTATTATACTGGCTGCCTCCTGCCCTGGTGGTCCCAGTGTCCGAGGGACCACCAGGGCAGGCTGCAGCCACCCTAGTCTAGATCCCTAGTAGATCCCCCCCCCCCCCCCCGTGTACTATATGCATCTATCCCCCCTGATCACCTGTCAATCACCTGTCAATCACCTGTCAATCACCCGTCAATCACCCCCTGTCACTGCCACCCATCAATCAGCCCCTAACCTGCCCCTTGCGGGCAATCTGATCACCCCCCCCCACACCAATAGATCGCCCGCAGATCCGACATCAGATCACCTCCCAAATCCATTGTTTACATCTATTCTCTCCTCTAAACACCCACTAATTACCCATCAATCACCCCCTATCACCACCTGTCACTGTTACCCATCAGATTAGACCCTAATCTACCCCTTGCGGGCACCCAATCACCCGCCCACACGCTCAGATTGCCTTCAGACCCCCCCTTATCAATTCGCCAGTGCAATATTTACATCTGTTATTCCCTGTAATAACCCACTGATCACCTGTCAATCACCTATCAATCACCCCCTGTCACTGCCACCCATCAATCACCCCCTGTCACTGCCACCCATCAATCAGCCCCTAACCTGCCCCTTGCGGGCAATCTGATCACCCACCCACACCAATAGATCGCCCGCAGATCCGACATCAGATCACCTCCCAAATCCATCGTTTACATCTCTTCTCTCCTCTAAACACCCACTAATTACCCATCAATCACACCCTATCACCACCTGTCACTGTTACCCATCAGATTAGACCCTAATCTGCCCCTTGCGGGCACCCAATCACCCGCCCACACGCTCAGATTGCCCTCAGACCCCCCCCCCCCTTATCAATTCGCCAGTGCAATATTTACATCTGTTATTCCCTGTAATAACCCACTGATCACCTGTCAATCACCTATCAATCACCCCCTGTCACTGCCACCCATCAATCACCCCCTGTCACTGCCACCCATCAATCAGCCCCTAACCTGCCCCTTGCGGGCAATCTGATCACCCACCCACACCAATAGATCGCCCGCAGATCCGACATCAGATCACCTCCCAAGTGCAGTGTTTACATCTCTTCTCTCCTCTAAACACCCACTAATTACCCATCAATCACCCCCTATCACCACCTTTCACGGTTACCCATCAGATTAGACCCTAATCTGCCCCTTGCGGGCACCCAATCACCCGCCCACACCTCAGAACGTCCTCAGACCCCAGCCCTGATCACCTCGCTAGTGCATTGCTTGCATCTATTTCCCCCCTCTAATCACACCTTGAGACACCCATCAATCACCTCCTGTCACCCCCTAGCACACCTACCCATCAGATCAGGCCCTAATTTGCCCTGTGTGGGCTCCTGATCACTCGGCCAAACCCTCAGATCCCCCTCAGACCCCCTTCCGATCACCTCCCCAGTGCATTGATTGCATCTATTTTCCCCTCTAACCGCCCCCTGAGACACCCATCAATCACCTCCTGTCACCCCCCTAGCACTCCTATCCATCAGATCAGGCCCAAAACATCCTGTCATCTAAGAGGCCACCCTGCTTATGAAAGGTTCCACAAAATTTGCCCCCTCATAGACCACCTGTCATCAAAATTTGCAGATGCTTATACCCTTGAACAGTCATTTTGAGACATTTGGTTTCCAGACTACTCACAGTTTTGGGCCCGTAAAATGCCAGGGCAGTATAGGAACCCCACAAGTGACCCCATTTTAGAAAGAAGACACCCCAAGGTATTCTGTTAGGTGTATGATGAGTTCATAGAAGATTTTATTTTTTGTCAAAAGTTAGCGGAAATTGGATTTTTATTGTTTTTTTCACAAAGTGTCATTTTTCACTAACTTGTGACAAAAAATAAAATCTTCTATGAACTCATCATACCCCTAACGGAATACCTTGGGGTGTCTTCTTTCTAAAATGGGGTCACTTGTGGGGTTCCTATACTGCCCTGGCATTTTAGGGGCCCTAAACCGTGAGGAGTAGTCTAGAAAACAAATGCCTCAAAATGACCTGTGAATAGGACGTTGGGCCCCTTAGCGCACCTAGGCTGCAAAAAAGTGTCACACATGTGGTATCGCCATACTCAGGAGAAGTAGTATACTGTGTTTTGTGGTGTATTTTTACACATACCCATGCTGGGTGGGAGAAATCTCTCTGTAAATGGACAATTGTGTGTAAAAAAAAATCAAAAATGTGTCATTTACAGAGATATTTCTCCCACCCAGCATGGTTATATGTAAAAATACACCACAAAACACATTATACTACTTCTTCTGAGTACGGCGATACCACATGTGTGACACTTTTTTGCAGCCTAACTGTGCTAAGGGGCCAAAGTCCAATGAGTACCTTTAGGATTTCACAGGTCATTTTGAGACATTTGGGTTCAAGACTACTCCTCACGGTTTAGGGCCCCTAAAATGCCAGGGCAGTATAGGAACCCCACAAGTGACCCCATTTTAGAAAGAAGACACCCAAGGTATTTTGTTAGGTGTATGATGAGTTCATAGAAGATTTTATTTTTTGTCACAAGTTAGCGGAAATTGATATGTATTGTTTTTTTTTTTCACAAAGTGTCATTTTCCGCTAACTTGTGACAAAAAAAAAAAATCTTCTATGAACTCACCATACTCCTAACAGAATACCTTGGGGTGTCTTCTTTCTAAAATGGGGTCACTTGTGGGGTTCCTATACTGCCCTGGCATTTTAGGGGCCCTAAACCGTGAGGAGTAGTCTTGAACCCAAATGCCTCAAAATGACCTGTGAATAGGACGTTAGGCCCCTTAGCGCACCTAGGTTGCAAAAAAGTGTCACACATGTGGTATCGCCGTACTCAGAAGAAGTAGTATATTGTGTTTTGGGGTGTATTTTTACACATACCCATGCTGGGTGGGAGAAATCTCTCTGTAAATGGACAATTGTGTGTAAAAAAAATCAAACAATTGTCATTTACAGAGATATTTCTCCCACCCAGCATGGGTATGTGTAAAAATACACCCCAAAACACATTATACTACTTCTCCTGAGTACGGCGGTACCACATGTGTGGCACTTTTTTGCACCCTAAGTGCGCTAAGAGGCCCAAAGTCCAATGAGTACCTTTAGGATTTCACAGGTCATTTTGCGACATTTGGTTTCAAGACTACTCCTCACGGTTTAGGGCCCCTAAAATGCCAGGGCAGTATAGGAACCCCACAAATGACCCCATTTTAGAAAGAAGACACCCCAAGGTATTCCGTTAGGAGTATGGTGAGTTCATAGAAGATTTTATTTTTTGTCACAAGTTAGCGGAAAATGACACTTTGTGAAAAAAAACAATTAAAATCAATTTCCGCTAACTTGTGACAAAAAAAAAAAATCTTCTATGAACTCACCATCCTCCTAACGGAATACCTTGGGGTGTCTTCTTTCTAAAATGGGGTAATTTGTGGGGTTCCTATACTGTCCTGGCATTTTAGGGGCCCTAAACCGTGAGGAGTAGTCTTGAAACGAAATTTCTCAAAATGACCTGTGAAATCCTAAAGGTACTCATTGAACTTTGGGCCCCTTAGCGCAGTTAGGGTGCAAAAAAGTGCCACACATGTGGTATCGCCGTACTCAGGAGAAGTAGTATAATGTGTTTTGGGGTGTATTTTTACACATACCCATGCTGAGTGGGAGAAATATCTCTATAAATAGACAATTGTGTGTAAAAAAAAATTAAACAATTGTCATTTACGGAGATATTTCTCCCACCCAGCATGGGTATGTGTAAAAATACACCCCAAAACACATTATACTACTTCTCCTGAGTACGGCAATACCACATGTGTGGCACTTTTTTGCAGCCTAACTGCGCTAAGGGGCCAAAAGTCCAATGAGCATCTTTAGGCTTTACAGGGGTGCTTACAATTAGGCACCCCCCAAAATGCCAGGACAGTGAACACACCCCACAAATGACCCCATTTTGGAAAGTAGACACTTCAAGGTATTCAGAGAGGAGCATAGTGAGTCTGTGGCAGATTTCATTTTTTTTTGTCGCAAGTTAGAAGAAATGGAAACTTTTTTTTTTCTTTTTTTTGTCAGAAAGTGTCATTTTCCGCTAACTTGTGACAAAAAATAAAATCTTCTATGAACTCACCATGCCTCTCACTGAATACTTTGGGATGTCTTCTTTCCAAAATGGGGTCATTTGGGGGGTATTTGTACTATCCTGGAATTCTAGCCCCTCATGAAACCTGACAGGTGCGCAGAAAAGTCAGAGATGCTTGAAAATGGGAAAATTCACTTTTGGCACCATAGTTTGTAAACGCTATAACTTTTACCCAATCCAATAAATATACACTGAATGGGTTTTTTTTTATCAAAGACATGTAGCAGAATAACTTTCGCGCTCAAATCTATAGGAAATTTTACTTTATTTGAAAAATGTCAGCACAGCAAGTTAAAAAAGTCATTTTTTTGCCAAAATTCATGTCTTTTTTGATGAATATAATAAAAACTAAAACTCGCAGCAGCAATCAAATAGCAGCAAAAGAAAGCTGTATTAGTGACAAGAAAAGGAGGTAAAATTCATTTAGGTGGTAGGTTGTATGACCGAGCAATAAACCGTGAAAGCTGCAGTGGTCTGAATGGAGAAAAAGGCTCTGGTCCTTAAGGGGCGAAAAGACTGTGGTCCTGAAGTGGTTAAGCAACTGCAAGTCAAATTCCTTGTAAGTGCGAACGTGTGTGGCCAAAATAAAGGAAAGCAGGCAGTATTGCCTTTCAGATGACAGAGTGTGCAGATACAGAGAGAAATATCTTATGCCCATTTCACTGTGTGGAAAAGCTAATTATTTCCATCCAGATAACTGCCAGCTAGTTCAAGGAGGGTCTGCGGAATTGGCTTAGTACATTGCATGGCTTTGTAGGGGAGCCTGTGTTCCACCAAATAAAAGTTAGCAAAGTCCTGGATCCACTTACGCTGTAGCCTCTGAATGCCTGAATAATATGGATGCTACGCACTGTTACATGGAATGGGGTATCTCACTGGCTCTACAATTGTTTTATAGACCCCTCAATGTGTGGAGACATTCTGAGAACACCTGAGGTTCCTGTGATTGGATGGAGGATGTCCGCTGAGTATAAGGTCTGCTATAACGCTCAGTGTACTTTTATCCTCAATACATTTTTATTAATGGTTTAGAAAAGATAGCAGTAAACAAGGATAGACATAGTCACCTAGAGAGACAGTTAACGTTTAACAGCCTCTTGTGACTGATTTATGGACACTCTGTTGGGCAGTAAAGTCATTTCCCAGATCGAGGAATAGCCATAAAAGTAACATCACTGTAGGAACATGGTAATATAAATGTAGCGTTCAGATTTCCTCCATCAATTATGGCTGTGTCACTTCCAGTTGCTAGTATAAGACTAATCTTAAAGGAAACCTGAGAAGAAGAGGACAAAAATAATTTATACGTACCTGGGGCTTCCTCTAGCTCCCTTCAGGCCGATGGCTCCCTCGCCAACCTCCACATTCCTGTAGTCGCTGCATACAGCGCATGCTCAGCTCGGCCGTGCGCTCCTCACCCCAATCACCACAGCGCACCAGGGCCCTATATCCTCTACTACCTCTCATAGCTTGTCCAAGCTCATGTCTGTTGCTTCCATGCTGCTCTCTAACCATCTCATTCTCCTCCATCCCTTCCTCCTTTTGCCCTCAATCGTTCCCAGCATCAGGGTCTTCTCCAATGAGTCCCGCCTTCTCATTGTGCGTCCAAAGTATTTCAGCTTTAGAATTGCTCCTTCCAATGAACATCAGAGTTAATTAGTTGCAGTCCAAGGGACTCTCAAGTCTTCTCCAGCACCACAATCCAAAGGTGTCCATTTTTCAGTGCTTGGCCTTACTTATGGTCCAGCTCTCACAATCATACAGAACATTACTACTGGAAATCCATGTCTTTGACTATACAAACCTTTGTTGACAAGGTGACCTCTCTGCTTTGTATCACATTGTCCATGTTTGTCATTGCTTTACTTCCAGGGAGTAAACATCTTAATTTCATGGCTGCATTCTCTGTAGTGATCTTTGAGCTCAAGAACACAAAGGGGTTGATTAACTAAGCTGCCCTGCTACAGCAGCATGGCTTAAAGGGAAGGTTCAGGGAGGGTGGGTAAAAAATGAAAATCAATTTCCACTTACCTGGGGCTTCCTCCAGCCCGTGGCAGGCAGGAGGTGCCCTCGCCGCCGCTCTGCAGGCTCCCGGTGGTCTCCGGTGGCCGACCCGACCTGGCCAGGCCGGCTGCCAGGTCGGGCTCTTCTGCCCTCCATGGCCCGGAACTTCTGCGTCCCACGCCGGCGCGCTGACGTCATCGGACGTCCTCCGGGCACTACTGCGCAGGCGCAGAACTACTGCGCCTGCGCAGTAGAGCCCGGAGGACGTCCGATGACGTCAGCGCGCCGGCGTGGGACGTAGAAGTTCCGGGCCTTGGAGCGCAGAAGAGCCCGACCTGGCAGCCGGCCTGGCCAGGTCGGGTCGGCCACCGGAGACCACCGGGAGCCTGCGGAGCGGCGGCGAGGGCACCTCCTGCCTGCCACGGGCTGGAGGAAGCCCCAGGTAAGTGGAAATTGATTTTCATTTTTTACCCACCCTCCCTGAACCTTCCCTTTAATGACAGCAGCGAGTGGTAATAATCCCCAGCGCACACTATTCAGCCATAGCATGTGCTGCTAAATAACGTTATGCTACAATAGTTTAAACTTAACGAGCTGACAGGCAGCCTACTGGGCCAATCAAAGTGCAGGAATCTCATCCTTTGAAGCCACTGGTCCTGCCAGGTTTAGGGCAGGTTCAGTGGAGCGCTCATTAAGTTTAACGAAGCTGTTGGAGCATAGCGTAATTTAGCAGCACGTGCTATGGCTGTATAGCGTGCTGATTAATAAATCAACCCCCAAGTCTGATACTGTTACCGTTTCTTGCGCCTCTATATGTTGGGAGGGGATGGGCCCTGATGCCTTGATCTTAATTTTTTGAGCCTTAGGCCAATACACTCTCCTCTTTCACATTCACGAGGTTTCCTTAATTCTTCTACACTTTCTTCTGCAGGAGAGAAATGATAATAGTCTTAGTGAAAAACCGCGCTTGCCTGGACATTAAAGCATCAAAAAAAATCAGTCCAGACAATGAGTGTTCGATACCACAAAGCCATGTAAACTTGTAAAAGATTATGTGACAGCGCTCCTCTTGATATCTGAAAACTAAACAAAAAACTATATTATTATTATTCAACTCTCATATTAAGTGGAGCTAAAAAGTGGGATCAAACCTCAAGTAGAACCATTGTGGACATATGCCTGTTTTGGACTGTGTTGTGGACAATCTATAAGGAATACATTAATATTTAGAATTGGTCTTTCTCCCCGCAAGCCCAGGTGGACTGTGACAGAATAATAACTTTATCCATCTTTTTCTCTCCTTGGGGGATTGCTCATATGCCTTTGGGAACAAGTCTGATATACCAATTATCTAAACTGTATAGTGGCTTTGTATTGTATGTAGTGATGTGTGAGTTGTGTTGCTGACCCAATTTACAGATCATTTTAGGGTATTGACACCCCCTTTGGTGCGGCGATCCAACACCATTCATAAGCTGTAAGGAACCTTATCTAAGGATATTTAGTCGTAACGTTTTGTGTAATTTGGTTTGGGAATAGCCAGAGGAGCGCACAGACCACTTATCCGTAAACAAAAAACTACACAGTGCATTACTGTTGTCTTATATTGCAGGCAACACACATGCCACCCAAAACGTGCAGAAGTGATTCAATGTGCTCCACTCTGTGATAAGACAGGCACCCCTCCAATGTAGCAGCTCACCAGATGGACACCACCTCAAAGTCCAGGAGGGTCTAGCACATAGCCTTAGAGCGTCAAACTTTGAATCGCAACCTTCACAGCTTCATTTTAAAAAAAAAGTATAAATCCAGAATTTATTGCACAATTCCACATGTAAAAAAGATAAAAACAATGAAGCGTAATACAGCCTTAATGAATCAATCCTTGGGCCTGCGCAATACAGCGCACTCACGTGAATAGATAAATATAGGGCACATCGGGCATCACAGCCCAACAATATTATTCACCCTCTGGCGGCGCCGGCGTCCTAACCCCCTGCTAGGCTCGTTCCTCTTAGTGTGAGAACTTCCCGCTGCCCAGTGACGTCAGACGCTCCTGGCTCCCCCCTACGTGTTTCTTCTGCATGGACTCATCAGGGGCTGACGTCACAAGCACGCTGACGTCTCTTATACCCTGGGCTCCTCCCTATTAGTGCGCCGGATTCTACGCATCTTTCCTCCGAAGCGTGCGCCGTTTCGGCGCATCCCGTGCGTCATCAAGGCCACCCTGGAACACATCTCCATGGAAACCAACCATGGCTGCGTTCCATGCTTGCGTAACTGCGTCCATACGGATCTAATATTTAATAGCCTCCTCTCCTAGTGGCTTGTATAGTGCCATCTACTTTTCACATTGCTAACTCCCAGTTCTTTAGTGACTAACCTTAGCTGAAAGGCATTAGGCAATAAAATTGGAACCTAAAACCGAAAACCTTAAGTTATCCGCAATACGCGTGGAGGGAGAGCGCACAGGGGGCCACTTCGTTTTTCTTATCACCAGCCATCAGGTAACTATACTCTGTACTTTATATCTTTCTTATTCCGCACTTTGCTTCAGTGTCAGTACTAGGTGCTTCACAGTTTACTACCAATCTGGATTGTATATCAAAAGGTCTGAACTTGTCACTCTTATGGTAGTGTTCTAAGACTGTAGTTTTACGGGTAACTAATAGCAGCTTTTTATAGCATATTGTTGAGTCACTGGCTTACTGTTTGTACATAGTAATTCATATATTTGTGTTCCTGCTGTGCTGAGGTTTATATTATTGATTGTATTGTTATTATAGGCCATTGCTCTCAGTGGTCTTTTTTTTTTTTGTATTTTGGATTTATATATTTATCTGTTGGCCATCCGATGCCACACCATTGTTTTTAATGTTCTGTGCAGATGTCCTCAATGAACTTATTTTTTGTTTAGCATTAACTGGTTGTCTTGCACATATTGTACTTCAATCAGAAGCTCTTTTCTTTTGTATAAAGCTATATTTATCTATTCACGTGAGTGCGCTGTATTGCGCAGGCCCAAGGATTGATTCATTAAGGCTGTATTACGCTATATTGTTTTAATCTTTTTTTACATGAGGAATTGTGCAACAAATTCTGGATTTATAGGTTTTTTGAAAATAGAGCTGTGAAGGTTGTGATTTAAAATTTGCCACTCTAAAGCTATGCACTAGACCCACCTGGACTTTGAGGTGGTGTCCATCTGGTGAGCTGCTACATTGAGGGGTGCCTGCCTTATCACTGAGAGTGGAGCACATCGAATCACTTCTGAACGTTTTGGGTGGCATGTGTGTTGCCTGCAATATGAGACTACAGTAATGGACTATGTGTAGTTTTTTGTTTAGTTTTCAGATATCAAGAGGAGCGATGTCACATCATCTTTTACAAGACAAATTATAATGAAAAAACACACACCATGTGTGAAATCGTGGTGAAGGTGGTACGTTTTGGAGTTCCGGGGTCGCCGGAACCCTGTGGGGTAATCCCCCACATGCATCAGGTGCTGTAGCATTACTGCTATAGGGGCGCCCGGCTTCGGAAACCACCTGCTTCCTCACTGACAAACGATGGTGGTTAGGGTAGAGAGGAGATTTGGCAGGTAGCTTGAAAATGTAAAATTTGAAAGCCAGTTTTAATTGGTTCAAGGTTTGACGACAAGGATAAGTCTTACAGATGTGTATGGGATGGCCTAAGATGTCACTTTTGGGTAAATAGGAGGAGGACCTGTGAAAGTAACCCGTTAAGGTAAATGTTCTGACTGATTGAAAACCGTGGGAAGAGGGGCAGCAGGTGAGGGTTGTATGATGGAACGTTGTAATTGCTAACCATAATAATGATTGGTGGGATGGTTGGATGACTCCTCTGGAGACACCAATGATATATTCTAGTGGTAAATGTTGTGTAATATGTTGGAGCATTGTAAATAAAGATTGCTAATAGTAATAATGAGTGGCAGGAAGGGTGGATGCCTCCTTCCGAGATGATGGATTCTAGAGGTGGGAGACCTGTGTGTGAAGACTCGAGAGGAGGATGTACTGAAGATGAGAGATTATCGGGTCAGGGACCAGAACATGGCCGCTGTCAGCAGTTAGGAATATAAGTACCGTTTTTGTAGACCTTACATAAGTGGGAATAACTTCCATTATCAGTCTTGCCAAGTCTATAACCATGACCAGAGAATGATTTGTAGAATTTTATTATCTGCGTATCTTCGGGTCAGTGGCAAAAATGTCCTATTGTACAAGACTTTCCCATAATATTCCTCTTGTGCTGCGGTGTCTCATCATAAGGGAATTATTCCGATATTAATATTTATCAAGTGTTTTTCCTTGGCATTGATGAGAAAAAGGACCCGTTCGTGATTGTCCACATCGGCTTCACATATTCAATCGTTGAAGAACTCCCATCCAGACCAAACGCTTTGGACAGCAAGGTGACTTCTAAAAGCTCATGCCCGTAAAACCAAACCAAATTAAAAATGTATGACCATTAATAATTCAAGCACAACAATGGAATGTTTTTATTCGTATTTTTTAATTTGAAAGTTTTGGATTCAGTTAACTTTCCCTTTGTCTTAAGTGGGGAACATCTGGTCCATATTTGGTTTCTCTCGGCTGTCCTTTGTTTCTCCTCCTCTTCTTGGTTAGTTTTCTGTGGAGGGAAGATCAATGCTCCTCGGGGGAATTCTTTTCACCTTGCCTCATTATTTCAGCAATAGATTAAGCCGGGTGTAAATACTCATAGCCAGCCTTTAATTACCTTCCCCAGTGGCTCGTTAGACAATTTTTTTGGTTTTTAGTAGATGTTACATTTGGCTGTTGTAGGACTTGGCCCTCGATAAATACCACTCACCAGCAGAGCTGAGAGATCTTTCAGCACCATAGGGTCATTACCGTTAAAGTTCAACTATTGCTCATATTAAGTCTACTTATCTATACATAGCTTTACAGCTCACATTTACTGCTAATATGCCTTAAAGAGGACCTGAACTCTTGCACAGGTCAAAAGTAAACCATAGAGAAATGCACCCTGTGTGCATTTAGAGAGGTTAACCTGTTTAATTCCCCCTCATTTGTGTCTAATCACAAGTTGTAATTTGATCACTCCCCTGTGTCGCATGACTGCCACGGCAGAGATGGCAGATAAGCTCATTTTAAAGCACGGTATGTTAACAATATGTCTGCTTCTATAAATCAGGAAGTAGATGCAGATTTATTCAGGGCTGTGGAGTCGGAGTTGGAGCAATTTTGGGTGCATGGAATCGGAGTCGGGAAAAAATGCAACGACTCCGACTCCTAATGAATTTAAACTGTAATTAAAATAGAAAATATGATAAAATGTTTTATTTCTTAGATAATAGTCATCATAAATAATGTGTATATATACAGTAATAGCTGTGCTTAGTCCACAAAAATGAACTAAACCAATCAAAATTAGTTACTTGTGCTGCTTCAATAAAGCAGTCCCCGTATTTTTAAAGTCAGATATACACATCTGATTGTGACTGTACAGCAGGGGCGTAGCTAGGTGGGGGCAGGGGGGTACATATGTCCCCCAGGGGACAGCATCTGGGGGGCACTGGATCAGACTGTACTGTTCCCCCATGTCTCCTGGTTTGCAGTCACACAGCGCTGAGACACGAAACAAGTAGGGAGGAGCAGATCTTCTTCCCTGCTCTCCGCCCACTCCCCGCCTCCTTTCAGCCCTTCTCTCCTCATGATCGAGAAGAGGAGGGCTGGAAGGAGGCAGAGAGTGGGCGGCAAGCAGGCGTTGAGAGGGAACAACATTCAAAGTTTACCCGGGTAAAGGTAATGCATGGGTAAACTTTTGTTTGTGAGACTTTTGAGCTGTTTCAGAAAAGTCCAGGCTCCGGTGAATCAGCTGAGCTGGCTCCTCTGCGCTGCCTTGAGAGAGGTATTCTGCAGCGTCTGCTCAGCGTTAGCTCTCTGCATCTGTTTAGCTTCATGATTAGCCTCTCTGTCTATCAGCCTGTGCCCCGGCCAGCAGAGGTCTGTGATTATTGCTGGACAAGGATGTCCCCTCCTCTCCCACTATACAAGCGATGTAGCAGAGCCAGAAGCATATGGGGCTTTTTTTTTTATTATTGTAATCGTGGGTCAGGTCGCTCCTTTACATTTAACCCCCTACACTCTCTCTCCCCTCCTGCTCCACATAAACTGTGCTTGTTCTTGTCTACATCCTGTCATCTATCTTTCTTTCTCTTTTTCCCACTCATCTTTGTCTCCCTCCTTTGTCTCTCCAACTTCACAACTTTTTCCATCTCTGTCCCACCTTCCTGCCCCCTCCCCTCTATCTTATGGATCAGGTTCTTTGGTGATTTAAAGGAGTAATCAGCCAAAAATAGTGTTCCCCAGCTGTACTTAAAGGAGTCATCAGGCGTTTCTAAGAAAAATAAGCGTTACATACCAAGGGCTTCGTCCAGCACCAAGCTCCCAGCATGTCCCTCGCCGCAGCTCCTCCGACAGCCGTTCACCTGTGAAGCTTCCCGGTCCCTGGCAATGACGTCAGTCCAACCTGGAGGTCGGCCTTTACTGCACCTGCGTGATCGACGCTGTCAATCACCGCAATGTGGATCTGAGCGTACTGCGCAGCTCGACGTTAGTCTGGTTGTCCTTACTACGCCTGCATGAGCGACATTGTCAATCAAGCCCACGTCGTCCGCAGTGTAGATTTGACAGTGTTTTGAGTGTGGATTTCATTGACAGACTAGTGGATTTAATTGACAGCGGTGCTCGCACAGGCACACTAGAGGAGGTCAGCCTCTGCACCGCCGGGGACCCCGGGCCAGAGGCTGAACACGAAGCTGCAGTGTGGGACATGTCTGCTGCAAGGGGCTGGAGGAAGCCCCGGGTAAGTACAGCTGAGGAACACTATTTTTGGCTGACGACTCCTTTAAGTTTGGTACTTTCAGTGCCCATATCTTTTGGCAACAACATGTGCCCAAAATTATGAATGGTAATTTAGCTGATTTATTGCTGATAATGTTGGCATCAATATATGCACACATATTGCATTAAGAATAAGATGGCATGTTGCCATAGTGCCAAAAACAGTTCAAATGAGTGCACAGCGCGCCTTATCATTTGGATGCCGCCATGGGCCACAGTGTGCTGTACATTGTAAATATGGGGGTGCTGACAAGGTAATTTGAGTACCAAAATTTGTCTAGCAGTACTTGGGTGCTGGAGTTAGCAGCGGCTAAGAGGACACGGATTTCGCCATTTAGCGGCGTTGAATCCAGGCCTAGAGTTAGCAGTTGATAAGTTTGGAAGATATTCTACTATGTTAGGGGAAGCAATACTATCGAATTCTTCCAGAGCGCATATTAACATGCGCCTCAATTCCATGTGCGCCTGCACCCTGACTTGAATATCAGGCAGCATGCAATTTTCCTTTATCTGTGTGGCATTCCTCTAGGCACTCTGACTTACTCTTTCCAAAAGCATTCTGATCCCATAAAAATCGATAAATAAAAATAGCCTAGACTATGGTAGGACATTAGACTATGACTATGGTGGGATTAGAGTGTGAGCTTCTTTAAGGACAGTCAGTGACATGACTATGTATGCTGTAATGTGCTGCAGAAGATGTCAGTGCTATACAAATACATAATAATAATACGGTAGGACATTAGACTATGACTATGCTGGGATTAGAGTGTAAGCTCCTCTGATGACAGTCACTGACATGACTATGTACTCTGTAAAGTGCTGCAGGAGATGTCAGTGCTATATAAATACATAATAATAATAATAATATGGTAGGACATTAGACTATGACTATGGTGGGGATTAGAGTGTGAGCTTCTCTAAGGACAGTCGGTGACATGACTATGTACTCTGTAAAGTGCTGCAGGACATGTCAGTGTTATATATACATACATAGTAGTAATATGGTAGGACATTAGACTATGACTATGGTAGGATTAGATTGTGAGCTCCGTTTAATGTTATAACTTTATAGTTCAGCAACATTGGGTTGCATTTCTTCTCTGCAGCATTGCAACTTCATGTACATTTGGCTCCATTGCATGCCACAGGGGGCGCAAAAACTATCTTTGTCCCCGGGCACTGAAATACCAAGCTACGCCTCTGCTGTACAGTATATATGATGTGTACACAGGAATCTCTTATATATACTAAATAACATCTATGCTGTAAGTATAAAGCCTGATGTGTAGCCGTGTCACTAATAGAGATGGTCAATGAGATGGAAATAATTCTGTGTTGATTCTGATTTATGCAAATGTATGCACTCTCTTTGCTCATGAAATCAAATAATTTGATATGTTGTTAAAATTTGGTTTGGTGACTACGAATTGAAGGGTACCTGAGACGGATGAAAAGAAAAGTTTTATACATACCTGAGGCTTCCTCCAGCCCCCTTCAGGCCAATCAGTCCCTAGCTGTCTTCCTCCACCACCTGAATCTTCTGCTATAAGTCGCAGTAATTTAGCCAGTCAGCGCAGTCTTGCCACGTGCCGCTCCTACAGCCAGGAGCATTCTGCACCTGCGCAATAGAGCTACGCAGGTGTAGTACGCTCCCAGCGGCGGAGTGTGTGCATGCGCGCTACGCCAGACTGGCTCAAGTACCTGGACTCATAGCAGAAGATCCAGGTGGCGGAAGAGGACAGCGAGGGACTGATTAGCCTGAAGGGGGCTGGAGAAAGCCCCAGGTAGGTATAAAGCTTTAATTTCATCTGTCTCGGGTTTAATTTGTTACACAGTAGTACTATTCTCTACATATGCACTCCCCACAGAGCTGCAGGGAATCCACTGACAATGTTGTGCACATTGAACACAGAGGTGTTGTCTATCACCCATAAACCTGGTTGAGATTGTGCATGAAGAATGTGTAATAGAGGAAGAATCGCCTCATTTTCCTGCACATCACTCTTACATGTACCCACAGTTACATTGCCTAGGGCCTGATCCATGTCTCCATGTCATCTATACTGATAGAACAGCCGCTCCAGGATAGTGATGGGAAGTCCGGATATTTTCAAGGATTCGGATGATTCTAATCGGATCATTGAAAAGATCCGGATCTTTGAACCGAATCATTTGAATCATTTTACTAGGGAAGCAGACTGGGGGTGAAATGACTAGCAGGACAAGAGTTTCCCTGCACTGTACATTCTGTATGTTCTTGTTTCTTCCAGACAGACATCCACTGTGAGCCAAATCGTTCATTATGATGATCTGGATGATTCGACTCACAAAAAAGATCCGGATCAAATGAACGATTCATTCATGATCTGGACCAGTGTTTCTCAACATTTTATGGGTATGTACCCCTTTTAAAACCCTGTACTCACCAAGTACCCCCTAGCATAGTAAACATTCTCACAAGTACCCTTCACAAATATACAGTGGGTTGCAAAAGTATTCGGCCCCCTTAAAGTTTTCCACATTTTGTCGTATTACTGCCACAAACCTGAATCAATTTTATTGGACTTCCGCATGAAAGACCAACACAAAGTGGTATACACATGAGAAGTGGAACGAAAACCATACATGATTCCAAACATTTTTTACAACTAAATAACTGCAAAGTGGTGTGTGCATAATTATTCGGGCCCCTTTGATCTGAGTGCAGTCAGTTGCCTATAGACCTTGCCTGATGAGTGCTAATGACTAAATAGAGTGCACCTGTGTGTAATCTAATGTCAGTACAAATACAGCTGCTCTGTCAGGGCCTCAGAGGTTGTCTAAGAGAATATTGGGAGCAACAACACCGTGGAGTCCAAAGAACACACAAGACAGGTCAGGGATCAAGTTATTGAGAAATTTAAAGCAGGCTTAGGCTACAAAAAGATTTCCAAAGCCTTGAACATCCCACGGAGCACTGTTAAAGCGATCATTCAGAAATGGAAGGAGTATGGCACAACTGTAAACCTACCAAGACAAGGCCATCCACCTAAACTCACAGGCCGAACAAGGAGAGCACTGATCAGAAATGCAGTCAAGAGGCCCATGGTGACTCTGGACGAGCTGCAGAGATCTACAGCTCAGGTGGGAGACTCTGTCCATAGGACAACTATTAGTCATACACTGTACAAAGTTGGCCTTTATGGAAGAGTGGCAAGAAAAAAAGCCATTGTTAACAGAAAGCATAAGAAGTCCCGTTTGCAGTTTGCCACAAGCCATGTGGGGGACACAGCAGCCATGTGGAAGAAGGTGCTCTGGTCAGAAGAGACCAAAATGGAACTTTTTGGCCAAAATGCAAAACTCTATGTGTGGCAGAAAACGAACACTGCACATCACTCTGAACACACCATCCCGAATGTCAAATATGGTGGTGGCAGCATCATGCTCGGGGGTGCATCTTTTCAGCAGGGAAGCTGGTAAGAGTTGATGGGAAGATGGATGGAGCCAAATACAGGGCAAACTTGGAAGAAAACCTCTTGGAGACTGCAAAAGACTTGAGACTGAGGCGGAGGTTCACCTTCCAGCAGGACAATGACCCTAAACATAAAGCCAGGGCAACAATGGAATGGTTTAAAACAAAACATATCTATGTGTTAGAATGGCCCAGTCAAAGTTCAGATCTAAATCCAATCGAGAATCTGTGGCAAGATATGAAAACTGCTGTTCACAAACGCTGTCCATCTAATCTGACTGAGCTGGAGCTGTTTTGCAAAGAAGAATGGGCAAGGATTTCAGTCTCTAGATGTGCAAAGCTGGTAGAGACATACCCTAAAGCCCCGTTCACATTACAAACGCGGATGGCCACGCATGCGGAACGCAACGCATGCGAACGCACGCCATCCGCGTTTGTGTGCGTTGCGGGGCTGATCCCATCACTAAAAAGTGAATGGGACAGCCACGCGTTTTTACAAAAAATGCGTGCAGCATGCATTCACGGACCACACAGGTCCGGAACGCATGCAGTGTGAACATCAGACATTGCACTCTATGCAATGTCTGATGTCGTGCGTGTCGGCCACCTGCACGCGTTTCCAAAACGCGGCTGGAAACGCGTGCAGTGTGAACGGGGCCTTAAAGACTGGCAGCTGTAATTGCAGCAAAAGGTGGTTCTACAAAGTATTGACTCGGTGCCGAATAATTACGCACACCCCACTTTGCAGTTATTTATTTGTAAAAAATGTTTGGAATGATGTATGATTTTCAATCCACTTCTCACATGTACACCACTTTGTATTGGTCTTTCACGTGGAATTCCAATAAAATTGATGCATGTTTGTGGCAGTAATGTGACAAAATGTGGAAAACTTCAAGGGGGCCGAATACTTTGGCAACCCACTGTATATTTCTTCATAGCACATGAAAATTGATTCTAAACAATTTACAAGCATGTACTATTGCTTTTAATTAGCTAAAACACTAATTTGGTGTAGTTTAAATTAGATTTATCATTTTCTAACACTCTACCAAGTACGCCCTGGAACCATCAGAAATACCCCCTGGGGTACGCGTACCACATGTTGAGAACCTAGGATCTGGAGAACACTAGGAGTTTAGGTTATGTCACCACAGTGCAGTGAATATTAATTAGCCATTTGGCTAGTCACTGAGCAAGCAGTCTAACGCAGCTAAAGCCCAGTATAACGCACAGCATGCTGCACCTTCATTCAACATGTAGCGTTACAATGTAACGCAACGTGGGCACTCTGAACAGCACATTGAGTTTTCATTACTGTGAGTTGGGCTGCGTTACAGGGTGCTGTAACGTGGAACTTTACTGTGAAAGCAGCCTAAAGAGGGTTTGATCAGGAGTATCTGAGGGTGTGTCTGGTATTAAAGGGAAACTGATCTAAGAAAATATGCTGGCTGACATTTGTATTTTGCTTATAAACCATACCAGTTGCCTGGCAGCCCTGCTGATCTCTCTGGCTGCAGTGGTGCTTGAATGGATGGTGGTGGCTGGATGGTGTAATGGTTAAGGCTGCTTTCACAGTGAGACGTTACAGGCGCACGTTAGAGCAGCCTGTAACGCAGCTCACCGCACAGTAATGAAAAATCAATGGGCTGTTCACAGTGCCCACTTTGCGTTACGTTGTAACGCAGCGCGTCAAGTTAAAGTGCTCGGCTAAGCCGCGTTAGACTGTTTGCACATGCTCAGTAATGTTGGAGGAGGAGGTCTCTCCTCCTCGGCCAGCCACATGGCTAATTAATATTCACTGCACGCCACGGTGTGACATGCAGTGTTTACTTCCTGGAGCGCCGCTCTGTGCGGCGATTGGCTGGCGGGACCACGTGATGCGGATCACGTGGTCTCCGCATCCATAGCACAGAAAAGGTGCACCAAGAGCTGCATAACGCGGCTCTTGGTAGCGTCCTCCACACCACCGGGCGTTGCATTAGGGGCACGTTATGCGACCTATAACGTCCCCTAAAACGCAACGTCCTGGTGGGAAAGCAGCCTAAGGGCTCTGCCTCTGACACAGAAGACCTGGGTTAGAATCTCTGCTCTGCCTGTTCAGTAAGCCAGCACCTATTCGGTAGGAGACCTTAGGCAAGTCTCCCTAACACTGCTAATGCCTATAGAGCGCGTCCTTGTGGCTGCAGCTCTGGCGCTTTGAGTCCACCAGGAGAAAAACGTGATATAAATGTTATTTGTATTGTCTTTGTCTTTGAATCGCACACCTGAAACAAACATGCAGCTAATCTGTATGCTTGTTCAGGGGCTGTGGCTAAATGTATTAGAGGCAGAGGATCAGCAGGATAGCCAGGAAACCTGCATTGTTTAAAAGGAAATAAATGTGTAAGCCTCCATATCCCTGTCAACTCAGTTGTCATGTAGTGCAGATCCCTGCATACTGGCAAACTATAGACCTCACAGGCTGTGATCAGCCCCAATTACTGCCATGGATGCTTAGCCACAGCTTCCAATGAGTTGGTTTTGAGCTTGTGAAATTCTGTGAATTCCTGGTCTGACATCCATCGGTAAGGTGACGGGGTGTCCTGCTCTGTACATGTTTATGGTGGTCATTCATCTGGGGGGTTATGTTGTGCATGGGCAGGAGGCTGGTGGTGATGTGATTACAGGGGGTGACCTCTGGGGGGTCACTGGACTAGCTGATTGAGAGATTGCAGCTTGAACCCCCTGATTGTCTAACCTCTCTCTGACATATGATTGCATTAATCTCCTCCTCAGGGTGTAACCACTCACTTAGTAGCATAATTGGACACTTCAAAGGCTGACATGCCCCTTCCGATGTCAGGAGAGGCCGGGGGTCAGGAGATGGAGGGCCTGCAGCCTATCCTCTGGGGAAAGGGGTGGGGGGTAACGGTCAGTAAGTAATAATAACTGCAGGGTGTTTGATTTCTGACCACTACAAAATCCTGATTGCCTTTTTCTAACTTTCCCTGCCACAAGCCCAGCTCAGACTCCAGTAATCCACGCCATGACCTGATGACAGCAAGGACAACTAAACATTTGTAAAGCACTTCTCTCCTGTAGGAGCCAAAGCATATGCGCTTGTCTCACATCAGTACATAGTGATGTGTCCAGGGGAAAACGTTATGTGGCCATGAATGCAGACCAAACAGTCGGCTTTTCAGTTTTGATTTAAATGTGTTCAGAGTTGGAGCGGCCTTGATTAAGTTTGGCAAGGCATTCCACAGGGTAGGGGCAGCATGACAGAAAGCTCGTGCTCCAAAGGTTTTTAGTTGGACTCTGGGGGTGGTCAAGTTATTGGATCCTTTTGATCTGAGGTTGTGGGAGGTGTGACACAGTTGTAACAAATCCTTCAGGTATCCAGGCCTAGGTCGTGTAGGGATTCATGGGGCAAATCCAGGATTTTCAAGGGGGGGATTCCTGATAGGTCTCTTTTGGCAAGCCGCACACTACTGCGCATGCGTTTGCCCACAAAATCCGCATGATGCACAGCATTTCTCCACAAAATACACACAATGGCCTCGATTCATAAACAGCAGTGCGATAACAAAAATCTTGTCGGGAAAATACCGCACTCGGTATTTTCCCGGTCTGTGTGCTAATTCATAAAGATTTCCCCAGCTGCCCTTGGAGGTCGGTAAATTACCGCAGCCCATTGAGCGGTAGAGTAGAGCAGTGTCCCGATTCCCTCTTTCCCCTGCAGAAATGAATCACACAGACGGCTCTCTCTGGCTCTCCCACTGATGACTCAGACAGATGAGTCACACAGTCTTTCCCTGCCTGCAGAAATTACTCACACAGCCGACTCTTTCCACTGATGACTCAGACAGATGAGTCACACAGTCTTTCCCTGCCTGCTGAAATGATTCACACAGACGTCTCTCCGGCTCTCTCCACAGATGAATCAAACAGACTTTCGGATCTCTGCACTTTGCATTAATCAGAGCTGTCGGTAACTTGTTAAGACCTCACCAGAGGTGTCGGTAACTACCGCCAGGCTTACCGCATGTTGAAGGCTTTATGAATTGACATTTGCTGACAATTTACTGACATGTGTTGTCGGTAACTGCAGCCAAGTCGGTAATTTAGCTCCCTCGTCGGTAATGTCAGCTTTTCATGCGGTAACAGCCTTTATGAATTGACATTTTGCTAAGTGGTCGGTAAAGTCTGCTGTTTTCAGCATTACCGCATGAAGTAATGCTTTATGAATCGAGGCCAATGCGCAGTGTTTCCCTACAAAATACACATGATGCAGTAGCGTTTCGCCAAAATATATATAATGTGGCAGTGATTAAGTAGCCAGATAACCCCCCTTTATTATGGATAACGAAATTACCCCACCCCTCTTTAGTATAGGTGACCAGATGACCCCCATTTATCACACAGGTAGCCAGATGAGCCCCCCCCCCAGTTAGGATAAGTAACCATATGATCCCCATTTATAGTATATAGCCAGATAACTCCCCGTTCAGTACATTCCCCCTTGTATTTCGCCAGATCCCCCTTGTATATATGGCCAGTGTATATAGTCAGATCCCCTGTATATATAGCCAGAGATCCCCCCCCCCCTGTATATACCCATATACCCACTGTATGTAGCCAGATGCCTCCCCCTGCATATAGCCAGTGTATATAGCCAGATCCCCCTGCATACAGCCAGTGTATATATATAATCGTAATGTGGGCAGCAGCCATCAGAAAATAATCGTAATGTGGGCAGCAGCCAGCAGTCATCAGAAAATAATCGTAATGTGGGCTGGAGTCACTAGAAAATAATCGTAAAGTGGGCAGCAGTCACCAGAAAATCACAATGTGTGGGCAGCAGTGACCAGAAAATCGTAATGTGGGCAGCAGACACCTGAAAATCGCAATGTGTGGGCAGCAGTGACCAGAAAATCGTAATGTGGGCAGCAGTGACCAGAAAATCGTAATGTGGGCAGCAGACAGCTGAAAATCGCAATGTGGGCAGCAGTCATCAGAAAATCGTAATGTGGGCAGCAGACACCTGAAAATCACAATGTGGGCAGCAGTGACCAGAAAATCGTAATGTGGGCAGCAGTGACCAGAAAATCGTAATGTGGGCAGCAGACAGCTGAAAATCGCAATGTGGGCAGCAGTGACCAGAAAATCGTAATGTGGGCAGCAGTCATCAGAAAATCGTAATGTGGGCAGCAGACACCTGAAAATCACAATGTGGGCAGCAGTGACCAGAAAATCGTAATGTGGGCAGCAGACACCTTAAAATCACAATGTGGGCTGCAGTTACCAGAAAATCGCAATGTGGGCAGCAGGCACCAGAAAATCGCAATGTGGGCAGCAGACACCTGAAAATCACAATGTGGGCAGCAGTGACCAGAAAATCGTAATGTGGGCAGCAGACACCTTAAAATCACAATGTGGGCTGCAGTTACCAGAAAATCGCAATGTGGGCAGCAGGCACCAGAAAATCGCAATGTGGGCAGCAGACACCTGAAAATCACAATGTGGGCAGCAGTGACCAGAAAATCGTAATGTGGGCAGCAGACACCTTAAAATCACAATGTGGGCAGCAGTTACCAGAAAATCGCAATGTGGGCAGCAGGCACCAGAAAATCGCAATGTGGGCAGCAGACACCTGAAAATCACAATGTGGGCAGCAGTGACCAGAAAATCGTAATGTGGGCAGCAGACACCTGAAAATCACAATGTGTGCAGCAGACACCAGAAAATCGCAATGTGGGCAGCAGTTACCAGAAAATCGTAATGTGGGCAGCAGTGACCAGAAAATCGCAATGTGGGCAGCAGTGACCTGAAAATCGCACTGTGGGCAGCAGACACCTGAAAATCGCAATGTGGGCAGCAGACACCTGAAAATCGCAATGTGGGCAGCAGACACCTGAAAATCGCAATGTGGGCAGCAGTCACCTGAAAATCGTAATGTGGGCAGCAGACACCTGAAAATCGCAATGTGGGCAGCAGTGACCAGAAAATCGTAATGTGGGCAGCAGTGACCAGAAAATCGTAATGTGGGCAGCAGACACCTGAAAATCGTAATGTGGGCAGCAGACACCTGAAAATCATAATGTGGGTAGCAGACAACTAAAAATCGCAATGTGGGCAGCAGTGACCAGAAAATCGCAATGTGGGCAGCAGACACCTGAAAATCGCAATGTGGGCAGCAGTCACCTGAAAATCGTAATGTGGGCAGCAGTGACCAGAAAATGGTAATGTGGGCAGCAGTCACATGAAAATCTTAATGTGGGCAGCAGACACCTGAAAATCGCAATGTAGGCAGCAGTGACCAGAAAATCGTAATGTGGGCAGCAGTCACATGAAAATCTTAATGTGGGCAGCAGACACCTGAAAATCGTAATGTAGGCAGCAGACAACTGAAAATCGCAATGTGGGCAGCAGACACCTGAAAATCATAATGTGGGCAGCAGACAACTAAAAATCGCAATGTGGGCAGCAGTGAGCAGAAAATCGCAATGTGGGCAGCAGTGACCAGAAAATCGCAATGTGGGCAGCAGACACCTGAAAATCATAATGTGGGCAGCAGACAACTAAAAATCGCTATGTGGGCAGCAGTCATCAGAAAATCGTAATGTGGGCAGCAGACACCTGAAAATCACAATGTGGGCTGCAGTTACCAGAAAATCGCAATGTGGGCAGCAGGCACCAGAAAATCGCAATGTGGGCAGCAGACACCTGAAAATCACAATGTGGGCAGCAGTGACCAGAAAATCGTAATGCGGGCAGCAGACACCTTAAAATCACAATGTGGGCAGCAGGCACCAGAAAATCGCAATGTGGGCAGCAGGCACCAGAAAATCGCAATGTGGGCAGCAGACACCTGAAAATCACAATGTGGGCAGCAGTGACCAGAAAATCGTAATGTGGGCAGCAGACACCTTAAAATCGCAATGTGGGCAGCAGGCACCAGAAAATCGCAATGTGGGCAGCAGACACCTGAAAATCACAATGTGGGCAGCAGTGACCAGAAAATCGTAATGTGGGCAGCAGACACCTTAAAATCGCAATGTGGGCAGCAGGCACCAGAAAATCGCAATGTGGGCAGCAGGCACCAGAAAATCGCAATGTGGGCAGCAGGCACCAGAAAATCGCAATGTGGGCAGCAGACACCTGAAAATCACAATGTGGGCAGCAGTGACCAGAAAATCGTAATGTGGGCAGCAGACACCTTAAAATCGCAATGTGGGCAGCAGGCACCAGAAAATCGCAATGTGGGCAGCAGGCACCAGAAAATCGCAATGTGGGCAGCAGACACCTGAAAATCACAATGTGGGCAGCAGTGACCAGAAAATCGTAATGTGGGCAGCAGACACCTGAAAATCACAATGTGTGCAGCAGACACCAGAAAATCGCAATGTGGGCAGCAGTTACCAGAAAATCGCAATGTGGGCAGCAGGCACCAGAAAATCGCAAGGTGGGCAGCAGTGGCCAGAAAACCACAATGTGGGCAGCAGACACCTGAAAATCGCAATGTGGGCAGCAGACACCTGAAAATCGCAATGTGGGCAGCAGTCACCTGAAAATCGTAATGTGGGCAGCAGACACCTGAAAATCGCAATGTGGGCAGCAGTGACCAGAAAATCGTAATGTGGGCAGCAGACACCTGAAAATCGTAATGTGGGCAGCAGACACCTGAAAATCGTAATGTGGGCAGCAGACACCTGAAAATCATAATGTGGGCAGCAGACAACTAAAAATCGCAATGTGGGCAGCAGTGGCCAGAAAATCGTAATGTGGGCAGCAGACACCTGAAAATCGCAATGTGGGCAGCAGACACCTGAAAATCGCAATGTGGGCAGCAGTCACCTGAAAATCGTAATGTGGGCAGCAGTGACCAGAAAATGGTAATGTGGGCAGCAGTCACATGAAAATCTTAATGTGGGCAGCAGACACCTGAAAATCGTAATGTAGGCAGCAGACAACTGAAAATCGCAATGTGGGCAGCAGACACCTGAAAATCATAATGTGGGCGGCAGACAACTAAAAATCGCAATGTGGGCAGCAGTGACCAGAAAATCGCAATGTGGGCAGCAGACACCTGAAAATCATAATGTGGGCAGCAGACAACTAAAAATCGCAATGTGGGCAGCAGTGACCAGAAAATCGTAATGTGGGCAGCAGACACCTGAAAATCGTAATGTGGGCTGCAGACACCTGAAAATCGCAATGTGGGCAGCAGTGACCAGAAAATCGTAATGTGGGCAGCAGACATCTGAAAATCGTAATGTGGGCAGCAGAAACTAGAAAAAAAAAATGCACCTGTGAAAAAAAAAAAAATTCACTTACCTGACAGAAGTCTTCTCCTCTCCCGGCATCTGGCACACAGCTCCCCGACGATCCTCCAGCAGCACATCTCCCGCGCTGACAGGCAGAGTGCAGGGCTACGGCAAGATGGCTCCCGAAGCCCTGTACTGGAGACAGTCTCCAGAGCAGGCTTCGGCAGCCATCTTGCCGTAGCCCTGATCTGCCTCCGGGAGACTGCGGGGCTGCGGGGAAGAAGCAGCATATCTGGCTGGGGGGTCCCTCAATAGGTAGGGTGACAGCGCTCCCCCCCCCCACACGGCTAGCGGGCCCCCCTACTGCGCACACACATGAGCAAGCGGCAGCTGCACTATTACATTCAGTGGCTGCCGCTGCTCAGATTCCGGAGGCACTTCCGGTCTAGGTGCAAGGGGGTGGTTCTAGACACCCGGAACACCCCCTTCCGTACGCCAGTGGGATTTGAATGTTAACATGCCAATTTTGAAAAGGATTCTCCATTTTATGAGTAGCCAGTGTAGTGAGCGAAGGATTGGTCTTATGCGGCAATGGCGGGGTTGGCTTGTTAAGTCTTGCGGCAGCATTCTGCACTAGCTGCACGTCTTTATTTGGAAGGCCTGCATAGTGGGCATTGCAATAGTCCAGCCGTGATGTGATGAAGGCGTGAACTATGGTTGGAAGATCCTCTGAAGGAATGAGGTGCTTAGTTTCTGCAATATCCCTTAGGTGAAAGAAGGAATGTTTCATAACAGCTGAGATTTAATTCCTGAAGTCTATTTCCCCATCAGCCAGTAAACCCAAGCTGCGCACAGTGTTGGAGCTAGTAAGGAGTTCCCTAACCTTAGTGGTGGTGACTGAGTCTTGAGCTGAAGGAGAAAGCAGATGAAAATGACTGCCTGAATTATGCTATAAAAGTTAGGGTGGTGTGTTTTTTATGTTGTCGCTTCAGGTCATGTTATTACGTATTTCTATACAGTATAGTGCAGCACAGTGGCATAGTAGATGGCACACTCATTGGAGCATTAGAGTCCATAGTTCAAATCTTAGCCAGGACACTTCTGCAAGGAGTTTGTATGTTCTCACCATGTATACATGAGTTTTGCATCTCATTGACCATCCCTAGATAGGATTAGATTCCTTCCTGAAAGAGGAATCAATCATTTTGCCAATTTGGAGGGGATATCTAATAGTATATGGCAGCGCTAGTAACATTACATTTGCTGACCTTCTGCAGCATTTTACAGAGTACATAGTCATGTCACTGACTGTACTCAGAGGAGGTCAGAATCTTATCTGTACCATAGTCATATGTCTAATCTCCTACCATATTATAATTATTATTATTATTTAGCACTATTTTTAGTATTGTTATTTCTATATGGCACTAACCTCTTCTGCAGCACTTTACAGAGTACTTAGTTGTGTCACTGACTGTCCTCAGAGGAGATCACAATCTAATCCTACCATAGTCATAGTCTAATGTCCTACCATATTATTATTATTATTATGTATTTATATAGCACTGGCATCTTATACAGCACTTTACAGAGTACATAGTCATGTCACTGACTGCCCTCAGAGGAGATCCCAGCCTAATCCTACCATAACTGAAAAGTCAAAAACGCTCGACCCCCTACCAATTCAACCAATGGGTGCAGGATCTGGGAAGCCAGGCCAATCCATGAATATGTACAGAAGGATCCGCAAACCAAGCAGTGGTAGAAAACGCTGGTATTCTTTATTCAACAATTCCACATGGCAGAATGCAATAAAATCACAAGGTTCAACTGACGCGTGTCGGGCTTACAATCTGCCCTTAGTCATAGTTGGAAGTGAACCTGCAAGGGGAGGGCTTTATGTAGGTGGGGGGAGAAAAGGTTCCACCCTATACCCCAACCAGCCCTCGCCTTAAAGGGAACATTACAAATATGTACATAATTAAAATATATCGTTTAAATTTAAAAGAAAACATGGTCATTGTAAATACAGAATGTAATATGTAAATATAACCAATTATAGTTAATAGCAAACATTGAAGAAAGCTAAAAAGTAATGTAAAAAGTTACCACTAGAAAAGACACTAGAACCTGAAGATCATATATAGTGACCTATTGCGCATAGGAGAGAAAAAGTGGGATGGGAGGGAAGGGAGGGAAAAAGGGATGAAAATATGTAGACCAATGGTAAATGTAGAGAAAAGAGGAGGGGAAAGGGGGGGGGGGGTGGAAAAAGGGGGGGGAGGGGAAGCCCCAGAAAAGAGGGCAAACACACAACTTCAACAATCGTAGACTAATTTTAAATCCCAACGTGTGTTAAGGCCCTTAGGAGTACGAGTGTCCAAAGTATGAATCCAATAGGCTTCTCGCCTTAGAAGCAATTTGTGGATATCCCCACCTCTTTTAGGACTAACTATACGTTCTACCCCTTGGAAAATAAAGGAAGAAAGGTTGCGCCCGTGGACATTCTCAAAGTGCTTAGAAACTGCCGACTTTTTAAAGGTTTTCCAATTGGTGCCACAGTAATGCTCCGCAATGCGAGCTCTCAAGTTGCGAGTGGTGCATCCCACGTATTGTAAGCGGCAAGAGGTGCAAGAAATAACATAAATAACGCACCTCGTGTCGCAGTTAACATATTGTTTAATGGGGAGACTATTTCCAGTCGCAAAAGAAAGAATGGAGGAACCCTTCCTGTGGCACTGGCAGTAATTGCACGTTGAAAACCCACATGGGTACGATCCCACCGTAGCAAGCCAGGTGGGGGTCCGGGACGAGAGGGCAGATTGATAACTAGGGGAAAGAATGGACCCTAAAGTGCGTGCCCTTCTGGCAGAAAAACGACAACCCTGTTTCAAAATGGCTCTGAATTTGCAATCGGAATTTAGCACTGGAAGATATTTCCTCACAATATTTGTGATTTTATTAAATTCAAGGCTGTATTCCGTGACAAAAGTCACCCTGTCATCGCGGTCCCCACCCCGGTTCCTAATGGTTAAGAGTTCACTGCGCGGTCTCCTTGTGCCCTTAGAACGCCCCCAGGCTAACTGTTTATTTGTATATCCTCTTTGTCTCAATCTGTTCTCGACCAAGTCACACTCCTGTTGCAACTCCTCAGGGCTAGAACAATTGCGAGCAGCCCGAGTGAATTCACCTGTGGGAATGGCATTGATATTGTGTTTCGGATGACAAGAACTGGCAAGGAGTATAGCGTTACCTGCTGTAGGTTTACGGAAAGTCTTAGTAGAGACTCGATGGAGCGCAACGTCTCCAGTCAGAGTTAAATTCAAATAATCGATATGTGTATCATGGTGGCTAATCGTAAAGTTAAGATTCAGTTCATTGCAGTTGACATATGCCAGAAAGTCCCCGAGGAGGCCGGGAGGACCCCCCCACACTAGAAGCAAATCATCTATAAACCTGCCATACCAAATGATATGGGAGGCAAAGGGGTTCTCATCCCCAAAGATGCGGAGCTCCTCCCACCAGCCCATGTAAAGATTGGCCAGGGAGGGGGAAAATTTGGCCCCCATGGAAGCTCCGCATCTCTGGAGGTAGAACCCCGAATCAAACATAAAATAATTATGCGTGAGGAGGTACTCCACGGTCGCCCCGAGGAAGGACTGCAAGGAAGTGTCAAAAGTGGAATATCTCTCAAGGTGGAAATGTAAAGCTTTCAAGGCAAGACTGTGCGGGATGGAGGAGTACAGAGAAGCGACATCCAAGGTCACCCAATGGAACCGATCCTCCCACACAAAATCTACAAAACTAGACAGGACATGTCGAGTATCCTGTAGGTAACCCGGTAACCTCAGGACAAGGGGCTGCATATGTGAATCGACCCACTCACCCAGGCGCTCCCCCACGGAGCCAATGCCAGCCACAATTGGGCGGCCCCGCGGGGGAGCGCCGGGCTTGTGTATCTTCGGGAGATGGTGGAAAACCGGAACAATGGGATGTGAAGGGCATAAAAATTCAGACATATTCTTAGTAATGACACCCAAATTTTGTCCCAGCTCCAGCAGCCCCCGAAGATCGGCAAGAAAATCCAAAGTAGGATCTCGGAGTAAGGGCCGATACACATCTGCATCGCCCAACTGTCTTAGAGGCTCTGACCGATAATCAACGGCGTCCAGGACAACGACAGCGCCCCCCTTGTCCACCGAGCGGATAACAATATCAGAATTATCTCGAAGAGAGTTCAAAGCCTGCCGCTCGGAGGCTGAGAGGTCAGACGGTGCCCTGGACGACCTCGACAAATCGGTAAGCTCCCTCTCTATAAGGTCCTGGAAGGTATCTACCTCCGGGGACCTAGCATTTACTGGATAAAAGGTAGGATTAGAAACCCTAATAGGTGAAACCCGACTCAATTCCACCCCTGTTGTGCCCTTATCATCTAAAGCCTGTCGCACCAGAAGATTCCTAATGTCACGGAAGAAGGGAACATCCTCAATTCGATTCCGTGGCAAGGATACTGGTGCAGGGGGTTCAACCACATCAGAAGGGTCCTCAAGAAAGTGTTTCTTCACTACCAGGTTTCTCACAAATTTATTCAAATCCAAGATAGTCCTAAACAAATCAAAATGATTGGAGGGGGCAAAGGATAAGCCCCTAGACAATAACTTGACCTGATCCGAGGAAAGGGTGTAACTGGAAAGATTAACCACATTGGAAGTAATGGGCTCCAAACCGGGAACTACCTGGTCTTTCGGTTTTCTATGTTTACACCCTGCTCGTCTAACACATTTCTTTTTTGTTTTCGTTTCTTGATTTTGTTTGTTTTTCTCTGTGTTTTGTAATAGGATGGCTGGGGGATGGGAACCCCTGATGTTTGGAGTAAAGGAGGGTCCTGTGTCTGATGAGGGATGTTAGGAAAAATAGTAGATTGTAAGGCTCTACGATTTGGCTCTGGGGCCTCAGAAACATCTGACATGGAACCTGAGGTGTCTAAGGAACTAAAGCTTACATTTTTTACATTTTTCTTAGGGGTAAACTTTTTCAAGATGGATTTGGGGATCTGTAAAAGGACTCCCACCTCCCCCATTCATATACTACATTGCGACTATAATCATTTGTGTCCCTAAGAAACTTGACACGTTTGGTCTCCATAATGATAGTTTCAAGTTTGTTGATATTGTTTTTTAATTTAGAATTTAAATCATCATAAAGGCTCAAAGAGTCGAACCTCTTGAGATCCTGACTGGTTTTGTCTACCTGCAGCTTGAGATCTGTCAATTTCTGCTCCTCATATGAGACTATCAGTCTCATTAGCTGCAGAGAGCAATCAGTCAGGATCTGATTCCACTCAATGACAAATTTGTCAGAATAAATGGTGGTGGGAACCTTTTTAATTCGTAAACCCCTGGGTATGATACCCTTGCTGATGTAGTGTTTCAGACTTGTGACATCCCACCAAAGACGTACCTCCTTATCCATTAAACATTCCAATGTAGTGTATAACGAATGTAAAGTAAGTTCCGGTTGCAAACTGGTTGCAGCACAGTCGCCTGAAAAAACAGACATGAACTTACTTTTACGATCACAATCCTGCAACAAGTCACCATATGTGTTAAGATTAACGTTAGGATCAAAGTTATAACTAGGCACATTGACATTATCCGTCTGTTTACAGGAGAGGTCAGAAGAACTAACAGCTATATCATTATATGTTGTATCGTTTGAAGACAAATCAGCATCTACATTTATAGGTAGTTCAGATGACTGTATAATATCAGCAGGCTGAGTAGATGACAAAGATTCAGTTGAATATGAAGGATAATTAATGTTCATGTTTGGCTGCGTGGATAAAACACCACTTTGCAAAAAACCTGGTGGGTAGTTCTGAAGTGGACCTGGAAAAATAGATCTCTGCGATATGCCAGTCGAATGTCCCAGTAGATGGTGAGGAAATGGCATATGGGTGGGCATATTAACAAAAGATGACACATTGGGAGGTATAATAGAAGAGAAGTTCAATCTCTGAAAGTCCGCATAAGGGGGCTGTATACCCACATAAGTTAATGAGTCCTGATTGGGAGCTGCAGACTGCGAGAAAGTTTGTGTTGTGGCAGCCACAGTGGAGGCAATAATATGTGATGGAGCCAAAGATTGAAGAGCTGGAGTGACATATGTACCAGGAAAATAATTGGCTCCATAGGGATACTTGGGAATAGCCCCCAAACAACATGGTACTGTGATCTGAGTAAATGAGTCACTCACCATGGATCCAGGTCTGTGGAAGCCCTCAGAGGAAGTCATGGTTTGAAGCTTAGGATGAGAAAGCGAGGCAGCGGTAATGGGCTGTATATCATACCGTTGTTTGGCCAAGCTGAGGAGTTCCTGTGTGGACAGCTGAGTCAAAAGAGGCGAGCTGGGGGGGCGCATGCGCGGCGCGAAGGAAGATGGCTGCTTAGGCTAAGTGCTCCGTGGCGTGGCCGCTCTATAAAGCCTGTGCTCAGCTTCAGAACCCGCGCAACAGGATTGAATCCTCCGGATTCGGGCTTGTGATAACCCGCTGATCCCGCATGAGACGTTCTAAACGGCTGGCCGCCCCTGAAAGTCGCAAACTAGACTCATACTTCCTGAGGCCTGTACAACCTACTGCGCAATCAAAGATGGCGTCCAAAGCACAGAAGGGAGAATCCGTGGACTACGTCACTAAACCAGTCCTTGAAGCCTGCCTGGCGGATTTTCAAAAAACGATCTCCTCGACCGTGAAGGAAGCAGTGGCTGCGGCACTTGCTGACCTCCGGTCCGAAGTCTCCCTGGTAGCGAACCGCACCTCAAAAGTTGAGCTGGATGTAGAGGACCTTCAGAAACGCTGCACCAAGCTCGAGGAGGAGAACGGTAAGCTGACTGACACAGTTGCAGACATGCAAAGGGCCCAGGAAGACCACGAGAATCGTGACCGTAGGTCCAACCTACGATTCAGGGGGGTCCCGGACACAGTCAAACCTGCGGACATTAAGACATACTTAACAGAGCTTTGCAGCACAATCTGCCCGGATATGGACCGATCTATGTGGCGCTTTGATCGGGCGCATAGAGCGATAGGCCCGAGACCCGAGGGAGCTCCCTTATTAAGAGACATAGTGGCCCGCTTCCACTATTTTGAGGCAAAAGATGCTATATCCTTTGCGATAAGGAACATGTCTTCTTACAATTTTAAAGGCCACGATCTACAGATCTTTAGTGACATTTCCCCAATCACGCTGGCTAAACGCCGCAAGCTAAAACCAGTAACCACTTTACTGCGTGATAAAGGAATTCAATACCGCTGGGGATACCCCTTCAAGCTAATAGCAGTTAAAGACGGCACCTACCATGCTATAGCTGACCCTTCAGACGCACCGGATCTCTTAAAAGGACTGGGTCTAAAAATGCCGAAGACAGCAAAAGCAACATCTCCTACACCGAAAGGAAATGTGTCTCCGATTCTTCCTTCAAATAGATCTCCAAACCACACATTTGACTGAGCTATACTGCTGGATCCGATCATTAATAACGACGCTCCTTAATCATAAATGTGATGGGAACTCCTCTCTTTCCTATTGTAGTTGCGGCCCCGCCGCGGTGGGCCTGAAAGGCCTGACTCTGACGTAGTCCTCATGCTACCCCCTATGTGGCGCGAAGTGGGTCGTGCCCAAGCAGGGAGTGCTGGCACCCTTGCAATACTTAATATTATAGCTGTTTTCACTGCATTATTTGCTCTTTGCTTGTTGCAATTAATCTTTTTTCACTTTACAGGTTTAAATGCAGTTAGCAAATGTATTAGACTAAGCGTGTTAATCCAGGGGGTAATTTACCCCCAGGGTACTCTTTTCTCTTTATCTTCTTCTCTTATCTTCATTCCTCTCTCTTCTATCTCCTTTGTCAACCATGGGGCCTGCCATACATATAATACCTATACTGCCTTAAGCCTCCCTTGGGATCCAGGCATTCATTCAGCTATACTCCACCATAATACAAAATGGTAAAAGTACTAACCTTAAATACCAAAGGGTTAAATTCTGTGCGTAAAAGATATCTAGCCTTAAAGGATCTGGAACGCTCCAAAGCAGATTTTATATTCCTACAGGAAACTAGATTTTCCTCCCAGAAACCTGGTTACCTAAAAAGCAAAACATACCCTACCGCCTATTTAGCTAGTGCCAATGTTAAAAAAGCGGGGGTAGCCCTTTTAGTACATCACAAATGTCCATTCATACTTTCTAAAGTGCACAGCGATCCCAAGGGACGCTATCTGATAGTGGAAGGTTCCCTGCACGGCATTCAGATAGCTTTAGCCTCCATCTATGCCCCCAACGACCATCAATTGCAATTTGTAGAAAAGGTCCTTTTGAAAATAGAAAAACTGAGGTGCCCTAACATCATTTTGGGTGGTGATTTTAATCTAATAATTTCACCTACTAAAGATAGGAAATCTGATCTTCAACCGCTCTCATTCCCCTCAATCTGTAAAGTAGCTCGCCAATTTAGGACCCTGTTAAAACAATTTGGATATATAGATGCCTGGAGAGCTCTGCATGCTACGGAATTAGATTACACCTTCTTTTCACACACTTCGTCCTCATACTCCAGACTTGATTATTTTTTTATTTCTCCAAACTTACTCTCGACTTTAACTTCTTCTAAGATTGGTCCAATAACTTGGTCAGATCACGCCCCGGTGGAGCTGATCTTAAATTTAGCACGTAACCCTCAGATTCCCTCAGTCTGGAGATTGAATGATAGTTTACTAACGGATGAGGAAACAGTTCTTAGTGTTGAAGAAAGCCTTAAAAATTATTTCGACATTAATGAAGGTTCGGTCCCCCAATTTTCCACAGTTTGGGAAGCCCATAAATCCTGTATTAGAGGGAAATTAATTGGTATAGCTAGCGCAAAAAACAGGGAATATCCTCAGAAAATTAAAGTTTTACTGGATAATATTATGGAACTAGAAGAAAGCCATAAAAAATCCCCGAAAAAAACCACCCTGGCCCAATTGGAATTAAAACGCAAAGAATTGGCTGAACTGCAATATGTCAGGGTAGAAAAAGCACTTTTATTCACTAGACAGCTTTTCTATGAAAGGGATAACAAGGCACATACAATCCTTGCAAAGAAACTGAGGGACATAAAATCTAGAAATGCAGTCTTTGCACTCAAGGATAAAAGAGGCACTACTCACTACGATCTACGGGTCATATCAACTTTATTTAAAAACTATTTTAAATCTATATACAATCTAATTGATTCCACCGGTCAACATTCTCCAGCGTTAACCGACATCTCTAATTATTTAGAATCCTGTAAGCTCTCACGCATCTCACAGGCCCAATTAGAAGCTCTCAATCAAGAAATAGACAGTGAAGAGGTTTTTGAGGTTCTCAAAAACCTACAACCACATAAAGCGCCAGGACCCGATGGCTTCTCAGTGGCCTATTATAAAAAATTTAAGTCAATCCTCACACCCAAACTGACTACCCTTTTTAACCTCCTTGGCGGTAACCCCGTGTGTGACACGGGGTAAGCCGCCGGAGGGTGCCGCTCAGGCCCTGCTGGGCCGATTTTAATAATTTTTTTTTTGCTGGACGCAGCTAGCACTTTGCTAGCTGCGCCAGCACTCTGATCGCCGCCGGCCCCTTTGCGATCGCCGCTATCTGCTGCGGCGCGGGCCCCCCCCCCCTCCAGACCCCAGCGCTGCCTGGCCAATCAGTGCCAGGCAGCGCCGAGGGGTGGCCCGGGACTCCCAATGACGTCCCGACGTCAGTGACGTCGGTGACGTCATCCCGCCCCGTCGCCATGGCGACGGGGGAAGCCCTCCAGGAAATCCCGTTCTATGAACGGGATTTCCTGATCGGAGATCGCCGAAGGCGATCGAAGCGGGCGGGGGGGTGCCGCTCAGCAGCGGCTATCATGTAGCGAGCCCTCGGCTCGCTACATGATTAAAAAAATTTTTTTTAAAAAAAAACCTGCTGCGCTCCCTCCTGGCGGTATTTTTCATACCGCCAAGGAGGTTAATGGCTTCATGGGGGCAGAAAATATCTCAGAGACCATGACACAATCTCACATGGTACTTATTCCCAAGCCTGATAGGGACCCGTTAGAGATGACTAATTATAGGCCAATCTCTCTCCTGAACGCAGATTTGAAAATATTCTCAAAAATCCTTGCCAACAGGCTCTCCCCCATGATGCCATCCTTAATTAATGCCGACCAAGTCGGATTTATAACTGGGAGATATGCAGGAGATAACATCCGCAGAATAGTTAACCTAATTGATCATATCAATTTCTATAAACTTCCAACTGTCCTCCTTGGTTTGGACGCAGAAAAAGCCTTTGATAGGCTAAGTTGGGATTTCCTGTTCCAAACCATGGATAAAATGGGTATAGGAGGTATTTATCTAAACGCTATCCATAAATTATACTCAAATCCTAAAGTAGCTATAAAGATTCCGTATACCAATCCTAATGATTATTTCCATATCTCCAATGGAACCAGGCAGGGCTGTCCCCTGTCCCCATTGCTTTTTGCCCTATCCATAGAGCCACTGGCTGCAAGGATAAGGGACAACCCTGACATAATGGGCATCACAATAGGTAGGTCCACCTTTAAAATTTCACTATACGCGGACGATGTCCTTCTGTCCCTTGTAAATCCCATAATCTCCCTCCCTGTATTACATGCAGAGCTCTCCAGGTACGGCCAGCTATCAAACTACAAAATAAATGCCACTAAATCGGAAATACTTCCTTTTTACTTAACGCCACAAACCATGAATACCCTAAAATCTAGCTTCTCATATAAATGGCAAGAGTCTACTATAAAATATCTTGGCATCCAGGTTACCTCACTTACTTCAAATCTTATAAAGCACAATGTTACTCCCATTATAAACAGAGTAATCTCGGATCTCCATAGATGGGAAGATTATCATATTTCTTGGTTTGGCCGTATGGCATCATTCAAAATGAATTCTCTCCCCAAGCTGTTATATGTATTCTCAGCAATTCCTTTTTGGATCCCCAAATCATTTCTGATTCCACTACAGAGAGCTTTGTTTAGATTTATTTGGCACTGCAGACCCCCCCGCATTGCCAGGCCTATACTTACACTCCAAAGACATGCCGGTGGACTCTCAGTGCCAAACTTATACAATTATTATGTTGCTGGGCAATTTAGACAGATGGTGGCCTGGTGGGAACGTGGCCCACATGCTAGATGGGCTCAGATAGAGTTTCAGGTCCTCAAACCATATCATCCAAGTGCCTTACTCTGGAATCAGATAGGAAACAGCTATTTACCATACAAAATTTACTCTTCTGTGTCTTCTAACATCCGCTTATGGTTTTCTTTAGGGAAACGAATCACTTTGTTTACTAGGAACTCCAGCTACATCCCTATATTCGGCAATCCTGCATTTACCCCAGGTTTAAAAATAGCAACAACCTCAATATGGAAGACCAAGAACATTCTGTGCATAAGGGACCTTCTAGACCCCTTCACCGGAAAACTGTACTCATACGACACACTAAAATAAAAATTAAATCTATCTGACTCTTACTATTTACAGTACTTACAAATCCGCCACTTTATATGCACTGTGTCCTCCTCCGTGGAATTCCCACAAAAATCGGAACTGGAATCAATTTGGGAAGGAGGCCCCAAACAAAAAGGCCTTATCTCCATGCTCTACACGTGGCTAAATGACCCCAAGAGACACCACCCGGATCTCCAACATAAATATATGCAATATTGGGACCAAGCGTTTCACACAACAACTACACCAGAATCCTGGCTAAAGATCTGGCAGAACGCAGCAAAAACATCCATTTGCGTCCAAACTAAGGAAAATATCTACAAAATTATGATGTTGTGGTATAAAACTCCGGTGCGCCTTAACAAATGGCTACCTTCAATATCCCCGGCATGCTGGAGAAACTGTGGAGACACTGGTTCGTTACACCATATTATGTGGGACTGCCCGATAATCCAACCCTTTTGGACACAAGTTCTGGCCTTCATCAAAAGATTTACTGAAATTGAGGTCCCTTTGGATCCATGGATCTGTTTGCTTGCCAAACCCATGCCCAAAATTAAAAATAACTCATCCAGATTGATAAATCATTTCTTATCAGCAGCACGCTGTTTGATCTCTAAGCATTGGAAGGATGCACAGCCTCCCACTATGTCAGAATTTCAAGCAAGAATTAAATATGTATATAATCTGGAATATTTGACTGCTAGAATACAGGATAAAATGCATGTGTTCAATAAGGTGTGGGGTGATATATCCTTTTGAATGTTATGCTTTTAGGTTTACCTGGAATAGGTAATGGTCTCATGGTTGACTCCTCTCTTAACTTTTCTTCTCTATCTTCTTCTCTTTTCTGATCTACGGGGATAGGCGGGGAGTGTCTGGGTAGACACCCTCTCCTAACTTTTGAATACCACTAGGGCCTCACGAGGCTCAAACTTTATAATTTTTCGGTTCCACTACCACAATAGTATACGCTGAAGGGAAACGTGGAACTCTGCTGAGAATGTTATATAATAGTTTACAGAAAATGCCTATTATTAGATAGTTACCCAAACAGATAAGAGTCTTGGTATGTTCTGTGTTTTATTGCACTGTAACCTCTTGTACAAGTGTAAATTGGAAACAATTTTGTTATGAGCCTTTATTATCTTATCTAATAAAAATTTTAAATATAAAAAAAAAAAGAGGCGAGCTGGGAGAGCTGTGCAGCGCTGGAGTGCCAGTCGTTGTCCGCGTATCTCCGCATTTCCCCATCGTGACTTCATCTCCAGGGGAAGTGTGCACCATAGAGATTCCTCCGGATGCTGCAGACGGCAAAAGTGGTTCCTGTGTGTCGTTACCACTGCCGGGCGCGGACAGCGCAGTTACAGCGGGACTGCAATCCTCCCGATCAGCACCAACACGGCCAGGATCCTCCGAGACCACCAAAGCCGCAGCCATGCCCGGCCGCTCCACCCGCACATCAGCCCGGGCAGAAAGAGGAGAGGCCACCCGGCCAGCCATTGAGGTACCGAGCGTAACAGCAGGGAGCTCCACATTAGAAAGGATATGGTGTCCAGAGTTTTCTCCTTTAGCGAAGTTAGACAATAGATTTTTTGAACGTAGTTCCATAGTACAGTCCAGTGGTAACTAAAAGTGATATTAGCATTAAGACACTGAAGTGGAATGATTAATCCAGCATGTAGGGGGGAGCATAAAAGCAGGCAGCATAGAACAAAAACTGAAAAGTCAAAAACGCTCGACCCCCTACCAATTCAACCAATGGGTGCAGGATCTGGGAAGCCAGGCCAATCCATGAATATGTACAGAAGGATCCGCAAACCAAGCAGTGGTAGAAAACGCTGGTATTCTTTATTCAACAATTCCACATGGCAGAATGCAATAAAATCACAAGCTTCAACTGACGCGTGTCGGGCTTACAATCTGCCCTTAGTCATAGTTGGAAGTGAACCTGCAAGGGGAGGGCTTTATGTAGGTGGGGGGAGAAAAGGTTCCACCCTATACCCCAACCAGCCCTCGCCTTAAAGGGAACATTACAAATATGTACATAATTAAAATATATCGTTTAAATTAAACTTTGGACACTCGTACTCCTAAGGGCCTTAACACACGTTGGGATTTAAACTTAGTCTACGATTGTTGAATTTGTGTGTTTGCCCTCTTTTCTGGGGCTTCCCCTCCCCCCCCTTTTTCCACCCCCCCCCTTTCCCCTCCTCTTTTCTCTACATTTACCATTGGTCTACATATTTTCATCCCTTTTTACCTCCCTTCCCTCCCATCCCACTTTTTCTCTCCTATGCGCAATAGGTCATTATATATGATCTTCAGGTTCTAGTGTCTTTTCTAGTGGTAACTTTTTACATTACTTTTTAGCTTTTAGCTTTCTTCAATGTTTGCTATTAACTATAATTGGTTATATTTACATATTACATTCTGTATTTATAATGACCATGTTTTCTTTTAAATTTAAACGATATATTTTAATTATGTACATATTTGTAATGTTCCCTTTAAGGCAAGGGCTGGTTGGGGTATAGGGTGGAACCTTTTCTCCCCCCACCTACATAAAGCCCTCCCCTTGCAGGTTCACTTCCAACTATGACTAAGGGCAGATTGTAAGCCCGACACGCGTCAGTTGAACCTTGTGATTTTATTGCATTCTGCCATGTGGAATTGTTGAATAAAGAATACCAGCGTTTTCTACCACTGCTTGGTTTGCGGATCCTTCTGTACTAATCCTACCATAGTCATAGTCTTATGTCCTACCATATTATTATTATTATTATTATTATTATTATGTATTTAACTAGCACTGGCATCTTATACAGCACTTTACAGAGTACATAGTCATGTCACTGACTGTCCTCAGAGGTGCTCACAAGCTAATCCTACCAGAGTCATCGTCTGTCCTACCATATTATTATTATTATTGACTGTCCTCAGAGGCATTCACAACCTTATATTTCTCATACTCATAGACTTGACCAACAAACCTATATTTCAGATATTCTTCCATTAATCCAGGCTCTTTTTAGAGTAGAGTGTTTTGAATTAGGACGGTACCATTTGTTGGCTAACTCTAAAAGATACAAAGCGTAATCTTACATTATACCGTGTAATTGTAACGTCTCACAGCATGAGCGCCTGAAGAAAGTATTATTTTGTCTTTAAGTGTACTCTTTGAATTTGTTTCATGTTTGAACATTTCACAGTGATTGAAGCTTTCCGGCGGATCTGATGGGTACCACGGTGCAGTGCTGCTGCTTCGGGCGCTCTTTGTGACTTTCAGGGCTCACACACACCTGTTACTCCAACATATCCCTGCACTTTTGTTAAACTCGTTATTTGTGAAGTGTGACCAATCCTTTGCACGGTGAATCCCCCGGCGAGCAGCAGAGCCCTGCAGCAGAGAAATCTGTGATGGCCCCTCTGCCCCCCGCTGACTCCCCGGCGTGACATAGATTGGTTGGATTTGCATGGCTAATACTGAGGCACAGATGACACAGACAGCAGCGTTTCATTTGGCTTTCCGCAGTTAGAATTTTCTCAGCACGGGCCAACAAAAGTTCTCTTATATCGGCTGTTTATCGGTTTAATGGATTTAACCGATCCAATACGTAAAAAATGGTGTAATAGGGTGTGGGAGGCAATAGAAACAAGTCTGTGCCTTGCAGTACACCCCACCCTCCTCGCCTGAACGCAAATCTGTGCAATTATTAGGACAAAAAGTTTGATTCTTGTCTCGGTAGAGGGAAGTCATTGGATCCTCCTGAGGCTTCCCACATTCTCCTACAGTGCTCCTGTCCATGAGCTGAGCGAATAGCACGAAGCGCACTTGGGCTGAGCAGAAAAATCTGAGCACGATGGGCTCTGTGCACGCATGAGGTATCCTGTGCAGTGCGGTGGACAAGAGTGAAGCCCATGTCAAGCTGGTTTTAGGGGTTCCAGCGCTGGATTGGTGGAGGCGAGGGGGCAGGGTTTCCTTTAAATAAGGCAAGTACCAATTTGAGGCACCTTTTTCCCTTCAGGTTTACTTAATTGCTTCCGAACCACATGAGTTGAAATCTACGTCCTGTAGATGGCTGCGCGGCTTTGACAGGACGTAGATGTCAACTAGCCCGCTACTCCTGATCTTGTCACACTTTATCTGCTGCAGTTCACTCGCCCTGCCATCTATATGATGGCAGAGCTGTGTGAGCTGGTCAGAAGACGCTTTCATTGGCTTCTGACCGCATGATCACTGTGAGCCAATAAAAGCAGCTCCTGACCGGCACACAGAACTCTGCTGTCATAGCAGAGGCAGAGTGAGGGGCATGCAGCCATGGGAGAACAGCGGGTAAGTGTGGTGATTTGTCGAGAGGTGCCATTTTGTAGTACCAGAAGTCTCTGGTCCTTAAGGAGCCAGAGACTGCTGGTACGTAATCGGTTAAAGGTGCCCATTAACTATACAATTTTTAGCAAACAATCGTATTTTTTATCAGATTATTGAGATGGTACTGCGTGAAAACAGAGAAGCGGATGGACCCAAGCACTGATCGCATTAGCGATCATTTTTCATAGATATGGTCATAAGTGGTGGAGATGTTATCACAAGTTGGATTCTTCAGTTGCGTGAGTGAAATATTTTGTTTTCAGTCTGAATGTACATTTTGAAAATGTGATTGTTTCCTAAAAACTGTACCATTAATGGCGACATTTAGCAGCACCTCTTGGCCCCCTCATTGGGATTGCATTGGGACTGATTCTGAAATGCTTAATTTATACCGAACTCATTTTACTTTGATCAGCACCATCATAAAACCCTTTAATCCTTATCAGATCCACCTTGTAACATCGAGGCACTAATAACAGCTCTTTATGTAAAGGATCGGTGGCTCATAGACCAGGCGTTGAAAGTTCCTCTCTCCAGTTTCCAGTATGACTTGTGTGGCATTGTGAGCCCCTCCTGTAAGGGGTGTGGCCACACACGCATCTGTCGTTGGATTGGTCCATGCTCCCCTCTCGAGTTTTCAGTTATACTTGTGTGGCGTTGTGAGCCCCTCCTGTAAGGGGTGTGGCCACAAGCGCATCTGTCATTGGAGTGGTCCATGCTGCTTGCTCCACAAGTATTCTACATTTATGCGTAAGACCTCAGCAGTTGAAATGGCCAATGAGATGCTAATTTTATGTTAATTTAATGTAATTCCAAACTCCATACATTTCACTTAAAATGTGTATGAGAAAAGGAACACACTAGGCAGAATTGCATGAGTTTTCCCCATAGCACATACCGGTAGTGGAAAACATATATGCGATTCTGCCTAGTGTGTTCCTTCTCCAAATCTGTCAGTTTTGCATGTGTTTCTAGTTAGGGGTCCCCAAACTTTTTCGGTCAAGGTCCGGGTCAACATACTTCAGACTGCTGGGGGGCCGGAGTATACATGAAATGATGTAGAAAACATAACATTGAGCCTAGGTATTGTAGACCGCATCTATTAACATGGGTAGCCCTCATGTCTACCATTTATCAGCGCAGATGTGATGCTGCCCAACACCACATGTGCAAACAGTTTCCCCCAACACAGTATGTGCAGATAGTATGCCCTCCACTACAGCATGTGCAGGTAGTATCCCCCCAACACAGCATGTAGCTATTGTGCCACCAACACAGTGCAGACATTGTGACCCTAACATAGCAAGTCATATGTGAGCCATGTCAACCAATGGCCTGCCAAAGCCTGCAGCACAATCTCCTCTATACACACACACACAAGATCTGTGTAGAAACATATGTAGTACAACCCTCCATTTCCCCATTGCAAAGAAACCATAACATTCCTGCACAGCACTTACCAAAATATATGTGATTATGCTTGTTACAAGTCATCCCCTCCACACAGTAACCCAGAAGCTAGTAAATGACTGATTTATGGCTTCCATGTGGTGCCAGAACTGCTATTCTATATGCCGGCCACCAATATTTAAAGATGCTGCAGTCCGCATTTGTAAGTAACACATTTTGTGTGTGTGTGTGGGGGGGGCGGTGATTAAAAAAAAAAAAAAAAGCCTCTGGGCTGCATTCGGCCTGCAGGCCTTAGTTTGAGGACCACTGTTAGGCCCGGTTCACATTAGCGGCTGCTATCCGGAATCGCCGTGCCGGAGCCGTGCCGGAGCCTGACCGCATGCGGACCGGACGAAACGGACGCACGGCATAGCAATGAAAGTCTATGCGACCGTTCACATGCGTCCGTTTCGTCCGGACCGGAGCCGGACCGGATCCGGACTCCGGCGTCCGTTCCAACATGCGCTATTTTTTGGTCCGGCTGGTCCGGCTGACGTATCCGGACCGGAGCCGGAATGTTGCATCCGGCCAATGGAAACCAATGAGAACCGGAGAGCGCACAACACACTGGCTATAAAAACCGGATGTTGTACCACACTTCCTATGCTGACTCTATGGTATGGTGGCCATTTTGGATGGGGACCACATGGCACCAGCGTTCACAGAGTGGAGCAGCAGTGACTTCATGCTGGAGCTCTTTGGCAGCAATATGGAGCAGGATCTGTCTGATAGCGAGGGGGTGAGGCCCTACACATCAGAAGACCTCATCCTACAGGTGCAGCAGGTACCAGCCCTGTGGGACAAGGGGGATGCGGACCACAGCAACATCAAAAAATGCAGAGGCCTGTGGAAAAAAATTGCCAAGCTGTATGTGGAGGACTTTGAGAACTTGAGCAAGAGACAGCAAGGCACAGAGGGTATGTTGACTAGAAGTTTTTTGGGGGGGGGCTTGTGGTTTAAGCTTGTGATGTATTCAACTTTTGCTATGGATTTGTGTCACCCACGTGTTGCCCACCCACCCGTGGCCCACCCACCTGTTCCCCACCCACCTGTACCCCACCTGTGATGTATCCCACCCACCTGTACCCCACCTGTGATGTATCCCACCTGTGATGTATCCCACCCACCTCTACCCCACCTGTGATGTATCCCACCCACCTGTACCCCACCTGTGATGTATCCCACCTGTGATGTATCCCACCCACCAGTACCCCACCTGTGATGTATCCCACCCACCTCTACCCCACCTGTGATGTATCCCACCCACCTGTACCCCACCTGTGATGTATCCCACCTGTGATGTATCCCACCCACCTGTACCCCACCTGTGCTGTATCCCACCCACCTCTACCCCACCTGTGATGTATCACACCCACCTGTACCCCACCTGTGATGTATCCCACCTGTGGTGTATCCCACCTGTGATGTATCCCACCCACCTGTGATGTATCCCACCCACCTGTACCCCACCTGTGATGTATCCCACCCACCTGTACCCCACCTGTGATGTATCCCACCCACCTCTACCCCACCTGTGATGTATCCCACCCACCTCTACCCCACCTGTGATGTATCCCACCCACCTCTACCCCACCTGTGATGTATCCCACCTGTGATGTATCCCACCCACCTGTACCCCACCTGTGATGTATCCCACCCACCTGTACCCCACCTGTGATGTATCCCACCCACCTGTACCCCACCTGTGATGTATCCCACCCACCTGTACCCCACCTGTGATGTATCCCACCCACCTCTACCCCACCTGTGATGTATCCCACCCACCTCTACCCCACCTGTGATGTATCCCACCCACCTCTACCCCACCTGTGATGTATCCCACCTGTGATGTATCCCACCCACCTGTACCCCACCTGTGATGTATCCCACCCACCTCTACCCCACCTGTGATGTATCCCACCCACCTGTATCCCACCTGTGATGTATCCCACCCACCTGTACCCCACCTGTGCTGTATCCCACCCACCTGTGATGTATCACACCCACCTGTACCCCACCTGTGATGTATCCCACCTGTGGTGTATCCCACCTGTGATGTATCCCACCCACCTGTGATGTATCCCACCCACCTGTACCCCACCTGTGATGTATCCCACCCACCTGTACCCCACCTGTGATGTATCCCACCCACCTCTACCCCACCTGTGATGTATCCCACCCACCTCTACCCCACCTGTGATGTATCCCACCCACCTCTACCCCACCTGTGATGTATCCCACCTGTGATGTATCCCACCCACCTGTACCCCACCTGTGATGTATCCCACCCACCTGTACCCCACCTGTGATGTATCCCACCCACCTGTACCCCACCTGTGATGTATCCCACCCACCTGTACCCCACCTGTGATGTATCCCACCCACCTCTACCCCACCTGTGATGTATCCCACCCACCTCTACCCCACCTGTGATGTATCCCACCCACCTCTACCCCACCTGTGATGTATCCCACCTGTGATGTATCCCACCCACCTGTACCCCACCTGTGATGTATCCCACCCACCTCTACCCCACCTGTGATGTATCCCACCCACCTCTACCCCACCTGTGATGTATCCCACCTGTGATGTATCCCACCCACCTGTACCCCACCTGTGATGTATCCCACCCACCTGTACCCCACCTGTGATGTATCCCACCCACCTCTACCCCACCTGTGATGTATCCCACCCACCTCTACCCCACCTGTGATGTATCCCACCCACCTCTACCCCACCTGTGATGTATCCCACCCACCTCTACCCCACCTGTGATGTATCCCACCTGTGATGTATCCCACCCACCTGTACCCCACCTGTGATGTATCCCACCCACCTGTACCCCACCTGTGATGTATCCCACCCACCTCTACCCCACCTGTGATGTATCCCACCCACCTCTACCCCACCTGTGATGTATCCCACCTGTGATGTATCCCACCCACCTGTACCCCACCTGTGATGTATCCCACCCACCTCTACCCCACCTGTGATGTATCCCACCCACCTGTATCCCACCTGTGATGTATCCCACCCACCTGTACCCCACCTGTGCTGTATCCCACCCACCTGTGATGTATCACACCCACCTGTACCCCACCTGTGATGTATCCCACCTGTGGTGTATCCCACCTGTGATGTATCCCACCCACCTGTGATGTATCCCACCCACCTGTACCCCACCTGTGATGTATCCCACCCACCTGTACCCCACCTGTGATGTATCCCACCCACCTCTACCCCACCTGTGATGTATCCCACCCACCTCTACCCCACCTGTGATGTATCCCACCCACCTCTACCCCACCTGTGATGTATCCCACCTGTGATGTATCCCACCCACCTGTACCCCACCTGTGATGTATCCCACCCACCTGTACCCCACCTGTGATGTATCCCACCCACCTGTACCCCACCTGTGATGTATCCCACCCACCTGTACCCCACCTGTGATGTATCCCACCCACCTCTACCCCACCTGTGATGTATCCCACCCACCTCTACCCCACCTGTGATGTATCCCACCCACCTCTACCCCACCTGTGATGTATCCCACCTGTGATGTATCCCACCCACCTGTACCCCACCTGTGATGTATCCCACCCACCTCTACCCCACCTGTGATGTATCCCACCCACCTCTACCCCACCTGTGATGTATCCCACCTGTGATGTATCCCACCCACCTGTACCCCACCTGTGATGTATCCCACCCACCTGTACCCCACCTGTGATGTATCCCACCCACCTCTACCCCACCTGTGATGTATCCCACCCACCTCTACCCCACCTGTGATGTATCCCACCCACCTCTACCCCACCTGTGATGTATCCCACCCACCTCTACCCCACCTGTGATGTATCCCACCTGTGATGTATCCCACCCACCTGTACCCCACCTGTGATGTATCCCACCCACCTGTACCCCACCTGTGATGTATCCCACCCACCTCTACCCCACCTGTGATGTATCCCACCCACCTCTACCCCACCTGTGATGTATCCCACCCACCTCTACCCCACCTGTGATGTATCCCACCTGTGATGTATCCCACCCACCTGTACCCCACCTGTGCTGTATCCCACCCACCTGTGCTGTATCCCACCCACCTGTGCTGTATCCCACCCACCTGTGCTGTATCCCACCCACCTGTGATGTATCCCACCCACCTGCGATGTACCCCACCTGTGCACATAAAACATACACAATGACCAATTATTATACATCAATTTATTGTAAAAAAGTAATACATTTAAAATCACTCAAACTTGAAACTCCAAAATAAACACATTTCAACAAAACATATTAAAAACCAAACATTCACCCTCGTCCAGGTGGTGTGGTAAAATAAAGTCTCAGTTGGTCCCTGTTCCGCAGTGACACTACCCTTGGCCTGGTTGCATACCTCCGCAGGGGCATTAGTGGAAGCACATTCGGGGGTTCCTGAGTCTCTCTTTCCTCCTGCCGCACAAAGTTGTGGAGGATGCATGCTGCCTTCACCACGACAACTGCGTTGCCCGGTTTCAGCAGCATGGGCGTGTGGAACACCCTCCACTTTGACACCAGGATCCCAAATGTGCACTCCACCATTCTCCTTGCACGGCTCAACCGAGCATTGAAGTGTAGCTGGCTGGCATCAAGTCCCCTGTCTGGGTACGGACGCATTACATGGTCGGACAGGGCGAAGGCCTCGTCCCCCACAAACACATAGGGGTAGGCCGGTGCCCTTGTCCCAGGCCAGGGTCTGTCACGGGGGAGACGCAGTCTGCCTTCCTCCATCAGCCGGCAAAGGGTCGTACGCTGGAAAATTCCAGAGTCATTGGAACTACCGTACGACCCCACATCCACGTACACAAACTTGTAGTCCGCATCTGCCACTGCCATTAGAACAATGCTGAAGTATTTTTTATAGTTGAAATAATGGCTGCCACTCCCCACGGGTTTCTGAATCCGGATGTGTTTCCCATCCAGTGCGCCAACACAATTAGGAAACTTGCACTCGGTCCAGAAGCCCTGGGCGATCTCCTCCCATTTCGTGGTGTCCGGCACAGGCATGTATCTGGCCCTCAGTCGCGTCCAAAGGATCCTCGAAGTCCTCACGACGATGCCTGCCACCGTGCTCTTCCCAATACGAAATGTGACATGTAGCGATGTATATGTTTGTCCAGTTGCGATGTACCTACAAGAGAAATAATCGAAATCAATTTTTTATGTCGTTACAGGAGAAAGATACAAGACAAGGTGGCGCAATATACGGGATGCATATGTGAAATGGCTACGGAAGAAAAAACTTGCCGAACGAAGTGGCAGTGGCGGGGGAAGGCGACAAAAAGACTACCAATTTGCCAAGCAATTGTCTTTCATCAATGCAAGCCTGGAACCTAGACTGTAAGTACCACTACTGTGGGCAGGAACTGAGAGCTCATTTACCATGACTTCGGCCATGTATTGCTATGGCCTCAATTCCCATGGCTAGCGAACTTTTCTCACAAGCTTTATCAAATGTTGGGTAGAAACGGGTGATAAAGTGATTGCTAGTGTTTGCTAGCTCTGTGAATTGACGCCACATGCTGTTTGGCACACCAATAAATATTTTTTTTATCTACAGGACTGAAGACAATTTGGAGCAAGAGGAACCGACCCAGGGCGCACGGTTCAGCAGTGAGGAGAGCTTGGTGGATGATGACGTCGCCGATGTAACCTATTGCCCCGAGGCGAGGAGTAGGAGGAGGGAGTCCTTAATCACAACTCCGTCCTTTGATGATGACTTGGCAGAAGAGAGCTTGGATGTTGAGGTTGCAGGACCGAGTGTGGAAGAAGCTGAACCTCCACAATCGACCGCTATGGAAGCTCCAGGGGAACAAGAACAAAGTGAGGAGCACCGAGAGACTGCAGCACAACCAGCGCGCAGGGCAACCCCGACACAGGCCAGAGGACGGGAAGATGCTGCCACACCACCAGTGAGGACCACCACACCAGTGAGGCGTCGAGGTACCCTCCCCCCAACAAGGAGAGAGACAGAGTCCGAGATGTCCGGGGCTGTCTCCGGACTTCTCGGGATTCTTCAGAGCCACCAAACTCTCATAACCCGGCAGTTGCAAGATGAGGACAGGGGCCATATCATGGAGCAGTACAAGTCCCACATCACTACACTGCAATGTGAGCTCGACGCTGTACATGGGCACTACAGGGACGAGCTTAAAATGATGCATGAGATGCACAGAGGAGAAATCGACCAACTGCGTGCGCAGCATCATCAGTCGGTGGAAGTGTGTGGGAGAGCTGGCAGGCACTCAGAGCTATAAAGCCAAAATCAACAACAGATACCCAGTACACTATGTGCTCAAGACCGGCAAAGGAAACGGTTCTGCAGCAATGAAAAAAGGCATAGAAGGAAGTCTGGCACTATAGTGTTTAATGTTCAAAAAATAGTATCGCATCAAGTGGGTATATAGTGCATCAGCAAAACTTGATAAACAACAATTTGATCAAGCAGTGAAAGACACAAACCAACATGGTATCTTGATACTTAGCTGGGTACTGGTGGGAGGTGGCGGAGGTGGGTGCCAAGAGGTGCACGGCCTAACGACCGTTTCGCATGGCTTGCGCCAGGCTTTCTCAAAGGTGAAATGTGCAACAGTGCTGGAAAGGCAGCGGAGCGTTTTTAAAATTGCAGTAAACAGCACTTCCGGTCCGCCGTTATAAGCCACGCCCCCTCCGGAAGTTACAAAACTCATGCCCTATGACCTGAGAGCATTGTGGAACGCAAATGGTACGCATGCAAAGGCCGCGTGTACGCGTCAAAAATGACGTAAGCGCACGCGGACTCATCATACCCACAGCTCGCACAACGCTCCCAGAACGCGGATATGCCGCATGAAGAAACGCGTAAATGCGTAAGAACGACGCGCACAAGCGTCAAAAATGACGCAAGCACGTGCTATCCAAATAGCATGCAAAAAAGTACCTGCATCGCATGGAGCTACTGTACGTTGCTCAAGTCATGCGTACCGGTGGTTGCAATAAAAAACCCTTAGCCCACCCGCTCGTCAAAGGCGAGCAGAGAAAGGCCCAGGGTAAACAGCCATCAGTAGGCAAGATATGGCAAAGGCCTAGCAGGACTAGATATGGAAAATTATCTCATATCAGGCTTATTAGCCTTAGAGTATTATGGCAATATCTTGTGGGGCAAGGAAGGAGAGTTGATAGCACCGGAGGGGGATTGGGTGAATAGAGGAATAGTGAACCCAAAGGTGTGAAAGTGAGCAAGAGGGAGGGGTGATATAAAAGAGGTGGGTACACTAGAGAGAGTAGAAGTGGGAGCAGTGGACAGTATTCCAAAGAGAGGTAATTAATTCAGTCCCAACACGGCATCCATCTAAAATAAAGAAACATATCAATGAATTTAAATATTTAATAATGCTCATCGAAGGGCGATTAGGAAAAATTATATCAAAGGATGTAAATTGCCGTGCTGGGGATGAAAGGGCAACAAGTGGCGGCCAGGGGTGGGGGCACAAAGGATCCCCAACCAGGAACACGGAGAGAAACTAAGGATCAAGGAAGCATGCAAGATCTACGTAGTCATTTAGACCCAAAGGACCCATAGCATCCGTGCGTAGGATCCAGAGCGCTTCTTGTCTGAGCAAGAGTTTTTTTCTATCGCCTCCTCTGCGAGGAGTATTGCAAATGTCGATACATGCATAAGACAAAAGATTGGGGTTGCTTTGATGGAAAGTCGACATATGCTCGACGATCCTTGGGCAACCTTTGTTTTTGGGAAGCAGGCGAACGTGTTCCAAGACGCGTTCCTTCACCATTCTGGTGGTTTTGCCGACGTAAAAACGTTTGCATGGACACCACAAAGCATAAACCACAAATTTGGTTCTGCATGTGGCAAAAAAAGAAACGTTATGATGGATCGAACCTAAAGTGTAAGACTTACCGGTTTTCATAAACTGGCAGGCTTTACAAAAGCCACATTTATGATAACCAGATGAGGTGAAATCATTCAGCCAAGTGCGCTGTGGATGCTCGCGAAAGTCGCTGTGTACCAAAAGGTCACCAATAGTTGGTGCTCTCTTAAAAGCGATTAAAGGTTGAGAGGGTAAGGATTCTTTCAGGAGTGGATCTTCTAAAAGTAGGGACCAGTTCCTACTAAAAGCCCATTTGATCTGACTGGCCATGGGTGAAAAGTCAAAAGAGAAGACTCCTGTTCCCTTAGTGGACTTGACTCGCTTTTTCCTTTTTATAAGGTCAGATCTATCTCTATCAAGAGCTTTTTTAATGGCTAAGTTAAGTTTGTTTTCATCATAGCCTCGGTTCAGAAGCCTCTGTTTTAGATTTTCAGCTTGGTTAAGGAAATCCTGGAGCGTGGTGTTATTTCTGCGCAGTCGCAGAAACTGACCATAGGGGAGAGAATCTGTTACATGTTGTGGGTGGTAACTCTTGCGGTGCAGAATGGTATTGGAAGCAGTGGGTTTTCGGTAACTCTTTGTCAATATGCCTTCTTCTGTAACGGTCAATTCCAGATCAAGAAAGCAAATGCTTTCTGTTGACCATTCCATTGTGAAGAGCATATTGACCTCGTTGTGATTTAGATATTCTAAAAAGCACTGCAAGAGTGGAATATCTCCCGACCAAAAGGTCAGGATGTCATCCACATACCTGGACCACATCCTCAGAGCCGAGCGGAAAGGGTTATTGGGGGAATGAATATAAATTTCTTCCCAGGCTCCCAAGAACAAATTGGCATAGGTACAAGCTACTGGGGTCCCCATCGCCGTACCTGAGACCTGCTGGTACCAAGTGTCCCCAAACATAAAGGCATTGTGAGTAAGGATAAACTCCAGACATTCACACACAAATGCGTTGTGAGAAGCCTCCCTGTTGGACTCTCTGTCAAGGTACATCCTTACAGCACCAATGCCATCTGTGTGTGGAATTCTGCTGTAGAGACTGGTTACATCAATAGTCACCAGCAGATCCCCTCTGCACCACAATGAGGACTCCAGGCCCTCTAAAACATCAATAGTATCGCTGAGGTGTGAGGGGATATAATGCAGCAAAGGTCGGAGGATGTGGTCCAGGTATCGTGACAGCCTTTCCGTGACCGCCCCCAGGCCTGAGACAATTGGTCGGCCTGGGGGATCGGTCAGGGACTTATGTATTTTCGGAAGGCAATACCAAACAGGCTTGACTGGGAAGGTAGGGAGAAGGTTGTTTGCCAAGGCTGAGGTCAAAAAGCCTTTTTCAACCCCTCTTCTAAGAAGTGATCTTAGGGCAGAGTGGTAGCTCATAGTGGGGTCTTTTTTAAGAGGTTTGTAGGTAGAGGTATCAGACAATTGTCTCATGGCTTCTATCTTATATTTCTCAGTGGAAAGAATTACCACTGATCCCCCTTTGTCAGCTTTGCGGATGGTGAGATCAGGACGATTTCTCAGCCACCGCAAAGCATTACTTTCAACAGGGGATAGATTGGGAGTTACTGTGGGGTAGATCAAGGCCTTGATATCATTGTCTACTTGTTTTTCAAAGTGGTCAATGCAGGAACCTGCTTGAGTGGGAAAAGGCATAGTCGATTTGCATGGTTTAAATTTAATATCTTCAGTCATTGGTACAGCAACCAATGCTGAATCAACCAGAAGTTCATTCAGAGCTGTGATTTCTTCAAGTTGTGTCTCCTTCCATGAGCCCATAGTGCTGAAACCAAGTGTTCCTACTGATTTCATATCAAATTCTTCTGGGTTTTTTAAGGACAGGGGCTGCTCTGCCTTCATTTTTCCAAAATAATGTTGGATATTCAGTTTCCTGATTCCCTTATAAAGATCCACCTTGAATCGAGAGTAGTCGAATTGTTGTGTCAAAGAAAAGTTCAGGCCTTTGTTAAGTAAGCTTTCCACCCCATCTGGTAATTCTACAGTGGTCAGATTTACCACACTGGTCTTGATGTTAGAAGGCATGGTTTCTAGTAGGTTACTTTCCTCTTCTTGTTTTTTCCTCTCGATTTGTCTTCCCAGGTCACCCTTCTGCCCTTTTCTCCCTCTTCCTCTCCTGATGCGCCGCCTAAAGGGGCACCAGCTGGATTGGTTTGAGGTTTTTTCTTCTTTGGGGTATGCTTGGGGCGCGGATTAGGGACGTCTTCCCCACTTGACTCAGAATCAGTGGTCCAGTAACCCCTTGGTTGTTTAGGTGAATTGGGTTTCGCCTTGGGTTTGGAACCGTGAAGTTGTGCCCAGGAAAAGATTCTTCCAAACTTATAGTCTTCTTTATCACGAAGGAATTTTTGTAGCTTTCGTGCTTTAATATTATCTTGTACTGTTGCTAGCTTTTTATCGATTTTGTCAACTGAGTTTTTAAAGTCATCAGTCGGTGGGCCAGCTGCAGAACATGATGCAGCAAATGCATCAACAAAGCAAGGAACTACTGAAATTGCAGGCACACCCGTGTTTTCACACTGTGATGTCTCTAATACCATATCTTGAAAAGGTGCCTTCCCAAAACCTGATGGCGTGCCATTCCAATTTGCTGGAGGTGATTAAACAGCACATGGACACGCCATTATTGCAACCACCAATTTTTAGACCCCCACAACCAACAGCGGTGCCCACCTGGCAATCATCACAGATGTACACCGGCTACAGAGGCAGTCAATATGGGCCACCGCTGTCAGGGTCCAGCTCATCCACGACCAGCACCCAAGAGAGTCCAGATTTCCAGGCAGCAACTCCCACCTTTTCTAGTAGTGGTGCCGATACAATTTGAAAAAAAAAGTCAAATTGTTCCTGGACATGCTCCTCTGAATACCTCCGATCCTCGGAGGAAGGATACCATCACAGGGCTTTTTAACTTTTGGTTTTGCTGGACTTGAACTTTAGGGCCTGGTGTCCCCGAAAGACACTACCTGGGTCACAACCTTGTGCCTGTTGCACTGCACCTGTAGTCCTGCACCTGTGCCTTTGATTCCTCTTGTTCCTTACTTTGTTGATCCTAATCACTTGCACAAGACCCTTGGAGCCATGGGTGAAGGACACCTTCACTGGTCGGTGAGAGGCCTAGCCTTTTCACTGACCTGTGTCCTTCATCCATGGCTCAGAGGGTCCTGTGCCAGTCGTTAGGTTTTAGAAGCACTAATAATTTAGGGCCTGGTGTCCCCGAAAGACACTACCTGGGTCACAACCTTGTGCCTGTTGCACAGCACCTGTAGTCCTGCACCTGTGCCTTTGATTCCTCTTGTTCCTTACTTTGTTGATCCTAATCACTTGCACAAGACCCTTGGAGCCATGGATGAAGGACACCTTGACTGGTCGATAGCCTTTTCACTGACCTGTGTCCTTCATCCATGGCTCAGAGGGTCATGTGCCAGTGGTTAGGTTTTTGAAGCACTTCAACTTTAGGGCCTGGTGTCCCCGAAAGACACTACCTGGGTCACAACCTTGTGCCTGTTGCACTGCACCTGTACTCATGCACCTCTGCCATCGGTTCCTCTTGCTCCTCACTTTGTTCTTGTTCCTAACCACTTGCACAAGACCCTTGGAGCCATGGATGAAGGACACCTTGACTGGTCGGTGAGAGGCCTAGCCTTTTCACTGCCCTGTGTCCTTCATCCATGGCTCAGAGGGTCATGTGCCAGTGGTTAGGTTTTTGAAGCACTTCAATTTTAGGGCCTGGTGTCCCCGAAAGACACTACCTGGGTCACAACCTTGTGCCTGTTGCACTGCACCTGTACTCATGCACCTCTGCCATCGGTTCCTCTTGCTCCTCACTTTGTTCTTGTTCCTAACCACTTGCACAAGACCCTTGGAGCCATGGATGAAGGACACCTTGACTGGTCGGTGAGAGGCCTAGCCTTTTCACTGCCCTGTGTCCTTCATCCATGGCTCAGAGGGTCATGTGCCAGTGGTTAGGTTTTTGAAGCACTTCAATTTTAGGGCCTGGTGTCCCCGAAAGACACTACCTGGGTCACAACCTTGTGCCTGTTGCACTGCACCTGTAGTCATGCACCTCTGCCATCGGTTCCTCTTGCTCCTCACTTTGTTCTTGTTCCTAACCACTTGCACAAGACCCTTGGAGCCATGGATGAAGGACACCTTGACTGGTCGGTGAGAGGCCTAGCCTTTTCACTGCCCTGTGTCCTTCATCCATGGCTCAGAGGGTCATGTGCCAGTGGTTAGGTTTTTGAAGCACTTCAACTTTAGGGCCTGGTGTCCCCGAAAGACACTACCTGGGTCACAACCTTGTGCCTGTTGCACTGCACCTGTAGTCATGCACCTCTGCCATCGGTTCCTCTTGCTCCTCACTTTGTTCTTGTTCCTAACCACTTGCACAAGACCCTTGGAGCCATGGATGAAGGACACCTTGACTGGTCGGTGAGAGGCCTAGCCTTTTCACTGCCCTGTGTCCTTCATCTATGGCTCAGAGGGTCATGTGCCAGTGGTTAGGTTTTTGAAGCACTTCAACTTTAGGGCCTGGTGTCCCCGAAAGACACTACCTGGGTCACAACCTTGTGCCTGTTGCACTGCACCTGTAGTCATGCACCTCTGCCATCGGTTCCTCTTGCTCCTCACTTTGTTCTTGTTCCTAACCACTTGCACAAGACCCTTGGAGCCATGGATGAAGGACACCTTGACTGGTCGGTGAGAGGCCTAGCCTTTTCACTGCCCTGTGTCCTTCATCCATGGCTCAGAGGGTCATGTGCCAGTGGTTAGGTTTTTGAAGCACTTCAACTTTAGGGCCTGGTGTCCCCGAAAGACACTACCTGGGTCACAACCTTGTGCCTGTTGCACTGCACCTGTAGTCATGCACCTCTGCCATCGGTTCCTCTTGCTCCTCACTTTGTTCTTGTTCCTAACCACTTGCACAAGACCCTTGGAGCCATGGATGAAGGACACCTTGACTGGTCGGTGAGAGGCCTAGCCTTTTCACTGCCCTGTGTCCTTCATCCATGGCTCAGAGGGTCATGTGCCAGTGGTTAGGTTTTTGAAGCACTTCAACTTTAGGGCCTGGTGTCCCCGAAAGACACTACCTGGGTCACAACCTTGTGCCTGTTGCACTGCACCTGTAGTCATGCACCTCTGCCATTGGTTCCTCTTGCTCCTCACTTTGTTCTTGTTCCTAACCACTTGCACAAGACCCTTGGAGCCATGGATGAAGGACACCTTGACTGGTCGGTGAGAGGCCTAGCCTTTTCACTGCCCTGTGTCCTTCATCCATGGCTCAGAGGGTCATGTGCCAGTGGTTAGGTTTTTGAAGCACTTCAACTTTAGGGCCTGGTGTCCCCGAAAGACACTACCTGGGTCACAACCTTGTGCCTGTTGCACTGCACCTGTAGTCATGCACCTCTGCCATCGGTTCCTCTTGCTCCTCACTTTGTTCTTGTTCCTAACCACTTGCACAAGACCCTTGGAGCCATGGATGAAGGACACCTTGACTGGTCGGTGAGAGGCCTAGCCTTTTCACTGCCCTGTGTCCTTCATCCATGGCTCAGAGGGTCATGTGCCAGTGGTTAGGTTTTTGAAGCACTTCAACTTTAGGGCCTGGTGTCCCCGAAAGACACTACCTGGGTCACAACCTTGTGCCTGTTGCACTGCACCTGTAGTCATGCACCTCTGCCATCGGTTCCTCTTGCTCCTCACTTTGTTCTTGTTCCTAACCACTTGCACAAGACCCTTGGAGCCATGGATGAAGGACACCTTGACTGGTCGGTGAGAGGCCTAGCCTTTTCACTGCCCTGTGTCCTTCATCCATGGCTCAGAGGGTCATGTGCCAGTGGTTAGGTTTTTGAAGCACTTCAACTTTAGGGCCTGGTGTCCCCGAAAGACACTACCTGGGTCACAACCTTGTGCCTGTTGCACTGCACCTGTACTCATGCACCTCTGCCATCGGTTCCTCTTGCTCCTCACTTTGTTCTTGTTCCTAACCACTTGCACAAGACCCTTGGAGCCATGGATGAAGGACACCTTGACTGGTCGGTGAGAGGCCTAGCCTTTTCACTGACCTGTGTCCTTCATCCATGGCTCAGAGGGTCATGTGCCAGTGGTTAGGTTTTTGAAGCACTTCAATTTTAGGGCCTGGTGTCCCCGAAAGACACTTGGGCAGCTATGCCCTACAACTCTTCCAGCACAAAGTTGGTGGTTGGTGTTCCTTAAAACTGACCGGGCTATACCATAGATATGTTATTTTTTGGTCTTCCATGTTGGAAGAATGTTTCCATGTTGGAAAGTGGTTGTTTTTGCAATAAAAAAATTTGTTTTTACATACCTCAGTGTGATGAGTAGTTGTTCTTGTGGTGTGACTGCTCTCCTGAACGTGGTATCCTTCTTCCTAAGGTCATCCTTCACCATCTCCAAAAGGGTATCAAACCTGTCAGGAGATGTAAAGGAAGAAGCTGTAAAGTATGTTGTGGGACAAGGTGTTGGGTGGAGGATGGGGGAGGTGTGTTTACAGAGGTTTGGGAGTGTTGTGGAGGGTGGGGGTGTAGTGTATAGCTAGGTATACAGGGGTGTGGGGGTCAGGGTGGTGTGTTTAGCTAGGTATACAGGGATGAGGTGTTGTGGGGGTGAGGGTGGGGTGTTTAGGAATGGTGGGGGTTGGTGTATTTAGGCCTATATACTTACAGGGGAATAGACATCCGAGTGTAGCTGTAGAACTTCTGTGGGTGTCGTCTGAGGTCCCGGTAGAGGGCCTGGAACTCTCCCTTCCTCTGCCTCCTGGCTAGTAGAGGGTGCACCCACCATCTCCTGCGAGGAGCACGCCTTCTCCCCACATAGTAGTAGGTAAACAACAGGAAGGAGAGAATTCCCAGGTAATAAGCGTAAAAAATGACTGGATCCATGGTCCCAACTGCTGTCTCTGTATCCAAGGATGGTCTCCACACGTCCAGCTGTCTCCAACAATGACCCCAGAGCTTCTGCTGACCTCCCAGAACCCCAGGTATTTATACAGGTTGTTATCTCTTTAAGAATCCGGATCCGGACCGCAACCGTGTTCATACCGCACGGAAACCGTATGCAACCGGACCGGATCCGGACAGGAACCGTACGGTTCAGGTCCGATCCGGCTCCGGTGCGGTCCGGACATCCGGTGCGGTTTTTGCAAAACCGCAAGTGTGAACGGGGCCTTATAGTTTTGGAACATTCAGAGACTAATCGGAATCAGTCCTATACGATTATTATTATTGGTTTATAAAGCGCCATCATATTCCATGGTGCTGTACAAAGTAAGAAACACACATGGGGTACATAATACAGACAAATGGAATACACCAATATACTAAATATAGAATTGGTGACAATACAGAATTGATACAAAATTCAGAATAGGTAATGACCGTGAAAAAAAACATAATCAATAAAATGTATAATGTATTTACATTGAAAAATGTGTGCGTTTTGCCTTTGGAAAGACATTGTCCTGTGCATAGACTACAATAAAGTGTTAAACGCGCACTGCGCATAAGAATGCAGGCAGCTGAAACATAATGCAAAGGTGAAGGTGTGAACAAGTCTGTAGATTGATGACTACGTGTGTGAATGATTCTCAGTGTTTCCTGAAAAATGTAAGAAATGGAGTGAATGTAGTATTGGTGTGAGCCGGGGGCCAGTGAGACGCGCTGTCATTTCAGCTCGCTTTGATCAGTGAGTGAGAAGGTCCTGGCATCCTGATAGAGCAGAGAATATACGGTAGGTATGTGGAGAGAAGCCAGAATTACATTCAGCGAAAATTATAGCCACACATTAAATTATTGTTGCTATTTAGAGTTAAGATTTAGAAACTTTTTGTATATAAAATTCCCCACCAGTCCTGTGACATGTAGGCCATTTAAATAGTGTCCTTGGTGTGATCGAAGGCCTGCTGTGGGACTGATCATTTTTGCATTCTTCCATTTATTAAGTTTACCGCAGTTTCTCTAGTCAAAGTCACATTGGGCCAGATTTATCAAAGCATTACCAACAGTTTTTACAGTTCTAATGAGCAGGGGTAACCGTTTTGTATGATGGGGTCAGTTAACGTGTATTTCTATTACTGCCTTACAGTTAAAGAGAAACTCCGACCAAGAATTGAACTTTATCCTAATCAGTAGCTGATACCCCCTTTTACATGAGAAATCTATTCCTTTTCACAAACAGACCATCAGGGGGCACTGTATGACTGATATTGTGGTGAAACCCCTCCCACAAGAAGCAAGAAAAGTAAGTACTCTTGGCAGTTTCCTGTCTGTGAACCTTGCTGCATTGTGGGAAATAGCTGTTTACAGCTGTTTCCAACTGCCAAAAAAAACATGCAGCAGCTACATCACCTGCCAATAGTAAAAGTGTTCACTGGAGTTCCTCTTTAAGAAAGTGCAAATCTATTCCTAAACTGCCACAGATTAAAGTGTAACTGTTGGGCATAATATCAAAAATCAATTCTTTATTTTTATCTGATAAACAAGTAATAAGGATGGCAATCCAAGTTAAAATCACTATTACTTTTCTTGTTGATAAATGATCATTCCCCAGGTTACCTGACTCGTATTTGGTACACATAAAGGAAGTTGCAGGGCATGCTGGGTTGTCCTTTTTTGCTTCTCTACTTTCCCCTCAGACTTAACGAATGCAGCCTGATTGGCTGAAGCCTCTTTTCCTCCTTTTTTCCTCTCCCAAACCTCTGTTCCTCTCTGATTGGTCAATATTTCTCATGCTGAGACAATGCACTTTCTATAGTGCATACACAATCCGGCAGAGGAGAGTAAGGGAGGAAATTACATCAGGATTGACATCAAAATAGGCTCAGTTAAAATTGGAAATGCTAAGAAGGATTTTCTTTTTTTACTGTAGAAAAATCACTAAAAATCAAAATGTGGACCGTGCTATACATATGTTATGTAAGTAGAGCAAGTATTTATCTACTTATACATGTGTTTTGGGGTTTTGTGCAGTGCAGCTAGGCATGATTTGTGAAGTGCTCCTCCGCCCCTGCTAAATCCTGTGAAGCTGTTGTGTGCTTAACCCTTCCACTGCTAGGCATTAATGCAATACAGCAGATGTATTGGTTACCTCAGCAACAGCAATTTCCCTCACACACTGCATTGTCAGAGATACCTTCCTAACTCCTATTCCTAACAGTTTTAGCTGGAATCTGCACTATTTAGTGATTTCTTACGATGTCTGAGACAGGTCTGCACGGATTTCTTAAAACCTACCAATATTTTGTCTGACACTTTTGACCCTCAATCACATTTTCCTCGTTGGTACATACAGTACTGCAGAAAATAGAACATTAGACCTGTTACGCCTTAGGTAAATACTGTATTTATACTGTATCTTAGTGGTGTAATGGATGTGTTCACAGGTCTCAGACCTTTCATGCAGCCGAGGGAGGGTCCCCCTATACTGACCTACGCAAGGAATTTTTCACAGTTGGCTGAGGTGTTTTGAATTGGGTACAGCCATTCTATTAAACTGTGTTGGTGGAATATGCCTCAGTGTGGTTTGGAATCAGTTTCGGCGGACTTAATCCCAATGTTCTGGTTAAATCGAGAGCTGAACTATATATTTAAGTGCCATACAGTTTAAGTTGGTGTCTATTTCTATCGGTTTTACTTTTGTTCCCACCAGTGCTTCTATTAAAAGTGATAAAGCAATTGAAATGTAGCTATCAGTGGATGGTTAAATGGCCTGGATGTTGGGATTGGATTCGAGGATGACTCGGATTCAAACAACAATACTACCATGAATTAATGGAATCTTCTGTCAGAACTTAGGAGTGACTAGAAGCCTCTACATGAACCAAACTGACAGGCCACTAGAAAAAGATGTGACAGAAGAAATGAAGGTGATTCTGAGCGTGTCGTAGGCTAAATTCTCACTACCCAACAGAGGAAGATGGATCTAACGACCTCTTCCTGACAACGAGCATTCGACGATCCAACTTCCGGCTGGTGTGTGTGCGGGGTGTTACTCGACCGGCGCGAACGGGAAGTCAAGTGATTACGTACTTTGTGCTGAGTTTTTGGGGATCTTAACCACTTCGCCGCCCGGGTACAGTATATCTACGCTCCTTTGGACTTCAGTTCCCCGCCCAGAGCGTAGATATACGCATCCCCCGCCGCTGCTGTCCGCGCTCCCACTCACACGTGTGCGCACTCCCGCGATCGTACACGCCGCCGCCCGCTCGCCCGGAGATCAATGAACGGGAAAATCCATTTCCGTTCGTTGATCTCTGCCCCCGCAATAATCGGCATGCTTCTATGAGAAGCAGAGCAACCATTGTGAAAAAACTCCGTTTCCCAGCCTCCCTTCCTGCAAGCGTCCTTCCGACGCTTGTAGGACGCCTGCAAAAAAAATGTGGCCATCTTGTGGCCAAAAAGTAATACTACACCTAAAAACATTTTTCACATACACATACATTTTCACTATTAATTTTAACTCATTAACTCCCACACTCCCCAATTTTTACCAATATTTTTTTTTTTTTTGTAATAAAATAAATAAAAAAAAATTACAATTACAATTAAAAAAAAAAACTTAAATAGTTACCTTAGGGACTGAAATCTTTAAATATTTATATCAAGAGGGTATAACACTGTTACTTTATAAATTATGGGCTTGTAATTAGGGATAGACGCAAAACTGAAAAAAATGCACCTTTATTTGCAAATAAAATATTGGCGCCAAACATTGTGGTAGGGACATAATTTAAACGGTGTAATAACTGGGACAAATGGGCATATAAGTTACATGGATTTTAATTATAGTAGCATGCATTATTTAAAAACTTTAATGGCGGAAAACTGAAAAATGTTTTTTTTTTTCCAAATGTTTTCCTATTTTCCCATTAAAACACATTTAGAATAAAATAATTCTTGGTATAGTGTCCCACCTAAAGAAAGCCTAATTGGTGGTGAAAAAAGCAAGATATAGATCATTTTATTGTGATAAGTAATGATAAAGTTATAGGCGAATGAATGGAAGGAGCGCTGTAAGGAGAAAATTGCTCGGATGCTGAAGGGGTAAAACCCCTCAGTTGTGAAGTGGTTAAAGGGACTCAGAGCTGAAAAATAAAAAAAAAGATTTTATGCATACCTGGGGCTTCCTCCAGCTCCATCCGATTGCTCCCACGCCGCTGCCCGCAGATTCCGTCACTAACATCATTTGTGGCCAGCTACGCAGGAGAATGGCGCCCATTACGTATCTCTCCAGCGGCTGCTAGAGAGATACGCAAACAGCGCACTTCTCTTACGTTTGGCTGGCTCCGACTGATGGAAGTGCGGGGACCTGGTTCCTGAAGCTGCAGGCAGTGGAGGACGATGACGTGGGAGCAATCGGAGCGGATGGGGCTGTAGGAAGCCCTAGGCATTTATAAAATCTTTTTCATTTTTCAGCTCTGGTACACTTTAACCACTTTACCATCAGGTGCGTAGAAACACGTACCGCCCCTGGTGGTACTGCCGCTGTCCGCGCTCCCGCTTGCTCGCGCTCCCGCACTCGTGCACACAGCCGCCCACTCGCCTGGAGATCAATGAACGGGAAAAAACATTCCCATTCGTTGATCTCAGCCCCCCAGCAATGATCGCTACTTCTATGAGAAGCAGCGCGATCATTGTGATTTTCCCAGCCTCAATGTGCTTCCTGTAAGCGTACTTCCGGATGCTTACAGGTAGCATGAACAAAAAATTACTGTGGCCATCTTGTGGCCAAAGAGTAAAACTACATCCAAAAACATTTATCATAATTAAATACCTAGTTTAACATTATAAATTAACTCATTACCTCCCACACGGCCCATTTTTTTTTTTGTAATAAAAAGAAAAAAAATTACAATAAAAATAAACAAATACATAAATAGTTACCTTAGGGACTGAACTCTTTAAATATTTATGTCAAGAGGGTATAACACTGTTACTTTATAAACTATGGGCTTTATTTCCAAATAAAATATTGGCCCCAAACATTGTGATAGGGACATAATTTAAACGGTGTAATAACCGGGACAAATGGGCAAATACAATACGTGGGTTTTAATTATGGAGGCATGTATTATTTTAAAACTATAATGGCCAAAAACTGAGAAATAATGATTTTTTTCAATTTTTTTTCCTATTCTTCCTGTTAAAATGCATTTACAGTAAAGTAGCTCTTAGCAAAATGTACCACCCAAAGAAACAAGATATAGATCAGTTCATTGTGATAAGTAATGATAAAGTTATAGACGAATGAATGGAAGGAGCGCTGAAAGGTGAAAATTGCTCTGGTGGTCAAGTGGGTAAATATCCGATCTGCTGTGACAGTCGTTATTGCCGGGTGACACTAAATTATGTTTGCGTGATCGTGAGCCTGTACCCTTATCACAAGAATGCGGAAATGATTGTTGGTCGCTCAAAGTACCGCCAATCCTTAGGAAAATTGGGTCGTGGGTACGGGCCTTAAGACGTTTTATTTAACTCTTCACAATAAGTGTAAATATAATTACCATGCAGAAGAATAAATGTTGATTTTTTTTTTTAATATAACTCTTTATAATCAGCGTGAATATTATTAGCATACAGATAAATTACATTTTGTTTACTACTTTTTTAGTATTTTAAAAGTAGAAGTGACGGAACATTTTTGCTATTGTGTAAAATGATTGAACATAAAAATATGTCTGATCTTATTAACTACCCCCTGTAAGAATTTATAAAATTATATTACAATAACTTTTCTCAAAATAGACCTACAGTAATAAAAAGGCAAGCTCAACATAAATAAAACAGAAAATGTTAACAAGCAGGGCAGAAGTTTCAAAATCACATCCCGCCGGTTACAATATTTTACAATCCTGCATCGCGCTATCTGACCACTCTGGAAGGCTGCAGAGCGTGAGGCAGTTGGGAATAACCTAATGCTATTGGCAGATACAATTTTTATCCCAGTGTTGTCTTTTGTGGGCTTACTCTTCAATTGAGTATATCTGTCCTATCCATAACTATCAGCTAGCAGGGTGAGGGTCCTTTTACACTTAATGCTCTCGTATACGTCAGCACGTGTTAGTACGCATTGGTATGCATTTTTTCTATAGCAGTTCATTGTGAAAAAGTTTTCAGTTAAAAACGCGTATAGTGTGAACTGAGCCATAGGAAAATACGGACATTACTTTGAAAATCAGCTGTCCTTTCAGTTATTAATGAGAGCAACTGATTAAGTGTAAAAGGGTCCTTAGGGTTTTTAACCCTTCCAGTAACTTTATAACAGTCATTTTTTCCTCTAAGAGTGGATTGTGATTGGACTGTGATTATAAGTTTTAAGAGCCGAGATGACATTTTGAGTTTCATACCATTTTAAAGTGAACCTGAGATGTTTTGCAGAAAAAAAAAGTCTGGTACTAACTTGCCTAAGAAAAGGGAAGCATCTGGATCCTGCAGAGATTTCGTATGTCCTCCTTAAAGGGACACTTAAGGCAACCTAAAAAAATGAGTTTTACTCACCTGGGGCTTCTACCAGCCCCCTGCAGCTGTCCGGTTCCCAAGCAGTCTCGCTCGGATCCTCCTGGCCCCGCCGGCAGACACTTCCGTTTTTGGCGACAGGCCTCAGGAACGCGACTGATTCTTCGCATTCCTGGCGGCAATAGCGCCCTCTATACTGGTATTGCGGCCAGGAACAAGAAAAATCACTCGCGTTCCCAGGCCTGTCACCGACACCGGAAATGGCTGCCGGCGAGGCCAGGAGCATCGGCACGAGACTGTGTGGGCACCGGACAGCTGCAGGGGGCTGGTAGAAGCCTCAGGTGAGTAAAACTCATTTTTTTAGGTTGCATTAAGTGTCCCTTTAAGACCACTGCCGCTGTCTGGGACCCTCAAAAACGTTGCAGCTGTGCCCCTCATTGTTCATGAGCTTTTGTTGTATATGTTCCAAGGTTTCACACACGGAAGTGAGGAGGACACGGCAAGCCTCTGGCCTATACTCTTCCTAGGTAAGTATGGATTTATTTTTTTTTAAAAGCCTTGGGTACAGGTCCTTGTTTCTGTCCTCCTATCAGGACAGATCGGACTGAACTTTGCCTTGACTTTAGGGAGATTTCCTTCTATGTCTCAGGTGAAAGCTGTCATTCTTAAGATACTTGCTCAGTCTGTGGGTTCATGATAGTTATTTTGCAGACTATTTTCTTTTAATGTTTTGTGGTGTGCAGATAGGCCCTCTGCAGAAGCTTCTTACTGTGAATTTTTATTGTATGGTGATAAATATTGCTTTGCTTGTTCACTTTTACATCATCAAAATATCATGGTTATAACAGAACAGAGTGGCTCATGAGTATCTATGGCAGCACGTGGGATTGATAATATGAACATGAAGTTGACAATGCCACCACCACAATGGCGGAACCTCTATCTATAGATCAGTCTGAAATGTGAAAGCAGACCAATTCAAGATAATTAGTCCACGAGAAGTGTATTTGGGGGTGCCGAGGGTCCAAAACTTCACAATTCATAAAACTTGCTGTGTGCAAAAGGGCCAAAGAATTCATTTTTATGTGTTTTATAACTGTGGGACGTGTCAAATTAAGGATGAAAAATGAAAAAATGGGTATTTTCTGCATTTACACCTAATTTTTTCCAATAAAATGACTATAAAATAAAATTGGTTTGGGAGAAAAATATTATCCAAAGAAAGCCTAGTTTGAACTGAAAGAAAAGAAGATATATATCACTAAGATGGCATTAATAATTAAAAAGATACTGCTGTGTCACAACGACACAGCTAGAGTGTCAAAAATGTCAGAAAGATAAACAGAAACTGAGAGCCACAATGGTGCAGCATTTACTTCTCAGGAAATAAAAATGAGGTCACTGAAGCATACTCACAAAGATGGGTCACCATACAGGCGACCATTAGAAACGCAGATGGGAATCACAATCCCATCACCACTCATGCTAAAAGTTTCTCTCTGTCATGGAAGGCAAACGGGGATACACCCGTCCACCATATAGAAAATGGAGATCGATGGTACAGAGGCGCTAATCAGAATCAAAACATCTAAAATCCGTTTAAAAGTGAAGATAATGATGGACTTACCTCCAACATTCAATACACCACATGCGTATTTTCAAACAGTATTTCTTTATTTGCGAAAAAACACAACAATAACTCCACTCCGCATTTCAGGAGCCTTAAAGTGTACCCGGGGCGATTTGCAAAACATATAATAACCATGCTGTTTTACTTGCTTTATTTTGCTGCCTCAAAGTGAACGCTTTTCTCTTGGCAGTACCTTCTCAGGACTCAGGAATATAGTACACACCACTCATAAGCGGTTTACAGTCATGCAACTTCTGAGGGCGGGGGGGGGGGGGGGGGGGGGCGGGTAGATAAAAAGGTCAGTAGTTCATGTATTTTCCCTCTGGGACACTTAATAGACTGCAACTGATTAGCGACAGTAATGGCCCATACTCACAGGCTACATTTGTGGCCTGTCGCCAACACACGTGAGCGTGTGTGTGACAGGCCGGCGACAGCTCGTCGCCAGGTCCCTCCGCGTAAGCACGCGGAAGAGGGATCAGCTGTCGCCGACGTTCCTCCTCCGCCGCCGGAAGCTCCGTGTTCTGGAGAGAGGTTGCTATCGCTAGTCCGCATACTCACGCGGACTAGCGACAGTTGCGGCGAAGTTTCGACGGCAACTGTCGCCAGGCGATTGACCACGCCAATCGCCCGGCGACAGCAGCGACGATTCGGGGTGCGCGCCCGTGTTGTGCCTCACACTCACGGGCAACCTGTCGCCGCAACACACACGTGCTGTGTGTTGCGGCGACAATTGTAGCCCGTGAGTATGGGCCATCAGCCTCACCGTGGCGCAAGTGTCTAGTATAATATACTTTTGCATGCAAACCATATTGGAAGCTAAAGTTCCTCCTAGTTAAATAAATGTTAGCACTTGTCTTGGATGCAGGGCATGCATTTTTCAGTCTGGCAGAGGCGGTGTATGCCTGTGCGATTAACCATTCAATTGCAACGTGTTTAGGGACGCGCAGTCTTTCCCCCCACCTTTTCTTAACTTTGTAACTATGTAACTGTCAGGTTAGCTGCTCCCAGCCCCTCCTCCTGAGTTTCCTGTTTGCATAATAAGTAGTAGCAGATTTGCATATGATTTGCATCTGAATGTAATGCAAAGTGTGCAGAAAATCTATTTAGGTGCTGCACACTGAGCTGGTGGTCATTTTGGATGCAGCCTTAGTGGTATGCGCTGGCGTTCTCCTCGCCATCAGACAATCAACCTACTTTGTAAATGTTTAAATATAAAATAAATCACTAGGATACTTAAAAAAAAGTCATTTTTAAACATGAACTAGTTAATTGGCGGCAATTTATCTCCTTTCCACTCTCTGTATTTCTTTACGGGCATAATAAGTACCGTCATTTTTAAACGTTTTTGAAATTGTTTTAAGAACCTTCGGTACCTGGTGTAAGCACTTTCTACCAGTCTTAGTAGTCCCTTTTGGGGGGTTTATTCTTATGATTTATCAAATGGTTTATTATTTTGGCAGCAACCCCCAGTAATTCCCCACAAGCAATTATCAGTGGTTGCTTGCTTGTCACAGTGGGAAGTCATTTTGTCTCTATACATAATCACGCCCATACCTACTGACCATACTGCACTACATTGGGCTCTAGGTGGTTTCTCTTTTTCTCAAGGCCCAGCATACTGGCCATACTGTTGGTTGTATTGGGATCTGATGCATTGTGAGGCACCTGTGCAAATGCTAGACTTTTCTCGAGCACCTTAACCATTATCTGAGGCTACAGAATTCTTGCTTCAGACATTCCTCACACAATTATCTGATCACACAAGAGGAATAGATCTTTTCCCACAGACCTCACCATTATTTGAGGCTACAGAAGTCCTGTTTATAGCTTAGCGGACAGATCTTCTCCCGCGGTCCTCATCATTATCTGAGGCTACAGAAGTCCTGCTTCTGCTCATAGCTTGGCGGACATTCTCTCCTCAGTGCATTCATCTGATCGCACAAGAGAAATAGATCTTCTCCCGAGGACCTAATCATTATCTGAGGCTACAGAAGTCCTGCTTCTGCTCATAGCTTGGAGGACATTCTCAGTGCATTCATCTGATCACGCAAGAGAAGTAGATCTTCTCCCGAACACCTCACCATTGTGTGAGGCTACAAAAGTCCTGCTTCTTTTCAGCGGTCAGATCTTCTCCCGAGGTCCTCACCATTGTCTGAGGCTGCAGAAGTTCTGCTCCTGTTTCTGTTCATAGCTTAGCGGACATTCTCTGCGCATTCATCTGATCACACTGGAGAAATAGATCTTCTCTCCTTTCCTAAACAAGCCACCATAATGTAAGCAGGGGTAAACTTTAGCATGCTGCGTTCTTTCAGCCTGAAGCCACACACTAGTGGATGGAATAACATAATATATTCTCTGGAGAAAGAGAACACTGTGCGGTATGCAGGGGAAGTGAAGTTTAATACTCTGTAAAATTATGAAATGATGAAACCATTGTGTTACCGGTATGGACGGGAGAAGCATCACTGCTCAGATTACTAAACTTTCCACCGATGGGAGGGCTGGTGACCAAGACTATATGGCGCTCTTAAAGGGACACTGCAGTCTTATTCATTTATTTATTTTCTTTGAAATGAAATCCAGAATCTCTCTGTGAAGTTGCTTTTCATTCATTCATCTGCTGGCTGGATCTATGTAGTTGCTGATATTGTCTCCTGAATATTCAGAGCCAGTATAAAAAAATGCATTAATACGGTACTTTATGCAAACACTGCCCTTTCCATGGTCCATATATATATATATATATATATATATATATATATATATATATATATATATATATATATATATATATATACTGTATTTGTACACACGAGCATGAGTGGGAACTTTGAAAGTATCCTGTGACAAGAGGCTGCAGTCCTGATTAGAAGTCAAATGACAAGTCTAAATCTTTTTTTGTGTTGGATTTTAGTCCACTTTCAGTTAAACCCATCTGATAGGCAGCCAGCTGGACATGGAGTGCATATACCGTATATATATCACTTGCCAAAAGATTTGGTGTTTGGACTGCAATCCAGACAGCTGACAGGGTAATTACCAGTAAATGCTAAGTAAACTGTTAAGCCCTTCCCATGCATATGTCTATGGATAGGTGCAATACAGCCAAAAACAGAGGCTTCAGATCTCTCCCACCTGCAGCTGTGCACCTAGCCATACAGGCTTACACCTCTCCTCCCTTTTGCTGTGCACCTATCCATACAGGCTTACACCTCTCCCACCTACAGCTGTGCACCTCTCCATACAGGCTTACACCTCTCCTCCCTTTAGCTGTGCTCCTGTCCATACAGGCTTACACCTCTCCTGCCTGCAGCTGTGCACCTATCCATACAGGCTTACACCTCTCCTGCCTGCAGCTGTGCTCCTCTCCATACAGGCGTACACCTCCCCTGCCTGCAGCTGTGCACCTATCCATACAGGCTTACACCTCTCCTGCCTGCAGCTGTGCACCTATCCATACAGGCTTGCACCTCTCCTGCCTGCAGCTGTGCTCCTATCCATACAGTCTTGCACCTCTCCTGCCTGCAGCTGTGCACCTATCCATAAAGGCTTACACCTCTCCTGCCTGCAGCTGTGCTCCTCTCCATACAGGCGTACACCTCCCCTGCCTGCAGCTGTGCACCTGTCCATACAGGCGTACACCTCCCCTGCCTGCAGCTGTGCTCCTCTCCATACAGGCGTACACCTCCCCTGCCTGCAGCTGTGCACCTGTCCATACAGGCTTACACCTCTCCTGCCTGCAGCTGTGCTCCTATCTATACAGGCTTACACCTCTCCTGCCTGCAGCTGTGCACCTATCCATACAGGCTTACACCTCTCCTGCCTGCAGCTGTGCACCTATCCATACAGGCTTGCACCTCTCCTGCCTGCAGCTATGCTCCTATCCATACAGTCTTGCACCTCTCCCCCTGCAGCTGTGTTCCTTTCCATACAGGCTTGCACCTCTCCTGCCTGCAGCTGTGTTCCTCTCCATACAGGCTTACACCTCTCCTGCCTGCAGCTTTGCTCCTATCCATACAGGCTTACACCTCTCCTGCCTGCAGCTGTGCTCTTCTCCTCCATGCAGGCTTACACCTCTCCTGCCTGCAGCTGTGCTCTTCTCCTCCATGCAGGCTTACACCTCTCCTGCCTGTAGCTGGGCACCTATCCATACAGGCTTACACCTTTCCTGCCTGCAGCTGTGCACCTATACATACAGGCTTACACCTCTCCTGCTTGCAGCTGTGCTCCAATCCATACAGGTTCACACCTCTCCCGCCTGCAGCTGTGCACCTTCCCTTACAGGCTTACAATTCTCCTGCCTGCAGCTGTGCACCTATACATGCAGGCTTACACCTTTCCTGCCTGCAGCTGTGCTCCTCTACATACAGGCTTACACCTCTCCTGCATGCAGCTGTGCTCCTATCCATACAGGCTTACACCTCTCCTGCCTGCAGCTGTGCTCCTCTCCATACAGGCTTACACCTCTCCTGCCTGCAGCTGTGCTCCTCTCCATACAGGCTTACACCTCTCCTGCATGCAGCTGTGCTCCTATCCATACAGGCTTACACCTCTCCTGCCTGCAGCTGTGCACCTCTTCATACAGGCTTACACCTCTCGTGCCTGCAGCTGTGCTCCTCTCCATATAGGCTTACACCTCTCCTGCCTGAAGCTGTGCACCTATCCATACAGGCTCACACCAACATTTTATGCAGCGCTGTACAGCATATATTGTCTTGTCACTAACTGTCACTCAGAGGGGCTCACAAGCCAGTCCCTACCATAGTCATATGTCTACTTATGTATCGTGTAGTGCATGTTTCATAAGCTAGGGCCAATAAAGGGAAGAGCCAATTAACTTATCTGTATGTTTTTGGGATGTGGGAGGAAACCAGAGTGCCCGGAGGAAACCCGCATAGACACGGGGACAACATACAAACTCCTTGCAGATGTTGACATGGCTGGGATCCGAACTGGGGACCCAGCGCTGCAAGGCGAGAGTGCTAACCACTACGCCACCGTGCTGCTCATTTAGTTAGTGAGGCAGTGCAAAGAAGAGTAACCCATTGAATCAGATGTCCTATGCTGAGCTGCCTTCTGACTGGCCGCTGTTACTGCATATTTATTGTGCCTTCTAGGTATAATCTGCACTGTTGTACTATGATTATTCATTTTGTCTTGGAACAAAGAACATGGACATTTCGCACCCCCCGGTGGTTGAGAATCACTAGATTGAGTTGTATGCAAAAGAAATTAAAAAAATGAGACATGCAGTTGAAAGTGACAGGTATCACTTAAGTAGATGATTTAAAGATGGTCTATACATATGTAAATATGCAAAGTGAAATCCTCTGTAGACCATAATCTGGTGCATAAGCTATTTTCAAAATGACCCACTGTGTGCTGTAGATGGACAGGGAGGCCGGAGAATGGGAATTACATCTTCAGAAACAGGAAGCTTGTGCAAAAATTATTTCACAGGAAAAACAAGCCTCGATAGCTTAAGGACAACTGTGTATATATATATATATGGAGGCTGCCATATTTATTTCCTTTTAAACAATATCCATACAGGCTTACACCTCTCCTGCCTGCAACTGTGCACCTATCCATACAGGATTACACTTATGCTTGCAGCTGTACACCTATCCATACAGGATTACACTTCTCCCCCTGCAGCTGTACTCCTATCCATACAGGCTTACACCTCTCTTGCCTGCAGCTGTGCTCTTCTACATACTGGCTTACACCTCTCCTGCCTGCAGCTGTACTCCTATCCATACAGGCTTACACCTCCCCTGCCTGCAGCTGTGCACCTATCCATACAGGCTTACACCTCTCCTGCCTGCAACTGTGCACCTGTCCATACAGGATTACACTTCTGCCTGCAGCTGTACACCTATCTATACAGGATTACACTTCTCCCCCTGCAGCTGTGCCCTATCCATACAGGCTTACACCTCTCCTGCCTGCAGCTGTACTCCTATCCATACAGGCTTACACCTCTCCTGCCTGCAGCTGTGCACCTATCCTTACAGGCTTACACCTCTCCTGCCTGCATCTGTGCACCTATCCTTACAGGCTTACACCTCTCCTGCCTACAGCTGCGCACCTATCCCATACACGATTACACCTCTCCTGCCTGCAACTGTACTCCTATCCATACAGGCGTACACCTCTCCTGCCTGCAGCTGTGCACCTATCCATACAGGCGTACACCTCCCCTGCCTGCAGCTGTGCTCCTCTCCATACAGGCTTACACCTCTCCTGCCTGCAGCTGTGCACCTATCCATACAGGCTTACACCTCTCCTGCCTGCAGCTGTGCACCTATCCATACAGGCTTACACCTCTCCTGCCTGCAGCTGTGCACCTATCCATACAGGCTTACACCTCTCCTGCGTGCAACTGTGCACCTATTCATACAGGATTACACTTATGCTTGCAGCTGTACACCTATCCATACAGGCTTACACCTCTCCTGCCTGCAGCTGTACTTCTATCCATACAGGCTTACACCTCTCCCGCCTGCATCTGTACACCTATCCATACAGGCTTACACCTCTCCTGCCTGCAGCTGTACTCCTATCCATACAGGCTTACACCTCTCCTGCCTGCAACTGTGCACCTGTCCATACAGGATTACACTTCTGCCTGCAGCTGTACATCTATCTATACAGGATTACACTTCTCCCCCTGCAGCTGTGCACCTATCCATACAGGCTTACACCTTTCCTGCCTGCAGCTGTACTCCTATCCATACAGGCTTACACCTTTCCTGCCTGCAGCTGTGCACCTATCCTTACAGGCTTACACCTCTCCTGCATGCATCTGTGCACCTATCCATACAGGCTTACACCTCTCCTGCCTACAGCTGTGCACCTATCCCATACACGATTACACCTCTCCTGCCTGCAGCTGTGCACCTATCCATACAGGCGTACACCTCCCCTGTCTGCAGCTGTGCTCCTCTCCATACAGGCTTACACCTCTCCTGCCTGCAGCTGTGAACCTATCCATACAGGCGTACACCTCCCCTGCCTGCAGCTGTGCTCCTCTCCATACAGGCTTACACCTCTCCTGCCTGCAGCTGTGCACCTATCCATACAGGCTTACACCTCTCTTGCCTGCAGCTGTGCTCTTCTACATACTGGCTTACACCTCTCCTGCCTGCAGCTGTACTCCTATCCATACAGGCTTACACCTCCCCTGCCTGCAGCTGTGCACCTATCCTTACAGGCTTACACCTCTCCTGCCTGCATCTGTGCACCTCTCCATACAGGCTTACACCTCTCCTGCCTGCAGCTGTACTCCTATCCATACAGGCTTACACCTCTCCTGCCTGCAACTGTGCACCTGTCCATACAGGATTACACTTCTGCCTGCAGCTGTACACCTATCTATACAGGATTACACTTCTCCCCCTGCAGCTGTGCACCTATCCATACAGGCTTACACAGGCTTACACCTCTCCTGCCTGCAGCTGTACTCCTATCCATACAGGCTTACACCTCTCCTGCCTGCAACTGTGCACCTGTCCATACAGGATTACACTTCTGCCTGCAGCTGTACACCTATCTATACAGGATTACACTTCTCCCCCTGCAGCTGTGCACCTATCCATACAGGCTTACACCTCTCCTGCCTGCAGCTGTACTCCTATCCATACAGGCTTACACCTTTCCTGCCTGCAGCTGTGCACCTATCCTTACAGGCTTACACCTCTCCTGCCTGCATCTGTGCACCTATCCATACAGGCTTACACCTCTCCTGCCTACAGCTGTGCACCTATCCCATACACGATTACACCTCTCCTGCCTGCAGCTGTGCACCTATCCATACAGGCTTACACCTCTCCTGCCTGCAGCTGTACTCCTATCCATACAGGCGTACACCTCTCCTGCCTGCAACTGTGCACCTATCCATACAGGATTACACTTCTGCCTGCAGCTGTGCACCTATCTATACAGGCTTACACCTCTCCTGCCTGCAGCTGTGTACCTAAACAGAGGTTTCAGACCACTCCATCCTGATAGTTTCCTGTTAGCACAGGTATGTCAAACTGTTCCTACGAAGGCCGAGATCCTCACACATTTTTGATACAGCTCAAATGAATTGATGGGTTTGAATCGGGAAAGGTGTGGTCCATCAGGTAGAACACATTCCTATCTTTCTCAGTCCATCCTAAACACTGGCATGGATCTGGCCCTCCAGGCCTGGAGTTAGACACGTGTGTTAGCAGATATGAGGTCCCACTGCTCACCGCCAGCTTCCTGTGAACTACCAAGTACCTCCTCCTCATCATGTAGACACATGATCTCTGTAATGCTCGGAGTCTGAAAAATGCAATTTGGAGTGGTCTTCTTACTTTGGGTATCACATGGTCACAGCAGAATGACTCTCCCACCAGCTGCAGCCAGAAAAGTGAGGGAGCAAGCTGCTCTGCAGTAACCAGCACTTTTGGCCCATGAAGCAGATATTTATACACATTTTTATAGTTGTTCATCATCATGATTTGTGATAGAATTGGTCTTGCTCATTTCTGAGTAAAGTCGAGCTTCAAATACGTAATTACACTTATAATGGAATGCAGGAAACCTCTGCAAGCTGGGCGATTTTATATGAATACCTTTAATGAGATAAGGGAACTGCTTTGGCCAGTATAAAAGGGCCTTTTTCCACTAGCCTGCGATTTGCGATTTGCTTCTGACTGCAAATCGCAAGGTACATTAAACTAATGGAAACTGCAGCAGCAATTTCCATTAGTGCGATCCGATTGCGATGCGATTTTGGTCAAAGCGCAATCGTCGTCCTGCCGCGTTTTGTATGCGATTGAGCTGGACTATAAAGAGTATAGTAGCTCAATCGCAATCGCATGGTGGAAATTGAATCGCGATTGCGATCGCAATCGCGATCACATTTCATAGTGGAAAAGAGCCCTAAAATGTTTCCTTAGACAAGATAAATACGATGTCTGACTTTATTGCCGTGTAATTAGCTGCAGAACCTTTCTGCATAATATATATGGGGACCTGTCTGGATCCAGCACACGTTGTATTCCTTTCTTATCCACAGAGGAGTTCCGGCAGAGCCTATCCGAGCTGGGAGCAACCGATAACGAGTGACCTCTGCACTGAGAATCCCTCCACAAGACCAGCTGTCACGTGCCTATCCAAGCCGGGAGCAGCCAGTAACAAGAGTGACCTCTGCCCCCAGAATCCCTTCACCAGACCAGCTGTGTCGGGCCTATCCGAGCCGGGAGCAGCCAGTAACATGTGACCTCTGGACTCAAAATCCCTCCACCAGACCAGCTGTGACGTGCCCATCCGAGCCGGGAGCAGCCAGTAACATGTGATCTCTGGACTCAGAATCCTTCCACCAGACCAGCTGTGTTGGGCTTATCCGAGCCGGGAGCAGCCAGGAACCAGTGACCTCTGCACCCAGAATACCTCCACCAGACCAGCTGTGATGTGCCTATCTGAGCCGGGAGCATCAAGTAACAGTGACCTCTGCCCCCAGAATCCCTTCACCAGACCAGCTGTGTCGGGCCTATACGGGCCGGGAGCAGCCAGTAACCAGTGACCTCTGCACCCAGAATCCCTCCACCAGACCAGCTGTGACGAGGGTCTCTATACAGTCGCATTACACTTTCATACAACCATTGCAGTGACAGATAACAGTACTGAAAGCCATTGTGCAATTTAATTTTGATTAAAATTCTTTCCGTTTCAGTATAAAGCCAGCTACAAATGTCTGAACTCGCCTGTCATTTTCAGTTTAATGTTATTAAGAATTCTTTCCATTGAATCCTGCAGCCAGCTAGAAGGCAAACAGCAAATTTTCACTAAACATTTAATCCGCTCTTAGCTGGTGAACTCTAGAAAGCACACCTTCCTCAAGAAATAAGGTTTCCAACAAGATGGCAGACTGAAGTCCTGTTGTTTGCAGATGGGAATGGCTAATAAGTATTTGAAGTTATTTTTAATATTTACCCCAGAGCAGTTCAGGTTTGGGTGATGAAGCTCTACCACATGAAACCACTTCTGTGTGACAGATAACTGGTTGGGATACATGTGCACAACAGGCTGAGGTAACCAGGGAGTATTCGGTCTCTGTGCATAGTCATACCCCCTGCATGGAATCTTCAGCATGCTGTGCACAGGTATCCCAATCAGTTATCTGAAACAGTTATCTGTCATACAGAAGTGGTTTCATGTGACTGCTTCACTTGTAGTAGCGATTCATCATCCAAACCTGGACTGATGTAGACATAAAAATAACTAGTATCCCAACCAGTAATCTGAAACCTTTATCTGACAGCCAGCAGTACACAAACGATGCACACTTCTCTGTCCCTTTCATTGTACATTTGCCATGGCCCATATGCAATTAACTTTTTCTCCTGAGTTTTCTCCTAGGAGATCATTTTTCATCTTCTATAATTTAAAAAAAAAAAAACTTTTCAGCATTCTGCAGTTGAAAAAATACCCCAAAAATAGTTGTAAAAGTACTATCAAAAGCCAGGCACATAGACAGGGAACCCCCGACAGTGGCGGCGGGTTGGCTGTTCATATTGATGGGCGTTTGGAATTTGGGGATTCCCTGCCTTTGCTGTATAAAACAAAGGGAATTATTCTCCCTATTTTTGGGGAGAAAAAAGTGTGTCTTATACAGCAGAAAATAAGGTAATTGCATATGGGCCCATGTGTGTTTTTCTTCAGTGGAAGAATTGGCAGCACTCCTAATTAGGCTGCAACTGCAATGATTACCAACAGAGGTGTATAGTGCCCCCCAGGAACTTAAATACACACCTTGAATTCAAATCTGATGCAAAGTATACACTAAACTAGATAAATTGAGTGCAAATTGATGCACATGAATGCAGCTAGCCATAACTAGACTTACAACAGAAAGAAATGACTGAGCTTCCAAATGCAGAGGATGCACCTGAGTTGACCAGCTGCATAGATGTAGAGAGCCAGAATACACGACTTTCATTCAAAACAGATGCCGCAAATGGAGGACATTAGCTTCCAAAAACAGTTTGCACGCAGATGCTCAGTACTAAACTCCTCCACGATGTTGAGGGATCCTCACGGAAGAGACCTAACCTCTAGCTAACAATTAAACATAGTGTAAACCTGGGTCGGCTAGCCATAAAATGGTCTACACTTTTTCTAAAGCACAGCGTAGGAATTGGCAGCACTCCTAATCGGGCTGCAACTAATGTAATTGATAGTAAAAACACACGCCATATTCTACTGCTTTCAGGAGGTTTCTCTTGCATGCATAAATCACATTAAAGTGTGATGTAGCCCATTGAATAGCATGGGTTCTCAGTTTTCATATGAAGAAGGCACGCACAAAAACAGACGTGTGCTAAAGGTTAAAGGCTATCTGGGGTGAGTAGAAGAACAGATTTACTTACCTGGGGCTTCCTCCTGGCCCTAGCAGTTTATCAGGTCCCTCGCTGTAGTTCAGCTGCTCTGGGGGTGGCGCTGTCCCCTCCAAAAGATCCCTGACCAAAGCTGTGGTTGTGAGCTACTGTACATAGTGTGGGTGAAGCTTCACGCCTCTCTTGATCATGCTCACGTGGCCTGAAGAGTTTTGCGCTTGCGCTGTTCACAAGCAAAGAACCTGCAAAATTGTGAATTAACAAGGTGTGCGCTTGTGTTGCTTTAATAAATACTTGAAACTATATTTGCTTGCCAACGTTCACTTGGATATTAACTTTCAACCTCCGATGTCTGAGCATCCAAATACTTCCCATCTCTCCCTTATTCCTCACCATACGATGTGCAGAGCTAATATATGATCGCTTCACCTGATTCCATGCTGGGCTTGCTTGTTTTAGCAATGTGCGTGCATCATTAAAGTGGGGAGGGGGGGGGGGGTTCAAGCAGAGCTGTGTATTTGCCTGTCAGGAGATTTTCCCTATCCACCCTCCATAATGGCCACCGTTGCTGATTACACAGGTTATCTGTATCCTACTCTGGTTTATCCCATCGCACCGTCTAACTTTATTCTCTTCTTAGGCCATCAGTTCCATCGTTTGGAGACTCGTCATTCACCCGGTGGATTTGTTCAGCCACACAATTGGTCGAAGTTTCCGAAACATCATGAAGGAGATTCCCATCCAATGGCAGATCCCAGTCTTCTTGTTGCTTCCGCTTACCTGTGTCAGCATATTGATCTTGGCCTACACCAGAAGGAAGGACTTCCCTGTTGAGCCACAGAGGACTAGACCAACCACCAGGTCTAGGAAAGAGGAAGTCTCCGTAACCTGTAAGACCTGCGGTGACAATGACTGTAATGGAACGACACAAAAAAGGAAAAGAAGAACGAATCTTAGAGTAGTGAGCTAGCAATGTCTCTCTTTTTTTTTTTTTTTTTTAAACCTAATCTATTAAATTTTCCAGGAAGTTGTTTAAATGCAAGAAAGACCATGTTTTACCCAATTCTAAAAATAGACAGACTTGAGTTCGGCTGGAAAGCCAAGGATCACGCATCTCCTATCAATAGGTGCATAGTTGGCATCGAAACAGATTGCACATGTTTTGTATTAGGTACCTCAAGCTGTGGGGTGGAGCTTCAGTTGAAATGGGTAGGGTTTTCAGGATCCCGCCCTGGTCTGGTGACTTGTATAGATTCAGTTGGTTCTCAGTTGGCACTAGGGTTGTGTTCCATCGAGGGCTTGCATAAATCAAAGTATGCATTAATAAGTCCATGGATTTCCACCCCATATCATATTAGCTGCTGTTTCTTTGCGGTGTTATGACGGTTATCTGTTTGCCTCCCATAGTCTATTAAACTGGAAAAGTCCATGATCAGCAATCGTAAGCAATAGTGCTACAATCTCCTTTATACCCCAAGAAGCTGAGCAGGAACTTTAGATTGGGGGGGAAGGGGGGAGTCTATGACACTAGAGAAGCTCTAGCCTGACTGACAGAAGCTGTGCTGCCTATGTTACATGGAAAACTGTGTACACACAAGGGGGTTGATTCATGAAGCTTACTTATTTTTCACCATAAGGGCCAGTTCACGCGGGCATCTTGCTGCGCTCAAGGACAGGCCATGGCACTTGTGATTAAGCACTGTCCATTCAGATGAATAGTCAGCACCGGTACAATCGTTTACCCTCTTTTTCTCAAATGCCTCATTCCGATCCCGATTCTCCCATAATTTCAGCCGATCCTGGAAGAAACCTGCATCTTACAGGATCGCTAAGAGCTGCACCACCTTGTCTCCCTGTGGGGTTTAAAAACTGCATAAACAGATAAGGAGAAATCATGAGTTAAATTAGGTAAGGAGAGATACATCATGAGTTAAATTAGGTAAGGAGAGAGAAATCATGAGTTAAATTGGGTAAAGGGAGATAAATCATGAGTTAAATTATTTAAGGAGAGATACGGTAAATCAGGAGTTAGGTGAGAAGAGATAAATCGAAAGGTAAGTCGAATAAGGAGAAATAAATTGTGAGGTATTAAAGCGGACCCAAACCAAACATTTTTTTAATTAAAAATATTTAGTTGCACCACTCTGACACATACAAAGATAAATAAACACTCCTTCAAACCTATGATCATTTCAGTGCATGCTTTTCCCCCTTCACTTTTCATAGCTAGGATTATACTGGGGGCAGCCATTAGCAATTCCTCCATTGCCGGACACCATCTACTCCACCAGTTTGCCAGAAAAATTCCGGCAATTTGAAAGAAAGGGAGGGGTTCCTCCAATAAATGTAAAATATTTTATATTTGTCATCATGCAGCTGAAAAAAGGCTGCTATTTATTATTATAATTTAGAAAATAGATTTTATTTCTGAAATCTTGTATTTTTTAATTTGGGTCCACTTTAAGTAAGGTGAGATAATGCAACAGAAAAGCTTTGTGAATCACCACCATTGTTTGTAATCATTCTGGGTGATAATTTCTCCAAAACTGATATACAGAAATACTGATTAGTTCTCTACCAAGCTGTCCAATCTGTCCATCAGAAAGGGATGAACATGATGTCACTATTGCTGGGGGGAGGGGAACAGGAAAAGGTGGGTCGTTATGTATCCACACATTCCAAGCAGAGGTCTATTTGTGGGGAGGGGTGTTGTACAGGGAAGGGGGAGGTCTCTGTATCAGCACATGCCAAGCAGAAAGTCCATTTGAGTGAGGAATGTGTTATACATTGGGGGAGGAGTCTCTATATCACCACATGGAAATCGGGAGGTTCATATGTGGGGTGTAATATAATTGGGGATGGAAGGGGTCTCTATATAAGCACATGCCAAGCAGGAGGCCTATTTGTGGGGTGCGTTGTCTCTGGCAGGAGGCACATTTGTGGGATGAGATGGAGGAGACGATCTGCATTATGAGAGGTAAACCGATAACTGTAGTCATGCATGGAAAAACATTAATCATTCAGACATAGCAAATAATGTATAGATGATTTAATGGACCTTCTGCAGGACCTCACTCATCTCTGAGAGGCCAGCAGGTGGAGTTCTGAGCGGAGGAAATCTTCACACAGGTTCTGTGACCGTTATATATCCATGCTCTGAATGGTTATATAATGGCTGATAATACACACACACACACACACACACACACACACACACACACACACACACACACACACACACACACACACACACACACACACGTATTCGGCCCCATAGAAGTTTTCCACATTTTGTCACATTACTGCCACAAACATGAATCAATTTTATTGGAATTCCACAAGAAAAGACCAATACAAAGTGGTGTACACGTGAGAAGTGGAACGGAAATCATACAGGATTCCAAACATTTTTTACAAATAAATAATTGCAAAGTGGGGTGTGCATAATTATTTAGCCCCCTGAGTCAATACTTGCTGCAATTACAGCTGCCAGTCTTTTAGGGTATGTCTCTACCAGCTTTGCACATCCAGAGACTGAAATCCTTACCCATTCTTCTTTGCAAAACAGCTCCAGCTCAGTCAGATTAGATGGACAGCGTTTGAGAACAGCAGTTTTCAGATCTTGCCACAGATTCTCGATTGGATTTAGATCTGGACTTTGACTGGGCCATTCTAACACATAGATATGTTTTGTTTTAAACCATTCCATTGTTGCCCTGGCTTTATGTTTAGGGATGTTGTCCTGCTGGAAGGTGAACCTCCACCCCAGTCTCAAGTCTTTTGCAGAGTCCAAGAGGTTTTCTTCCAAGATTGCCCTGTATTTGGCTCCTTCCATCTACCCATCAACTCTGACCAGCTTCCCTGTCCCTGCTGAAGAGAAGCACCCTCAGAGCATGATGCTGCAACCACCATATTTGACAGTGGGGATGGTGTGTTCAGAGTGATGTGCAGTGTTAGTTTTCTGCCACACATAGTGTTTTGCACTTTGGCCAAAAAGTTCCATTTTGGTCTCATCTGACCAGAGCACCTTCTTCCACATGTTTGCTGTGTCCCCCACATGGCTTGTGGCAAACTGCAAATGGGACGACTTATGCTTTTCTGTTAACAATGCCTTTCTTCTTGCCACTCTTCCATAAAGGCCAACTTTGTGCAGTGCACGACTAATAGTTGTCCTATGGACAGACTCCCCCACCTGAGCTGTAGATCTCTGCAGCTTGTCCAGAGTCACCATAGGCATCTTGACTGCATTTCTGATCAGCGCTCTCCTTGTTCGGCCTGTGAGTTTAGGTGGATGGCCTTGTCTTGGTAGGTTTACAATTGTGCCATACTCCTTCCATTTCTGAATGATCACTTGAACAGTGCTCCGTGGGATGTTCAAGGCTTTGGAAATTTTTTTGTTGCCTAAGCCTGCTTTAAACTTCTCAATAACTTTATCCCTGACCTGTCTTGTGTGTTCTTTGGACTTCACGGTGTTGTTGCTCCCAATATTCTCGTAGAAAACCTCTGAGGCCCTCACAGAGCAGCTGTATTTGTACTGACATTAGATTACACACAGGTACATTCTATTTAGTCATTAGCACTCATCAGGCAATGTCTATGGGCAACTGACTGCACTCAGACCAAAGGGGCTGAATAATTATGCACACACCACTTTGCAGTTATTTAACTGTAAAAAATGTTTGGAATCATGTATGATTTTCATTCCACTTCTCACGTGTACACCACTTTGTGTTGGTCTTTCACGTGGAATTCCAATAAAATTGATTCATGTTTGTGGCAGTAATGTGACAAAATGTGGAAAACTTCAAGGGGGCCGAATACTTATGCAAGCCACTGTGTGTGTGTGTGTGTGTGTGTTTATATATATATATATATATATATATATATATATATATATATATATATATATATATATATATATATATATATACAGTGGAGGAAATAATTATTTGACCCCGCACTGATTTTGTAAGTTTGTCCAATGACAAAGAAATGAAAAGTCTCAGAACAGTATAATTTCAATGGTAGGTTTATTTTAACAGTGGCAGATAGCACATCAAAAGGAAAATCGAAAAAATAACCTTAAATAAAAGATAGCAACTGATTTGCATTTCATTGAGTGAAATAAGTTTTTGAACCCCTACCAACCATTAAGAGTTCTGGCTCCCACAGAGTGGTTAGACACTTCTACTCAATTAGTCACCCTCATTAAGGAGACCTGTCTTAACTAGTCACCTGTATAAAAGACACCTGTCCACAGAATCAATCAATCAAGCAGACTCCAAACTCTCCAACATGGGAAAGACCAAAGAGCTGTCCAAAGATGTCAGAGACAAAATTGTAGACCTGCACAAGGCTGGAATGGGCTACAAAACCATTAGCAAGAAGCTGGCAGAGAAGGTGACAACTGTTGGTGCGATTGTTCGAAAATGGAAGGAGCACAAAATGACCATCAATCGACCTCGCTCTGGGGCTCCACGCAAGATCTCACCTCGTGGGGTGTCAATGGTTCTGAGAAAGGTGAAAAAGCATCCTAGAACTACACGGGAGGAGTTAGTGAATGACCTCAAATTAGCAGGGACCACAGTCACCAAGAAAACCATTGGAAACTCATTACACCGCAATGGATTAAAATCCTGCAGGGCTCGCAAGGTCCCCCTGCTCAAGAAGGCACATGTGCAGGCCCGTCTGAAGTTTGCCAATGAACACCTGAATGATTCTGTGAGTGACTGGGAGAAGGTGCTGTGGTCTGATGAGACCAAAATAGAGCTCTTTGGCATTAACTCAACTCGCTGTGTTTGGAGGAAGAAAAATGCTGCCTATGACCCCCAAAACACCGTCCCCACCGTCAAGCATGGGGGTGTAAACATTTTGCTTTGGGGGTGTTTTTCTGCTAAGGGCACAGGACAACTTAATCGCATTAACGGGAAAATGGACGGAGCCATGTATCGTGAAATCCTGAACGACAACCTCCTTCCCTCTGCCAGGAAACTGAAAATGGGTCGTGGATGGGTGTTCCAGCACGACAATGACCCAAAACATACAGCAAAGGCAACAAAGGAGTGGCTCAAGAAGAAGCACATTAAGGTCATGGAGTGGCCTAGTCAGTCTCCGGACCTTAATCCAATAGAAAACCTATGGAGGGAGCTCAAGCTCAGGGTTGCAGAGAGACAGCCTCGAAACCTTAGGGATTTAGAGATGATCTGCAAAGAGGAGTGGACCAACATTCCTCCTAAAATGTGTGCAAACTTGGTCATCAATTACAAGAAACGTTTGACCTCTGTGCTTGCAAACAAGGGTTTTTCCACTAAGTATTAAGTCTTTTATTGTTAGAGGGTTCAAAAACTTATTTCACTCAATGAAATGCAAATCAGTTGCTATCTTTTATTTAAGGTTATTTTTTCGATTTTCCTTTTGATGTGCTATCTGCCACTGTTAAAATAAACCTACCATTGAAATGATACTGTTCTGAGACTTTTCATTTCTTTGTCATTGGACAAACTTACAAAATCAGTGAGGGGTCAAATAATTATTTCCTCCACTGTGTATATGTATATATATATATATATATATATATATACGGTGTTGGTTTGGCGCTCTTCTGCACGGGTTTTCGCCTCTTCCTGCGTCACACCAGAGTCACAGCATCTGATCAGCATCGATCCTGTGATTCATCAGATTTGGAGCATGGTTATATAACGGTCACAGAACCCGTGTGAAGCCTTCCTCTGCTCAGAACTCCACCTGCTGGCCTCTCAGAGATGAGTGGGGTCCTGCAGAAGGTCTACTAAATTATATATATATATATATATATATGTTGGTTTGGCGCTCTTCTGCACGGGTTTTCGCCTCTTCCTGCGTCACACCAGAGTCACAGCATCTGATCAGCATCGATCCTGTGATTCATCAGATTTGGAGCATGGTTATATAACGGTCACAGAACCCGTGTGAAGCCTTCCTCTGCTCAGAACTCCACCTGCTGGCCTCTCAGAGATGAGTGGGGTCCTGCAGAAGGTCTACTAAATTATATATATATATATATATATATATATATATATATATAATTTAGTAGACCTTCTGCAGGACCCCACTCATCTCTGAGAGGCCAGCAGGTGGAGTTCTGAGCAGAGGAAGGCTTCACACGGGTTCTGTGACCGTTATATAACCATGCTCCATATATAATTTAGTAGACCTTCTGCAGGACCCCACTCATCTCTGAGAGGCCAGCAGGTGGAGTTCTGAGCAGAGGAAGGCTTCACACGGGTTCTGTGACCGTTATATAACCATGCTCCAAATCTGATGAATCACAGGATCGATGCTGATCAGATGCTGTGACTCTGGTGTGACGCAGGAAGAGGCGAAAACCCGTGCAGAAGAGCGCCAAACCAACACCGTCTGATGGAGTCAAATCTAACCCGTCAAAGAGACACAGAGACCGTCTCAATACCGAACTGGACAGATTAGCCAGCCTCTTGCCCTTCCCGCAGGAAATCATATCTAGCTTGTTCCAGTTGTGTGATTCAAACACAACGAAGGACAAAAGCTCAGCAATGACAGCCAGGAAACTGCCATTGTTTACAAGGTAACAAAGATGGCAGCCCCCATATACAGTACCTCTCACTTCAGGTTCCCTTTAAATTCTGACATGGTAGCAGTAAAAGTGTGACGCCAAGCTAATATCAATGTTTAGAACATAGAACGAAGCATACCAAATTTGGATGTTATGATTTTACATGTATTAAAGTAAGTAGATTGGATTTCACCTGATCTTTTAATAAACCTTCTGGGATGTGTACACTGTGCGAGTTTCCATCTGAACTGTGCGAGTGGAGATAGTGTATAAAGTGCACCTAACGCAACAAATGTTACATACCTCAGAAGTTGTAAGCCACTGGATAGTCAAGCTTCCCTCACAGTGCCCTGCTTCCCTCTATATATATATTTGCCTTACGTGGAATAGGCTGTTTTTCATCATGAGCAGGGCAACGGATGAGTGCATCCTCACTAGGCATGTGTGAGTAAGGGTTTGCACATGCCCAGTAGAACGAAGCCCTCATGCATGGAGGAAAAAGCTGTTGGTTAGAGGCCTGGACCTTACTCGAGCATGCCCAGTGCAGCCGTGCTCACCCACAGCTGCGGGTGTGGCCAGGAAATGAAGAGGGTCCCAGCGGTGGCATGGTGGACTCTACCAGGATCCGGGAAGCCTCTGGAATGTCCAGGGGCTTCCAACTACTGAGGCAAGTATCTAGCTTTTGTTTGTTTAAATTGCTAACATTTGGTGATTCAGGAGTGGGGTGGTGGTTGTGGTATGATCAGTATTGCAGGACCCTATAGAGAATTCATGAATAGAGATGCTTAATGAATTGTTAATAATTCCATCTTGCAAGCATATTTAATGCAGATTGTATGCTGCCTGGAATTCAACCAATCAAATGCACTTTGGGGGGATTCTGATTTACCGATTCATGGTGCATACAGTTTGTATGCAAGCGGGAATCATTTGCACCTCATCGACCATCTTTAGCCGTGAGCTGTATGTTTCTTGCTTTTACCTGTTTATGAAACTACTTGGACACATCTTCTGTAGCATTTTTTGGGGGGATTTGTGTTGGTTTATGAGTATTTAGAATATCTTAAAGGATACTTTAACCACCACGGTGAGGAGTTATATACTCTCCTAAGAAGTAGGAGGGCTCTGGATCCCTTAGAGCCTGCCCGGTCCTCTCTGCATCCCCTCGTTCCACTACTGCTCCTTGTTCCAATGTCCGACTTTACTATTGAACAAGTACTCAGTTCTCTAAGGGCTCTTTCACACCAGAGCCCATTTGCTGTGTTTTAACACAAAGTCGAAACTCTGCGTTAACCAAGGTAAAATAAAAGTCCATAGACTTTCATTTTACCTTTCACACCCGACGCTGCGTTTCGAAGCGTTGTGGTTCGATGCACCTGTGAGCTTTTAATCGTTCCGGAGCCAGCGTTTTCCCGTCAGGTTGAATTAATAGCTACCGCCGCTGATTGCGTCGCACCGCAGCATCCCGACGACACGCTGCAGGCTATTCAACGCGTGCAGGAGAACACGTTGTCTGATGTGAAAGAGCCCTAAGTACTTCCAAAGACGAGTGACTGGCTGCATCTTTGGGTCTCCTCGGAACTCCTGTGTGGTGTCTGAGTACTTCCGAGGAGACCCAAAGTTGCAGCTGGTGGAGGAATTTTACAGGGGAACAAGAACACCAATAGAGGACCAGGAAGAACATTTTTGTTTATCTTCAACTAGTCCATAAAGGTAAAGGTTATGTACATGAATGAACACATACACTATGCCATTTATTCAACAAACTGAACAAAGTTTTTTAGTACCTGGCGTTTCCATCTTTACCAAAAACTGGGCCCTTGTCCTGCTGCAAGGTCTACTTTAAGTCGTGCTGCATATAGTATTCTGTGCTTAATATAGTCATATATTATTCTGACAGATGATCTCACTTAAACATTAATCACCATCTGGTACAAGGAGGTGTTGGTGGTAGATTCTGCAGTGGTGAGATGCCCAGCCCTGATGTATTAAAGCATCACATTTCTGCCACGCTTTACTGTTTGTATCACGTTCTTTTGGTGAATTGCTCGGATTTTACCAAACCTTTCTTTTGGTACTGTGGACAAAAGACTAGTATCTTTGTTTATATTGCGCTATCATCTTCTGTAGCACAAAGTAAGACTCAAACAGGATTACATAACACAGACCTGTATTACAGAAGTGATGGAGTAACTGATCAAATGTGGTTAACAAAATATAGTGAAATTACAGTATACAAAAGGAGAAAAGAAAAACCCTGCCCTTATTCACTGAGACTCTAAGGCCCGGTTCACACTTGCGGGGAAAAAGTTGGTTCGCGAATCCTGGATCTTAATGAATGTGAATGGATCCATGTTAATCTATGGATCTGTTCACATCCGTCCATTCAAAGGGATCCATTCCGCACGATACGCCGAACGGACCGCAAGTTTCCTCCTCCAGCAATTTTTACTTAGGTTGTTCTTTCGTCAATTAAAAGGTTGTTCGTCGTTCACAACGAACGATCGTTGTCGTATGTGTGTACGTAGCTTAAGAGTATTAGAGGCAGTGGATCAGCAGGACGGGCAATCAGCATTGTTTAAAAGGAAAAAAATATCAGTCTGCCTCCATATCCCTCTCAGTTTTGGTGTGCTTTGAAACACACCATGGTAGAGTAAAAGTCCAGGCAGTCTCCTATAAATAAGGTGCATTAACCTTGTAGACCTGTCACTTGTTTACCTGGTCTGATGTCCACCTGACCGCACTATATGGTATCACAGAGAAAAGTGCTTTATCAGTTTACTGCTTTTTATTTAAAAAATATCACCTCAGTGTGCAGCCAACAGGCATCTGCTTCAGGCTGGGCATTGGGCGGGGTTTTGAACTTTCTGTATATTGTCAGCCACTAAAGTGGACTCTGGGTGGAATTGTGGAACTCTGGCTGCTAAGCAACCCTCCAGGTGTTCTCCAGGTACTTGGCTCCCATCATGTTTTGCAGTGTAGCAGGAAGCATGACACCTCTGTAGTGAATTCAGGAAGCCACCGTTTGCAGGTGTCAGAAGGAGCTTTGGACCAGGCAACAGTTAACTCTGGAAGAACCTGGATGAAATCTATTAGACACACAAGAATGTTGACTACAGGGGGCATTTTTATATGTGATTTTTTTTTTTTTTTTGCATCTTTTGGAGTTTTTAATGTAGACCTGTTACCAATCTGAACATTTTCATGTAAATTATAACAGGTTCATTAAAGGTCCAGGAGAATCCCTATACTGAAACTAGCAGATCAACTACAAGGTAAGTGTAATGATATACGCAGTGTGGTGGAATACGGAACAGGGGAGCCATCTTAACTGGGCATCTATTTTGTCTGTGTCCTGTGTGCAGTGAAATACCATCTTGGGTGGACTTTTAGATTCCATTTCCTTTATAGACTGCGGTGAGGATGTTTGAATAACACCAAGCCAGCTGCCCAGTCATTTACCCAATAGAATTGAGGAAGATGGTCATTAGTCGGTGTTCAGCTGGTGTCATGCAAACACCTTGAACAGTGTGTGTAATAAGGAAAGCAGCCTAAGCACATGAATAGAGTGATTGGTGTGCCAGACACAGAATACTGTCTGATGTATGTCTGTAATTACTAAGCTGTAATTCAATAATTTAAAAGCATTTCCACAGGAAATAGTTTTTCTAGCCTAGAGCTACATTCTGGCCTATAAAATAGAATCTCATAGGACGAGTAAGTGTAGTTCTTCTGGAGATGGCGTGACCCTAGGAAAACCCTGATCTATCATCAGAATTGCGTTCTTCTGCACCAGGGATTAGCCCTTACGCTGGTTAAAGTTAGATTTCTGTTTTATTCCCTTTTATACTATAAGCAAATGTCGTGTTGTGTGTCTTTGTCATTTTTACTTTTGTTTTTGTAAATATTTTTGTATAGATTGTTCCTGCATTTGTTCCACTTTTTGGAATATTAAAACTTCATTTAATAAGTTAGACTTCTGTGTACTAAGCAGAGAATTTACATCTCCTATAGAGATACTGCAGAGTTTTGTCTTACAGATCAGTGCCGTATTGTATGCTCGGATTCTTCATTGCTACTGTATGAGATTGCATTGTGTGTGGGTGGCTTTCCCGTAGTTGTGGCCTAAAGCCCGCGGATGACCTAAGATATGGGAATGCCAGCCTGAGTGTGTGCAGCTCTACAGCCGTGCATAAAATTGTGGTAATTGCCACAGAGGGTGACAGATCTCCTTTCAGCGCAGGAATCTGTGTGTGTGTGGTGTCTAGCAGTATCGTTGCAAACGACTGCTAGTGGTGGCTGAGCCTTGTAAGTTGTGGCTGAGGGCGACAGCCTAATTTTAGCTTAAATAAGGCTGCTTCCCCTCTAGATTTGGTTGAACCCGTCAGGCCGTGTCTCTGGAGGCATACTGTGGGGCCCGTACCGGACATAAAGAGACTTTATACTATCTTCATTTGGCAAAAAATATGGATTTTACAAGACACCAACAGCATGTTTTCACATTGGCTTAAATAAAAATCAGTTGGTGGTATTGGAATCTGAAGTATTTTGTTGCCTAATTGATTTAAATGGCCAAATAGGTGTCCTTTAGTCACTGCTCAGTGTGCTATGACAACCTTTTTCCATTGTGCATTATAGTGGGACAACACTGATATGTCACATCCTGCAACCTCTGGGCTTCGGACTGTCCTCTTAGCCAAGTTAGCCCTTTACCCATACTGCATGTTACACCCTACCACCTCTGGGTACTGGACTGTCCTCTTAGCCAAGTTAGCCCTTCACCCATTCTATATGACACATCCTGCAACCTCTGGGTGCTGGACTGTCCTCTTGGCCAAATAAGCCCTTCACCCATGCTGCATGTCACGCCCCACCACCTCTGGGTACTGGACAGTCCTCTTTACCAAGTGAGCCCTTCACCCATTCTTTTTTTTTTTTTTCAAACTCAGATGCATTTTTGATATGGGAAGTTTATCAGCTTATGGCATAGTCGCTTGGACGCCCACATCAGCGCTGAAAAATGCCTTCATCATTGTTTGAGCCATACATAGTTGAAACTTTATTTATTTCACTATATTTAAGTCTATGCGTGCTTCAAAAACCATAAACTCCTCCCTTCCCTTACACAACCCTCCCCATTCTGGAATTAACCACGTCTTACCATATCCTGTATCCCCTATATCGTAAATGAACGGGAGGTGTAATAACCTGTTGTTCTTGCAACCGAGTATGAATATACATTCAGAAACTCTTACATTCAACCAAGCATACCCTTCCTTAACCCATAACCCATCCATATTAACCTGACCCAACCCACCTGACCACCCCACTTTTCCACTCTTAACCCCACTCGTGTAATACAGTGTAGCCTCTAACCCATCTTATTATAGGTTATTGCTTATCCATATATTTTTTTGTAATTGAACGCCAGGTGTCCCTATAGGATCTGACCCATTGAGTACAATCTAAGTCAGGTGTGTGATCTGCTGTGTCGCCGTTGATTTCACTGCCACACAACAGATACATTCTGCTCAACCAGTCATCCAGATGGGGAGGGGGGGGGGGGGGGGAGTCGAGTCTTTCCATTTTTCTACTATCAGTCTTTTTGCGAGTTTTGTTTCTAGCTCTTTAATTAGAGCACATTCTTTACTATCGCCTGCTTCAGATATGCCAAAAATATCTTCACTTGGAGAAAGTTTAAAGCCCCCTTCTAGCAGGTTTTTACAGAAGCATATTAAACTATCCCAAAAGGTCTTTGATATGGGACATGTCCACCACATGTGCAATTCGGACCCGTCCTCCTGCCCACACCTCCAGCACAATTCTCTTTGTTTGGAAAATTTTTGTATATGTTCTGGGGTAATGTACCATCTAGCAATGGTCTTGTACTGGGTAAGCTGGAGATCTATATCCGGGATCATCCAATTGTTATGCCAAATCGTGTGCCATTTACTTTTAAGCGAAAGGCCGAGGCATCTTTCCCATTTTGTACAATAGTGTGGAGTAAAATTTTGACTTTCTCCTTGGCAAATAAGTCTATTAACCCTCTGGGCGATACAATTACATCGCCCAGGAGGGAGCGCAGCACTTTTTTTTAAATCATGTAGCGAGCCCTGAGCTCGCTACATGACAGCCGCTGCGCAGCGGCATACCCCCACCCACTCCGATTGCCTTCGGCGATCAGAGTAAGCAGGAAATCCAGTTCAGAACGGGATTTCCTGCTGGGCTTCCCCGGTCGCCATGGCGACCGGGCGGGATGACTTCACCGATGTCATGGACGTCGTGACGTCAGAGGGAGTCCCGATCCACCCCTCAGCGCTGCCTGGCACTGATTGGCCAGGCTGCGCAAGGGGTCGGAGAGGGGGGGGGGCTGCGCAGCACGGCGGGTATCGGCGGCGAGCGACGGCGATCGGAAGTTACACGCAGCTAGCAAAGTGCTAGCTGCGTGTAACAAAAAAAAATTATGCAAATCATCCCACCAGGGCTTGAGAACTCCTCCTGCGCGACATACCCCGAGCTCAGCTCGGGATTATCGCCCAGGAGGTTAAGTTTGGATAATGCTTTGTCCATTTTTTTATTAAGGAGAATATGTTTTTCAAAAATATTTGGGTCATTCCTTAATCTAACAAACTTGAATTTTAATTTATGTATGAAACCTCTCGCTTGCATTGTACCCCAAGTCTCCTTTTGCCTGCAATTGTTTAATATGCCAGGTAGCCCCAATGCAGGGTTTCCCCAAGGATTGATAATGCGCGTATCAGGGCTTATCGTGTTTCTGGAAAACCAGGACCTCACCAAGCCAGGCATGAAATCCGGATTCTCCCTTAAAGTGGTAAGTGGGGATGGGCCTGTGTCTTTGTGCCATTTTGAGACGAGCCAAAAAAGAGTTTTAACTGTTGGTTTAATAAAAGGGTGATCCGTAGTGGAGTAAACTTTATAGATGTTTTCTGGAATCCATGAGAAAATTAAATTTAAGTTACATTCGTCCTTTTTTAAGATAAACCAAGCTTTACCAGATCCAATGGGGGAAGATTCTATCTTCCAGTCCAAGACCCTTGCCAAGTGTGCACTTCTATAGTAATTTATAATGTTTGGTGCAGCTAGGCCTCCCTCCACTTTCCACCTAGAAATAAGTTTATAGCTAATTCTACGTCTGGATTTACTCCAGATAAAAGTTTGAAAAATGTTATGCCAGTTTTGGAACCATGAGTTGGGGATAGCCACTGGCAGGCTCCGCAAGAGAAAAATAAGTTTAGGTAAAACCAGCATTTTTAAAATGCTGATCCTACCAATGACATTAAAACAGGGTCGATCCCATGATTGGAGTTTACCCTTGTACTCTTTAACAGTCTTAGAAAAGTTAGCCATGAACAGGTCATTAGGGTCTCTAGTGAGGGTAATACCAAGATCTTTAATTGCCTGATCACTCCATCTAAATTTACTGTGTGTTTTAATAGCATGCACGGTGTCACGTGAACAACCCAAATTCAAGATTATAGTTTTAACCTGGTTAATCTTAAAATTAGAGTGTAAGGAGAATACCTCAGAGTTTCTCACACCTGGCGATGGATTGAATTGGTTTGATCAAAGTTAGTAATAAGTCATCCGCGTAGGCAAGTATTTTAATCTCCTCCGTCTTTGTTTTAACTCCTTTAACCATGTTGTCATTCTGAATTAGTTGTATAAATGCTTCTAAACTACAATTGAAGAGCCATGAAGACAATGGGCAACCCTGCCTAACCCCATTCTTAATATTGAAAGTATTGGACATGGATCCGTTTATATTGACGCCTGCACTTTGATTGATATATCATTTCTTTATTCTGTTTATAAAGTTCCGGCCCAAACCCAATCTTTCCAATATAGCAAAGACAAATTCCCTTGATAGACGGTCAAATGCCTTTTCTGCATCTACTGCAACCATAACTGCTTCTAATTCTCGCTTTTTAAAAGTATGGATCAAATTTGTTGCAGCGTAAATATTGTCTGAATTTGGCTATTTTTGACGAAGCCCGATTGTTGCTTGCCCAGAACTCTATCGGCAACCCCGGTCAGTCTATTTGCCAATATTTTTGCATAGATTTTCACATCACAATTTAATAGTGAAATTGGCCTAAAGTTTGCACATTCTAAATTTGATTTCCCTTCTTTAGGGATTAGTGTTAGTATAGCTTGGTTAGATTCTTTTGAGAAGGTAGCAGTTCCTTCTTTGTTATTGACCAAGTTGCAGAAAAGAGGGGCCAAAATATGAGCAAAGTGCTGATAGAATTCTATGCAGTAACCATCAGGGCCTGGGCTTCTCCCCTTCTGAAGCTTAGACACTGTTTCCAGAAATTCACTTTCAGTCACTGGTGTTTCAAGCATTTCACGGTCACTATTATCTAAGACAGGTAGGTTGACATTTTCTAAATATTCTCTTGTGTTTGTGGGTTTTGGTATGTCAGTGTTGTATATACCTTCAAAGAAACTAGAGAATATCTTACCTATGGCTTCGGTGTCCTGAACAATGCTTCCATCTTGATTTTTTTATTTGGTGGATGAAGTTCTTTCTTTGTTTTTCGTTGAGTAGGTCTGATAGTATTTTACCTGGTTTGTTCTTCCCTTGTATTTACTGTTTTTTTTAATTTTTGTACTCCTGTGAAGATTTGTTATCAAGCAACTGATTTAGTTCTGTCTTAATCTTTGGGAGCTTAAGCAACGTTTTAGATGAGGGCCAGGTTTTATGTTCTGCTTCTTCTGATTGTAGGTGGGCCAGAAGCTCAACAATCCTTTTCTGTTTCGCTTTTTTTTTCCTATTACTTACCTGAATCAGAATTCCTCTAGATACACATTTTAAAGTGTCCCAGAGGATCGATGGTGAAGTTACAGACATCAAATTGAATTTAATAAATTCATTTAATGACTCAGCTATCTGACATCTGGTGTCTTCTTCCTCTAGTAACGTTTTATCTAGTCTTCAGACTTTTTTTCTGAGGTGATTTAAGGCCTAAATAGATCGTCATAATTACGTGGCATGGTCTGTAAAAGTAATATGGCCAATTGAGACGTCAGAAACTGAAGTAATACGATTTTCAGGGACTAGGAAATAGTCTAGCCTGGAATAGTTTTGATGTACGCTAGAGAAAAAAGTATAGTCTAAAAAGTTTTTCGTCTAGATTTTTAATTCTCCATATATCGACAAGTTTTAAAGTCTTGAGTTCATTTTTGAGATTAACAATGTCACGTTTGGGAATACTTGAAAGCCCTTTGGAGGTATCCTATTTGGGATCAATCGTGAGGTTAAAATCCCCACCAATAACGGTTAAGCCAACTGCTTTATCTTTGACTTTGTTGAGGATGTCAGGAATATAGCAGCTAGTTATGAGGCTGATAATGTTAAGGATAATGACAGTAACATATTTCTGTCATTTTTCTGTCTGCTATATCTCACATGTGTATTCTGCTTTGAAGCGATGGTCATCTGGCTGTATTACATTTGCATCTAAAGGGACTTCAGTGAATAGAGCTGGGGTGTTAGCCTCCAGCAAAGACATTGGTTAATTAGACAATGGCAGAAGTAAAGGGTTTTGTTCTACCTTATCTGGAGTGGAAGCTTGGAAGTCATTGACACTTGAAACATTCACACTTCTGTTGAGGAAGAATAGGCTGGTCGGCATAGCTTTTGAACTTGGAAGTCAGCCATTGTCCCATTATACAAAGCAAGCCTACAAGACTCTTGGGGGCTGGGAAAGCTGACACCTGAAGGTTTGAAATTTACATGAAATCTCTGCAGACTTTAAAAACTGAGACAGGAAAGCTTTGATGCTAGGAAATAATGTTGAGGAAGCTTTAATAAAGTTTTCACCTGGAGTTGAAAAGTCTCACTTCACAATCTTTTGATGTATAGACTTTTACCTGGAGAACTTGGATTAAGGAAGTCCTTTGTTGTGTGTGTGCTATAGTACATTTTTCACATGTGGATGTTAGATCTCTGGAAATCAAATTTATGTCTGAGGATGTAATTAAATCTAGTTCCCCCGCCCCCCCCTCCACACAGGCTTACAGCCTCAAGGCGAATATTCCATTATAAAAACCAGGGGACAGATACCTCAAATCAGTCCTCTCCTGACGGTAGCTGCAGCTGGACTCCTGGCCCAAGCTAGTGGACTCCTGGTCTAACCAGAATTGTCTGTCCACAAAAGTCCAAGGTTCTTCTATCTGGATCCCTGTATTTTGGTAAGCTTTGTGTGCATCTTTGTAACTCTTAATTTTGTAACTTTTTACTTTGTTTTTGTAATCTTTTGTATATATTCTGTTCTGCATTGTTCCACATTTTTCCCTGGAATATTAAATTATTATTTAATAAGCTTGACTTCTGCTGTACTAAACTAACACTCATAGCCTAGAAGAGATTGAAGTGCAACTGTGTATAAATCCATGCCTAATTGTATGCTTGAGCAACACTACCATATGAAATTGTAATTGCATTGTGTGTGGGGGGCGTTTGTCCTACGGTTGCCTAAAGCGCGCAGCTGACCCAACGTACGAAAACGCCAGTGCGAGTAGCTAACAGTATCGTTCGGAACGACTGTTATTGGTTTTGCATCCCTACAGTGTAAGATTGCAACTGTGTGTGTGTGTGGGTGCGTGGCGTTCCCGTATTCGGCCTAAGCGCAAAGCTGACCCGAATACAAAAACGCGTATTGCGCGCTGAGGACTCGACAGCAGAGTGGAAGTGTCTAGCGAACCGCTAGTGGTGGCAGTGAGAGGTGTTCTGAGGGGTCCCAGCCTTGTTTTAGCTCGAATAAGGCTGCTCCACGCTTGATCTGGTCAAACCCGCAGTCGGGAACCGTATACGCAGGCGTGCCGCGGGCCGGTTCTTGACATAATTGGCTGGCAGTGGTGGGAACGTTTAGTACATTAGTACGCAGTTTAGCTTGCTATTCTGATTACTAAAGGCTGGAAGCTTGCTAGAAGCAACTAGCCTACAGAAGTCTACTCAGTGCAGAATCTATATACTTTTTTTTTTGTTCAAAGATACACACTTGGTATTTTGCTTTCCCTCCCCCCTTTTTTTTTCTTTTTCTTTTTGCAACACGATGGCTCAGAAAGCATCCAGCTATGCATGGCAAAACAAAGAGAGGCTACTCAACCTGTGTGAGCACAAAGGCATCGAGACGGTGAGCGGCCAGACTAAGGAGCAGGTAGTTCGTGCCCTCGAGGAGTATGATGAAGCAGAGCAAGCCCGTGCTTCAACGTCAGCGGATGCAGCTCACGACACGCCAGAGGAGGAATCGCTCCCGCTGCAGAATGCGAGTGGAGATGATGTCCTGGACGATCCACTGAGCAGGGAGATGCCATCTCTGGAAGCTGATCTACAGCTACTGAACTCGGCTGATCCTGAACTGCGCCTAAAGCTGATCTTACTGCACCGACAGGCAGAGGAAGGAAGAGCTGAAAGGCGACACTAGGCCGAGAGGGAAAGATGCCATGGCGAGAGTGAAAGACTCCAGGCCAAGAGGGAAAGACTCCAAGCCGAGAGGGAACAAGTTGCACAGCGATACCAGGCCGAGAGGGATAGTGCTGAACGGCAACACCAGCTGGAGCTGGCTAAACTTAAGCAGCAGAACCGGTCTTCTGGACCCGCAGAATGCGAAGGTGAGCGAGTCCACAGAATCCCCCTGGATAAGTTCCCCGCTATGGACAAGGACTCTGACATAGACACTTTCCTACAGGGGTTAGAAAGGACTTGTCGGCAGTATGGGGTGCCCCGTGAGCAGTGGGCAAGATACCTCACACCAGGGCTGAGAGGCAACGCCCTGGAGGCGTTTGTGAGTTTCCCCCAGGAGGAAGAAACAGACTTTGAGGCGATTAAGAAAGCCATCATTGCGCGATACCACCTCACGCCAGAGGTGTATCGAAAACGTTTCAGGACAGTGCAGCGAGGTCCTAATGACAGTTTCCTGGATCATGCGTGCAACCTGCGCACTGCCTTCCAGCAGTGGCTAAAAGGACTGTCAGTTGAAACCTTGGATGCCCTGCAGGAGCTGATAATAAAAGACCAGTTCCTACACACCTGTCCTGTTGAGGTCCGGCTGTTTGTGCTGGATCGAGAACCAAAGATAGTGGATGAGGCTGCGGAAATGGCCGATTCCTACACCGCCCATAGAGCACCCGAGTCCCGGAGGACTACTACACCCAACTGGAGGGGAGAGCAGATTGCTAAACCTGTGTCACCCAGCACCCAGAGGAGGCGAGCACCGCTGTCTCCTGGATTCAAGCAACCAAACACTGACACTTGGAAATGCTTTGTATGTGACTGGGTGGCTAATTTCAGCACGACTTGCCCAGAGAGGAAGAGGGAGGCCCCAAAATCCAGCGAGGCCTCAAACCCCCGTGAAGTCCCAACTGCTTTGTGTGCTACCAGGAATGCCACTGGCTATGCAGAGAATCTGCAGCTTGTCACGGTTGGGGGTACAGTTGCCACTGGGCTGAGAGACACTGGAGCAGAAGTGACTCTCATACATCCCCAGCTTGTAAACCCGGAGCAGTACATACCTGGGAAAATGATTGCTGTCAGAGGAGTTGGGGGTGTCACCCCAGCCATACCCACCGCCTTGGTCCACCTGGATTCGGGGGCCGGCAGCGGATTGAAAGAAGTTGGGGTAACCGACAAAATCCCCACCAACGTCTTGCTGGGTACTGACCTGGGACGGTTAGTGGCCCGGTATGAGCCTACTCCAAACCCCGTGGAGCCTGCATCCCCAGCAGAAGTTCAGGACTCTTGCAAGGCACTGTGTGATAATGCTGTACGGAGTGCTGGCGAGGCCCCAGGGGCTACGGAATGTGTACTAGGAACCAGCCCTAGTGATTCTCCAGGGCCTAGGCCTGGAGTGGGACATGTTGATACAAAGAATGCAGAAACTGATGATGTCATTTATGACGCACGGACTATCGAGGCGATCGATGCTACTTGTGAAGTGCTGAGTAGCACTGTGTATAATGCTTCAGATAATGTTGATGGGGGATGCGATGTTCTAAATGTCAATATGTGTAAGACGGATAATGCTGATGTCATATGTGTTGTGCTACATAATGCTGTGTGTCATGCGGACACTCCATCAGCTGCAGGAGTAACCAGCAGTGCTCGCTGGGCTGCAGCAGATGGATTGCCCACTGAAGGGGCAGACGGCACCAGGCCAGATCTTCCCCCTTCAGATGTTTTTAAGACCAAATGTGACGTGATTTATGATGTGTGTAATGTGGGCGCTCCCTCAGCTGCCGTGGTAACCCGCCACGCTAGCGAGTCTACAGCAGAGGGACTGTCCACTGAAGTGACAAATGTTGCTGGGTCAGCAACATCCACTTCGGAACCTGGCCCTGAGGGCCCAGGAGCCTCTCCGTCTGCAGCCTTCCTGGAATGTGTGACAGGCAGCACTGAGCTCTCTGGGGCTGTTCGATTTGACAGCAGCCTGGAAGAGCTCAGGGGGCTAGCCAGCAGGTCACCAGCTGGGAGGGGCGGGCTGAGAGGGTTCTGGGAAGTTATTCCCTCGGAGCTGTCCTAAGGGAAAGAGGCAGACCAGCAGATAATCGTTCCCCAAAGGGACCGAGAGATAGCTCCTGCCACTATAGAGAAAGTGCGTGTAGCGACGGTTGGAACCCTTCCCCAGCTGCAGCACTGTCTCTATGGTCGCAAATTCATGGTTGTCACTGACTCGCAGTCTCCTGGTTGGTTACGTCAGGTTGCAAAGGGCAACGACACATTGCAGCAACCTGACCTAGCTTTCCATTTGTGTAGCTTGGAGCTAACTGACAGGTGGGGAACCCTCCTAAGGATGCGAAGGGGTTATCCCACCCGGCCAGGCCGTCAATGTAGGCTTTGGCAGGACGATTCGTTAGAATCATCTGCCAGCGCCATCTGGAAGAGGGGGCGTGTCAGGAATATAGCAGCTAGTTATGAGGCTGATAATGTTAAGGATAATGACAGTAACATATTTCTGTCATTTTTCTGTCTGCTATATCTCACATGTGTATTCTGCTTTGAAGCGATGGTCATCTGGCTGTACTACATTTGCATCTAAAAAGACTTCAGTGAATAGAGCTTGAGTGTTAGCCTCCAGCAAAGACATTGGTTAATTAGACAATGGCAGAAGTGAAGGGTTTTGTTCTACCTTATCTGGAGTGGAAGCTTGGAAGTCATTGACACTTGAAACATTTACACTTCTGTTGAGGAAGAATAGGCTGGTCGGCATGGCTTTTGAACTCGGAAGTCAGCCATTGTCCCATTATACAAAGCAAGCCTACCAGACTCTTGGGGGCTGGGGAAGCTTACACCTGAAGGTTTGAAATTCACATGACAGCCGGCGGGAAGGGGTTGTGAAATCTCTGCAGACTTTAAAAACTGAGACAGGAAAGCTTTGATGCTAGGAAATAATGTTGAGGAAGCTTTAATCAAGTTTTCACCTGGAGTTGAAAAGTCTCACTTCACAATCTTTTGAAGTATAGACTTTTACCTGGAGAACTTGGATTAAGGAAGTCTTTTGTTGTGTGTGTGCTATAGTACATTTTTCACATGTGGATGTTAGATCTCTGGAAATCAAATTTATGTCCGAGTATGTAATTAAATCTAGTCGTCCCCCCCCCCCCCCCCGTCCACACAGGCTTACAGCCTCAAGGCGAATATTTCATTATAAAAACCAGGGGACAGATACCTCAAATCAGTCCCCTCCTGACGACAGCTGCAGCTGGACTCCTGGCCCAAGCTAGTGGACTCCTGGTCTAACCAGAATTGTGTCCGTCCACAAAAGTCCAAGGTTCTTCTATCTGGATCCCTGTATTTTGGTAAGCAAATCGGTTTGTGTGCATCTTTGTAACTCTTAATTTTGTAACTTTTTACTTTGTTTTGTAATCTTTTGTATATATTCTGTTCTGCATTGTTCCCCTTTTTTCCCTGGAATATTAAATTATTTAATAAGCTTGACTTCTGCTGTACTAAACTAACACTCATAGCCTAGAAGAGATTGAAGTGCAACTGTGTATAAATCCATGCCTAATTGTATGCTTGAGCAACACTACCATATGAAATTGTAATTGCATTGTGTGTGGGGGGCGTTTGTCCTACGTTGGCCTAAAGCGCGCAGCTGACCCAACGTACGAAAACGCCAGTGCGAGTAGCTAACAGTATCGTTCGAAACGACTGTTAGTGGTTTTGCTTCCCTACAGTGTAAGATTACAACTGTGTGTGTGTGTGGGTGCGTGGCGTTCCCGTATTCGGCCTAAGTGCAAAGCTGACCCGAATACAAAAACGCGGATTGCGCGCTGAGGACTCGACAGCAGAGTGGAAGGGTCTTTGTGATCTAGTACAGAGAGATCTGGAAAAATTAGACTGGTCGCCAAAAATTCCCTCCAAAAAGGATAATCTGACCCCAGGGGAAAGAGAAGCCCTCATATTCTTAAAAGAACAGGATGAGATAATCATCCGTGGAAGTGACAAGGGAGGGAACGTAGTAATCCTTTCCACTGAATATTATAAGGGTGAATGTCTGAGACTCTTGGGCGACAAGGAAACCTACTTAAAATTAAAGGAGAATCCGTTTCTTGCAGTAAAAACCAGGGTTAATTCCCTTGTAGACCAAGGGAAGGAATTAGGGGTGCTCGCAAAGAATGAGGCTGAATTTTGTAGTGTTACAGTATTTAGGGCCCACATTTTCTACATTATCCCGAAGATTCACAAGGACAGGGAGCGTCCTCCGGGCCGCCCGATAGTGTCCGGCATTGGCGGTCCATTGGAGAACCTGGGGAAATATCTTGATGGCAAATTGAAACCGCTTGTTGAGATGCTTCCTTCGTTTGTAAGGGACACAGGAGATGTGTTGGGGGTTCTTGAGGACGTCCCGGTCTGTGGGGAGGATTTAATTGTGAGTATCGATGTGGAGGGCCTGTATACTTCCATACCCCATGATGTAGGATTGGCAGCAACAGCATTCTTTCTGAAGGAGCATTACCCTGATTCCCCCCTACACAATGAATTTTTGATCGAGGCATTGGATTGTGTTTTAAAATACAATTGTTCTGTGTTTGATGGGCGGTTCTACCGCCAGACCAGGGGCACGTCGATGGGGGCGTCTTGCGCTCCGGCCTACGCCTGTCTCCATCTCGGGCTGTGGGAGCGCCAGGACGTTTACCCCATGGGCCTCTTCCAGCGCCACGTGCGTTTATGGTTGAGGTTCATTGACGACGTGCTCCTGGTCTGGCGGGGCACCAGGGGCCAACTAGACCAATTTATGGAAGCACTGGGAAATAATGCAAGAAATCTGAAATTTACAGTAGAAATTGATGAGATTGAATTGACATTTTTGGATTTGAAAATACGAAAAGAGGGTGAAAGGTTAATAACAAGAACTTGCTGGGAATACGTTATTGCACTATGCTAGTCATCATGTGGTGTCACAGAGGAGAGCAGTGCCAAGGGGTCAATTTTATCGACATAGGAGGAACTGTACATTGGATACTGATTTTGAAATAGAAGGTCAGGAATTAAAGGACCGATTGGTACAAAGAGGGTACCCAGAGGAATTGGTTGAGGATGAATTCCAGAGAATACGGGAAAAAGGGAGAGATCAGGTCAGAATGGGACGTTCCCCCAAGAAGAAAATAAGTTCAAGGGAGGAGAAAGTGGACCCCATTAGATTCATAACAAAATTTGGGGCACATTGGTATGGCCTGCAGAAAGTGTTACAAAAACATTGGAACGTGTTAATGTTGGACAGTAGGATTGCTAGATTGGTTGGGGATAGACCATACATGACAGCAAGAAGGGCACAGAACCTAAAAAATATATTGGTGAGGTCGGAATTTAACAGTAAACAGGATGCCACTTGGTTGGGTAGATTTCCCCAGAAAGTAGGAATGTTCAGCTGTGGAAATTGCTGTGTGTGTGGCCTGGTTGAAAGATCAAAAACCTTCTCCAATGCAAAGGGAACAAAGACATATGACATTAGAGATAACATCAACTGTAATTCAGAAAGGATTGTGTATTGTATTAGATGTCCGTGCAATTTATTGTATGTTGGAAAAACTAAGAGAAGATTGGGGACGAGAATTGGTGAACACGTGAAAAATATTGAGAAAGCGGAAAAAGATAGCCCTTTGGGACTACATTTTGAAAAGCATCACAATAAGGACCCTTCTGGCTTGCGATTCAAGGGAATAGTAAAACAAAAAATACCTATGAGGGGGGGGTGACATTGAGAAAGAGTTGTATAAAATTGAAATGAGCTGGATATATCGTTTGGGAACAAAAGCGTCAAACGGGTTGAATACTGATATAAATATGGTCTATTTTTTAGATTAATACTTTGAGATACTCTTGAATGACAAATAAAAGGAAATAGAACGCTTGTTATGGTTGCTGGAATGAATTCTGGATGATGTTGGACGCAGCAAAACGAGATGAGGGAAATGGACAATGCTATTGCTATCATGTGTTGTTATGTGTTCTATCAAAAATGTTACTGCCTACTATAGAAGTTGAACCAATTACTGAGTTGCCGTAAGGATAAGAAGGAGGAAAGCACTGGTTGCCCTGACCCATTACGCTTTGAGAAAGCCCCGTGGGCGGGGCGAAACGCGCCAGCGGGAGGGCCCTGGTACGCGTCATGTGAGCGCTCACGAAGTCGGAACTACAGGCGTACACCTTTGGTCTCCCCCGGAAGAAGTATCAGTACGGACCGGCGTTTCAAGCAGTGGGGTGACGGGATGTCGGGCAAATGTGGACACGAGTGCCCTGAGCGGGAGCTCCCCCGTGAATGCAAGCAGTGAAGGCCGGTACCGTAAGTGCGGAGGGATACACAAACACACTCTAGGCAATGCACGAGCAAAGTGAGGATTGATCTCCCAGGTCAGTGGGGAGGAAGCGGACGATAAGTGTCACAACTGAGGACTGTTGATGTGTAAGCATGTGAAGCAATTGTAAGCATGACATTCTGAGGAGCTCATCGGGCCTCTGGTACTTCAAGATTTGGAGAGGGAAATTAATGTCATCTTTAAGTACAAGCTACTAAAGAACATTGCACTATATACAGTATTCAACCATCCAGGTCACAACTCTCTACTAGGACTGGGTAGACATCCATTGGCCATTTTGCTGAGTGTGAGTGGAGGCCTCATGGTGTGCGCCGGTGGAGGGCCCACATAAGCCAGATGGTGATTGGTGGATCAGCTTGATTAGCATAGGCGTAAGCTGGGCGATCAAAGCTGAATTGTTACCGTCACCTTGGCAGTGGGATGAATTGTAGATGAGTGCTCTATATGCATACCAGTGTGTTTTTAATGGTTTTTAAGGGTGAGTGATGTGAGACATCATGCTGGGATTTTTGTACGCCAACATTAAAGTATTTTGAATAAGCACATGAAGAGGTCAAGTTTTTTCTGTGGAAATAGTACTTATAGTTGTATACCTGAACCTCTCCTCCAGTGAGTGGTGCTATCATTTCTAAACGTTGGCCACCCGAGTAGGCCTGTTGCACATATTGTCCTACGTTGGCCTAAAGCGCGCAGCTGACCCAACGTACGAAAACGCCAGTGCGAGTAGCTAACAGTATCGTTCGAAACGACTGTTAGTGGTTTTGCTTCCCTACAGTGTAAGATTACAACTGTGTGTGTGTGTGGGTGCGTGGCGTTCCCGTATTCGGCCTAAGCGCAAAGCTGACCCGAATACAAAAACGCGGATTGCGCGCTGAGGACTCGACAGCAGAGTGGAAGGGTCTAGCGAACCGCTAGTGGTGGCAGTGAGAGGTGTTCTGAGGGGTCCCAGCCTTGTTTTAGCTTGAATAAGGCTGCTCCCCGCTTGATCTGGTCAAACCCGCAGTCGGGAAACGTATACGCAGGCGTGCCGCGGGCCGGTTCTTGACAGAGGAAGTTAGTCAAAAAGGCCACTTGACCTTTGTTGGGGGTATACACATTAGCTAATGTTATTTGTCTGCCATTAACCGTCCCCAACACTATCAGTTCCCTGGCTTCTTTATCTTTGTATATGTTACGGCCAGAACCCGAAGTCTGGCCACTTCGGGTTCTGGCCGGTCACAACGCGAAGTGGCTGCCTGAAGCAGCCAATACACGAAATGCTGCCTAATTTCGGGCTTTGGCCGGCCAGAACGCATTCTGACTAAATGTGGCCGGCCAAGTCCCAAAGCTCACCTATTTGAAAGTGTTGTCCCCTGCTCTGTATCCTGTGTTATTGTTCCGCTTCCAGCAGCAGCCCGGCCTGATTCTCTGTGCAGAGAGTCGGAGGAGGTAATGTTCACATCAAAGCATCGGCTCTTAGAGCCGGCTCATTTGCTCAATGAACTTCACACTGCAGCCTGTGGAAACCTGAGAGTCGAAGGAGGTTAACATTCACATCAAAGCATCGGCTCTTAGATTAGAGCCGGCTCATTCGCTCAATGAACTTCACACTGCAGCCTGTGGAAACCTGATCCAACCTGCAATCTCCTCGCAGATCTGCACACAGCACAAGCCTCTTTCCTCTCCCGGCCATAACTCACACTGTTTATCCATTGCTAGGTAATCGCTGCCAGCCAATTATATGCTGCTCTGATTGAGCCAGACTTCAGAGAAGGAGCTCCTCACACACACATGCTGCGGTTGCACAGCTTTCACACAGCTGGGAGGGGGGGAACCAGTAATAGACTCTGCCATTCGGAATCATACTAGAACAGCGTTCCCTCTGAAAGATGGTGTGCACTGTAATCTGACTCTGACTCCACTTTTCTGGGATGCTGTGGACCATTTGCAGCAAAGTGACAAATGATTTTTTTTCCCCTTATCACCCCTTTGTAACAGTACTGTTACGACCGGAACTCGAAGTCTGTCCACTTCAGGTTCTGGCCGGTCACAACACGAAGTGGAGATTTGTGCATTTTGGACTTTGGCCGACTGACTTCGGCCGTTTCTAGAACTGGCCGGCCAATGTCAGAAATTTACAGCATTTTGGACTTTGGCCGACGTCAAATCGGCCAATTCTAGAAATGTCTGGCCAGTTCTAGAATTGGCCGATTTCTGGCTTTGGCCATAACATATATACCACCTCTGGGTACTGGACTGTCCTGTTGGCCAAGTTAGCCCTTCACCCATTCTATATGACACATCCTGCAACCTTTGGGTGCTGGACTGTCCTCTTGGCCAAATAAGCCCTTCACCCATGCTGCATGTCACGCCCCACCACCTCTGGGTACTGGACAGTCCTCTTCACCAAGTGACCCCTTCACCCATTCTATATGTCACATCCTGCAACCTCTGGGTACTAAACTGGTCCTCTTCACCAAGTGCGCCCTTCGCCCATTCTATATGTCACATCCTGCAACCTCTGGGTACTGGACTGGTCCTCTTCATCAAGTGCGCCCTTCACCGATGATGTAAATTGCATCCTACAACCTCTGGGCACTGGACTGTCCTCTTCACTAAGTGAGCCCTTCTCTCATGATGTACATCACTTCCTGCAACCTCTGGGAACTGGCTGTCCTCTTCACCAAGTGAGCCCTTCACCCATGATGTACATCACTTCCTGCAACCTCTGGGAACTGGCTGTCCTCTTGGCCTAGTGAGGCTTTCGCCCATGTTGGCTGGTGGATATTCATGGGACTACTGCTGAGCATAGCTGTTGGGGATAACCGGTTTTGTCGGAAGTACTTTTGTGATGGTGGCCCTGCTCTCTGCTGAAGAATGATGTGTCACAGCTGTAGATTTCAATTATTGAGGAATTAGCTGCATTTCAAACTGTCCCCCGGAGCACAGAATTGAAATTCTGTTTTGTTTAGTGCTTCACATTCTTTCGCATCCCGCCTTCCAAGAAGACATGACTAACAACACATCCCTACTAAAGAGGACATGTAATGCCACGCAATTTGCATTTCTCTAAACAAGCATTGCCAAAACGTCACTCAGCCTTCTGGACGGAATTTCCTCAGCTATCTCTCTCCATCTATTTATAGAAATTCAAAGTTTACTTTGTAGTTTTAGAGAAATATAAACTATTATGCCTTAAATTGAGCAGTGGACGTTTTGTACATGAAGCGCTTGGTGATTGCATTATTGCAAGACTTAAACAGCCAGGTCCGATGGAAGCACAATCCCGTAATAGTTTAACTGCATTGTCTACCTCTAACTGGTGGTATGGCTGATTTCCACCAGATTCGACCATCAGATAGATTGTTGTCAGATGTCTGTCAGATCAAATCTCAATGGAATCTATCTGACGTGTGCCACACACTAGGAACATTTTTTCAATCTATTCAACCAATTTTGTCCGAAAATCAATTGAATGGTTGATCGATTGGGCCGCCTGCATTGATTTCTAGCTGATTCAGAGTGATTGAACGGAGAAATCCGTACCTTCCGCTGTCCGCGCTCCCGCCGCTCGTGCGCGCGCACCCGCCACTCGTGCACGCCGCCGCCCGCTCGCCCGGAGATCAATGAACGGGAAAATCCATTCCCGTTCGTTGATCTAAGCCCCCGCAATGATCCGCTGCTTCTATTAGAAACAGCGCGATCATTGTGATCTTCTCAGCCTACTACTGCTTCCTGTAAACGTCCTTTCGGGACGCTTACAGGTCGCATGTAAACAAACACACTGTGGCCATCTTGTGGCCAAATAGTAAAACTACACCCTAAAGTATTTTACATATACAAACATTACATTTACACAATAAATTAACTCATTACCTCCCACACTCCCCAATTATTATTTTTTTTTTGTAATTAAAAAAAATAATACAATAATAATAAAAAAAAAACCATAAATAGTTACCTTAGGGACTGAACTTTTTAAAATATTTATGTCAAGAGGGTATAACACTGTTACTTTATAAACTGCGGCCTTGTAATTAGGGATGGATGCAAAACTGAAAAAAATGCACCTTTATTTCCAAATAAAATAATGTCGCCAAACATTGTGATAGGGACATAATTTAAACGGTTTTATAACCGGGACAAATGGGCAAATACATTTCATGGGTTTTAATTACAGTAGCATGCTTTATTTAAAAACTATAATGGCCGAAAACTGAAAAAAAAAATTTTCCCACATTTTTTCCTATTTTCCCATTAAAACACATTTAGAATAAAATAATTCTTGGCATAATGTCCCACCTAAAGATAGCCTAATTGGTGGCGAAAAAAACAAGATATAATTCATTTCATTGCGATAAGTAATAATAAAGTTATAGACGAATGAATGGAAGGAGCGCTGAAAGGTGAAAATTGCTCTGGTGTTCAAGGGGTAAAACCCCTCAGTGGTGAAGTGGTTAAGATTGCATATTAAATAGTAAGTACATTGGTACAAACTGAATGTTTGCTTGGCAAACACAACACTGTTCTCCAGTAGTGTGCACCTGCTCAGAAGTGTTCACACTGTGTACACCCAGGACTCTGACTTTTACAAAACGGCGGCCAGACTTCCACAAAATGATGGCCAGACTTTTACAAAAAAAGGCTGCTAAGTGTTTGTCAAAAGCCTGCCCTGTCTGCACACTGGCCTTGCAGAATGGAAATGTCTGAGATCAGAGACTGCAATAGGCATTTAGTTAAAGTGATTCTAGGTGGATGCATGCATATGAATCCACCATTCTATCCGGGAACAGAAGTCTACATACTCATTCCAGCATGCGACCCATCCTCTATTCTTACTTTCTGATGACTCATGCTGCCTGCTCTGGCGTGGGTTCAGAGACCTGACAGCATGAGTCATTAGAAGGGAAGGCAGGGTGAGCAGACATCACATGGGGGTTCAGCTGTGCTTTAACTACTGCAGGATTTTTCATATGGCTGCATAAACCTGAGGAAAAGGTGTTTGGGGTAAGAAAGTGCATCTGGGCATTTATTAGATCCTTTTGATAGATAGAATAGATTCATATGCATGGACTCACTAGATGGTGAGTTCAGCTTCTGTACCCTGGCTGGAGGAGAATCCACTTTCTGGAGGTATACCATCCTAACAGCTACTAATCTGATCTTGCCTGGCTAATTGCAGATTATTACACCTCCTGTGCAACCCTTTGGGTGATTGTGTCCCCCTTTCCCTCTCCCCCCAATATCGGCCTTCCTGTCTAGTAGTGTCCTTCATCCCATCCAGCACTGTGTGATCTGATTGCCTCAATAGATTGTCACTTGTAGGCATTTGTTCGGCTGATAAGGCAATTATCAGTATTCTAGGGCATGTATGGGGTATAGGGGCTGTGTGAGGGACAGTATTGTAGTGCATGCATGGCTTATAGGGGCCGTGTGAGGGACAGTATTCTAGGGCATGTATGGGGTGTAGGGGCTGTGTGAGGGACAGTATTGTAGTGCATATATGGGGTATAGAGGCTGTGTGAGGGACAGTATTGTAGTGCATGTATGGGGTATAGAGGCTGTGTGAGGGACAGTATTGTAGTGCATGTATGGGATATAGAGGCTGTGTGAGGGACAGTATTGTAGTGCATGTATGGCTTTTAGGGGCTGTGTGAGGGACAGTATTCTAGGGCATGTATGGGGTATAGGGGCTGTGTGAGGGACAGTATTGTAGGGCATGTATGGGGTATAGGGGCTGTGTGAGGGACAGTGTTGTAGGGCATGTATGGAATATAGAGGCTCTGTGAGGGACAGTATTGTAGTGCATGTATGGGATATAGAGGCTGTGTGAGGGACAGTATTGTAGTGCATGTATGGGATATAGAGGCTGTGTGAGGGACAGTATTGTAATGCATGCATGGGGTATAAGGGCTGTGTGAAGGACAGTATTGTAGTGCATGCATGGCTTACAGGGGCTGTGTGATGGACAGTATTCTAGGGCATGTATGGGGTATAGGGGGCTGTGTGATGGACAGTATTGTAGGGCATGTATGGGGTATAGGGGCTGTGTGAGGGACAGTGTTGTAGGGCATGTATGGGGTATAGGGGCTGTGTGATGGACAGTATTCTAGGGCATGTATGGGGAATAGTGGCTGTGTGAGGGACAGTATTCTAGGGCATGTATGGGGAATAGGGGCTGTGTGAGGGACATTTTTGTAGTGCATGCATGGGGTATAGGGGCTGTGTGAGGTCCATATTCTAGGGCATGTATGGGGAATAGGGGCTGTGTGAGGGACAGTATTCTAAGGCATGTATGGGGTATAGGGGCTGTGTGAGGGACAGTATTCTAGGGCATGTATTGGGAATAGGGGATGTGTGAGGGACATTATTGTAGTGCATGCATGGGGTATAGGGGCTGTGTGAGGGCCATATTCTAGGACATGCATGTGGTATAGGGGCTGTGTGAGGGACAGTATTCTAGGGCATGTATGGGGTATAGGGGCTGTGTGAGGGACAGTATTCTAAGGCATGTATGGGGTATAGGGGCTGTGTGATGGACAGTATTCTAGGGCATGTATGGGGAATAGGGGCTGTGTGAGGGACATTTTTGTAGTGCATGCATGGGGTATAGGGGCTGTGTGAGGGCCATATTCTAGGGCATGTATGGGGAATAGGGGCTGTGTGCGGGACAGTATTCTAAGGCATGTATGGGGTATAGGGGCTGTGTGAGGGACAGTATTCTAAGGCATGTATGGGGTATAGGGGCTGTGTGAGAGACATTTTTGTAGTGCATGCATGGGGTATAGGGGCTGTGTGAGGGCCATATTCTAGGGCATGCATATGGTATAGGGGCTGTGTGAGGGACAGTATTCTAGGGCATGTATGGGGTATAGGGGCTGTGTGAGGGACAGTATTCTAAGGCATGTATGGGGTATAGGGGCTGTGTGAGGGACAGTATTCTAGGGCATGTTTGGGGAATAGGGGCTGTGTGAGTGACGGTATTCTAGGCCATGTATGGGGAATAGGGTCTGTCTGAGGGACATTATTGTAGTACATGTATGGGGTGTAGGGGCTGTGTGAGGGCCATATTCTAGGGCATGTATGCGGTATAGGGGCTGTGTGATGGACAGTATTCTAGGGCATGTATGGGGTATAGAGGCTGTGTGAGGGACAGTATTCTAGGGCATGTTTGGGGAATAGGGGCTGTGTGAGGGACAGTATTCTTGGGCATGTATGGGGTATAGGGGCTGTGTGAGGGACAGTATTGTAGGGCAGTTATGGGGTATAGGGGCTGTGTGAGGGACAGTATTCTAGGGCATGTATGGGGAATAGGGGCTGTGTGAGGGACATTATTGTAGTGCATGTATGGGGTGTAGGGGCTGTGTGAGGGCCATATTCTAGGGCATGTATGGGGAATAGGGGATGTTCGAGGAACAGGATTGTAGTGCATGTATGGCTTATAGGGGCTGTGTGATGGACAGTATTCTAGGGCATGTATGGGGTATAGGGGCTGTGTGAGGGACAGTATTCTAGGGCATGTATGGGGTATAGGGGCTGTGTGATGGACAGTATTCTAGGGCATGTATGGGGTATAGGGGCTGTGTGATGGACAGTATTCTAGGGCATGTATGGGGTATAGAGGCTGTGTGAGGGACAGTATTCTAATAGACAGTATTATAATAAAGTTATAGACGAATGAATGGAAGGAGCGCTGAAAGGTGAAAATTGCTCTGGTGTTCAAGGGGTAAAACCCCTCAGTGGTGAAGTGGTTAAGATTGCATATTAAATGGCAAGTTCAATGGTACAAACTGAATGTTTGCTTGGCAAACACAATACTGTTCTCCAGTAGTGTGCACCTGCTCAGAAGTGGTCACACTGTGTACACCCAGGACTCTGACTTTTACAAAACGGCGGCCAGACTTCTACAAAATGATGGCCAGACTTTTACAAAAAAGGCTGCCAAGTGTTTGTCAAAAGCCTGCCCTGTCTGCACACTGGCCTTGCAGAATGGAAATGTCTGAGATCAGAGACTGCAATAGGCATTTCGTTTCATTGATTCTAGGTGGATGCATGCATGTGAATACACCATTATATCCGGGAACAGAAGTCTACATACTCATGCCAGCATGCGACCCATCCTCTATTCTTACTTTCTGATGACTCATGCTGCCTGCTCTGGCGTGGGTTCAGAGACCTGACAGCATGAGTCATTAGAAGGGAAGGCAGGGTGAGCAGACATCACATGGGGGTTCAGCTGTGCTTTAACTACTGCAGGATTTTTCATATGGCTGCATAAACCTGAGGAAAAGGTGTTTGGGGTAAGAAAGTGCATCTGGGCATTTATTAGATCCTTTTGATAGATAGAATAGATTCATATGCATGGACTCACTAGATGGTGAGTTCAGCTTCTGTACCCTGGCTGGAGGAGAATCCACTTTCTGGAGGTATACCATCCTAACAGCTACTAATCTGATCTTGCCTGGCTAATTGCAGATTATTACACCTCCTGTGCAACCCTTTGGGTGATTGTGTCCCCCTTTCCCTCTCCCCCCAATATCGGCCTTCCTGTCTAGTAGTGTCCTTCATTCCATCCAGCACTGTGTGATCTGATTGCCTCAATAGATTGTCACTTGTAGGCATTTGTTCGGCTGATAAGGCAATTATCAGTATTCTAGGGCATGTATGGGGTATAGGGGCTGTGTGAGGGACAGTAGTATTGTGTAGTGCATGCATGGCTTATAGGGGCTGTGTGAGGGACATTATTGTAGTGCATATATGGGGTATAGAGGCTGTGTGAGGGACAGTATTGTAGTGCATGCATGGGGTATAGGGGCTGTGTGAGGGCCATATTCTAGGGCATGTATGGGGAATAGGGGCTGTGTGAGGAACAGGATTGTAGTGCATGTATGGCTTATAGGGGCTGTGTGAGGGACAGTATTCTAGGGCATGTATGGGGTATAGGAGCTGTGTGAGGGACAGTATTGTAGTGCATGTATGGGGAATAGGGGATGTGTGAGGGCCATATTCTAGGGCATGTATGGGGAATAGGGGATGTGTGAGGGACAGTGTTGTAGGGCATGTATGGGGTACAGGGGACTGTGTGATGGACAGTATTCTAGGGCATGTATGGGGAATAGGGGCTGTATGAGGGACAGTATTGTAATGCATGTATGGGGAATAGGGGCTGTGCGAGGGACAGTATTCTAGGTCATGTATTGGGAATAGGGGATGTGTGAGGGACATTATTGTAGTGCATGCATGGGGTATAGGGGCTGTGTGAGGGCCATATTCTAGGGCATGCATGTGGTATAGGGGCTGTGTGAGGGACAGTATTCTAGGGCATGTATGGGGTATAGGGGCTGTGTGAGGGACAGTATTCTAAGGCATGTATGGGGTATAGGGACTGTGTGATGGACAGTATTCTAGGGCATGTATGGGGTATAAGGGCTGTGTGAGGGACAGTATTGTAGTGCATGCATGGGGTCTAGGGGCTGTGTGAGGGCCATATTCTAGGGCATGTATGGGGAATAGGGGCTGTGTGATTGACAGTATTCTAGGGCATGTATGTGGTATAGGGGCTGTGTGAGGGACAGTATTCTAGGGCATGTATTGGGAATAGGGGCTGTGTGAGGGATATTATTGTAGTGCATGCATGGGGTATAGGGGCTGTGTGAGGGCCATATTCTAGGGCATGCATGTGGTATAGGGGCTGTGTGAGGGACAGTATTCTAAGGCATGTATGGGGTATAGGAGCTGTTTGAGGGACAGTATTCTATGGCATGTATGGGGAATAGGGGCTGTGTGAGGGACAGTATTCTAGGGCATGTATGGGGTATAGGGGCTGTCTGAGGGACAGTATTGTAGGGCAGTTATGGGGTATAGGGGCTGTGTGATGGACAGCATTCTAGGGCATGTATGGGGTATAGGGGCTGTGTGAGGGACAGTATTCTAGGGCATGTATGGGGAATAGGGGCTGTCTGAGGGACATTATTGTAGTGCATGTATGGGGTATAGGGGCTGTGTGAGGGCCATATTCTAGGGCATGTATGGGGAATAGGGGCTGTGTGAGGAACAGGATTGTAGTGCATGTATGGCTTATAGGGACTGTGTGATGGACAGTATTCTAGGGCATGTATGGGGTATAGGGGCTGTGTGATGGACAGTTTTGTAGGGCATGTATGGGGTGTAGGGGCTGTGTGAGGGACAGTATTGTAGTGCATGTATGGGGTATAGGGGGCTGTGTGATGGACAGTATTCTAGGGCATATATGGGGTATAGGGGCTGTGTGAGGGACAGTACTGTAGCGCATGTATGGTGAATAGGGGCTGTGTGAGGGACAATATTCTAGGGCATGTATGGGGTATAGGGGCTGTGTGAGGGACAGTATTCTAGGGAATGTATGGGGTATAGGGGCTGTGTGAGGGACAGTATTCTAGGGCATGTATGGGGTATAGGAGCTGTGTGAGGGACAGTATTGTAGTGCATGTATGGGGTATAGGGGGCTGTGTGATGGACATTATTCTAGGGCATGTATGGGGAATAGGGGCTGTGTGAGGGACAGTATTCTAAGGCATGTATGGGGTATAGGGGCTGTGTGAGGGACAGTATTCTAGGGCATGTATGGGGTATAGGGGCTGTGTGAGGGACAGTATTGTAGCGCATGTATGGGGAATAGGGGCTGTGTGAGGGACAATATTCTAGGGCATGTATGGGGTATAGGGGCTGTGTGAGGGACAGTATTCTAGGGAATGTATGGGGTATAGGGGCTGTGTGAGGGACAGTATTCTAGGGAATGTATGGGGTATAGGGGCTGTGTGAGGGACAGTATTGTAGCGCATGTATGGGGAATAGGGGCTGTGTGAGGGACAATATTCTAGGGCATGTATGGGGTATAGGGGCTGTGTGAGGGACAGTATTCTAGGGCATGTATGGGGTATAGGGGCTGTGTGAGGGACAGTATTCTAGGGAATGTATGGGGTATAGGGGCTGTGTGAGGGACAGTATTCTAGGGCATGCATCGGGTATAGGGGCTGTGTGAGGGACATTGTTCTATGGCATGTATGGGGTATAGGGGCTGTGTGAGGGACAGTGTTGTAGCGCATGTATGGGGAATATGGGCTATGTGAGGGACACATTAGTGCTATTGTATGAGGTTATTGGGTGAAGGGAGGTTTAGTAATATCGATATCGGTGACAGTCGGGGTTAATCTTGGAATTCATTAGGTGATAGGTCACAGCTGGATACACTTATCTGCTGAGGGATAAACAGTTGGTGATTAGTGAGGGATCATGGTTAGTTATCTGTCTGTATTAGATATCATTTTGGAGGTAATGTTAGTGATAGTTCATGGGTCACTATTAGTATTGGTTGCAACAGGGGGAGTTCCTGGACGCATTCCTCTGCCATCAGAAAATGAGGTGCATACACAGTCAGGCGCTATATAAATACTTAAATAAATACAAAAGTGGTGACAATCCAGTAGACCAAAATTGGCAATAGGATAATTACCACCGGTTACCAGAGTCCATCAAGTACGCCGACGCCAATATAATTAGCGATACCGAGTGGTTGCTAATGAGTCAGAGCAATTACAATGTCCAATCCATGTGCCCCTTTTTAAGGAATCTGAAGTGGAAATAAACTTATGATATAATGATTTGTATGTGTAGTACAGCTAAGAAATAAAACATTATTAGCACAGATATGAGTCTCAGGCCCAGTGCACACCAAAACCGCTAGCAGATCCGCAATACGCTAGCGGTTTTGGGAGCTGATTTCAGAGCGATTCTAGGTATGTTTAGAGAGGTTTTCTAAACATACCTAGCGGTTTTGGGTGCGTTTTTGTGTAGCAGATTACACATATTGTTACAGTAAAAGCTGTTACTGAACAGCTTCTGTAACAAAAATGCCTGGCAAACCGCTCTGAAGTAGCGTACATTAATAATTCCCTTTATTTGTATAGCGCCTTTCTCCTGTCGGACTCAAAGCGCTTGCGAGGCAGCCACTAGAGCGCACTCAGTAGGCAGTAGCAGTGTTAGGGAGACTTGCCCAATGAACTCCTTACTGAATAGGTGCTGGTTTACCGAGTCGGAAGAGCCAGGATTTGAACCCAGGACTCCTACATCAGAGGCAGAGCCCTTAACCATTACACTATCCAGCCACCACATTGAGGACGAAACGCTTCCGAAAACCGCAAACGCGCAGCAGGAGGCGCGTTTGCGGCTTGGCAAAAACCGCAAACCGCCGGTGTGCACCATCCCATTGCAATACATTAGACAAGCGTTTTTATAGGCGGATGCGGCCGGCGGATCGCTCCAAAAACCGCTCGGTGTGCACTGGGCCTCATATTGTTTCCAGTACAGGAAGAGTTGAGAAACTCCAGTTGTTCTCTATGCAAAAGAGTTTCTCTAAACTCTCCTTTCAAAGTTACAGAGAGCTCTGTCTTCTGAAGCTTATTATCTCATGTGTCTGTCACTGGATTTTGTTTTTTTTCTGCAGAGGTAAGTTCAGATGTTCATTAGCCTGCTCTGTGAAATCATTTAGAATGCTGAGTAGTGTGTAAACTGCAAATATTAGAGAATCATGCAATGTTATAAAAAAACTATGTAACTGAAAATAAAAATGACCCTTTTCTTTGTTACTAATGTTCTATTAATTATCCATAGTACACAACCGATTATATCATAATTTATTTATTGTTTCGCTTCAGCGTCACTTTAAGGAATTGGCAACAGACACAGGCCATGAGCTGTTTCAGGCAATGATGCCCGTTTCAAACCAATATGTGCACCTAGTGGCCTGTGTCTGTTGCCATTTCTTTAAGGGACACATGGATTGGACATTGTAGTTGGTTGGACTCATTAGCAACCACTCAGTATCGCTAATTATATCCAGTTAGGTTGGCGTGTTTGATGGACTGGTTACTGGTGGTAATTATCCTATTGCCAATTTTGATCTACTGGATTGTCACTACTTTTGTATTGCATGTGAAATTACTGAATCAAGTAAGTTACTTTCTAAGTCTTTGTTTTGAGAGTGCTGGTCTTTCCCACAATAAACTCAGTATTAGCATTAGGCTGGGAATGAGTTAGTCCTGCTAGTTATTATTATTTATTGGATTTATATATTGCCAACATATTACGCAGCGCTGTACAATACCTAAGATTACAGACAATGATAAGAGGGGTGACTGACAGCACAATACAGGTAATAGAGTCAAAATTCTTTATTTTTCCAAGTACAAATGGGGCTTTGTACCCAGAATTGGTTTTGGCTCATACAGGTTCTGGAAGAATTGGGGGGATAATGTCTGAAAGTCAAGAGCCAAGGCTGTAGTAACATAATAGGCAATAGATACAACAATATAGGTAATAAGCAATAAGATGCACAACACAATACTGATAGTAATATAACAAATCCAAAACTCCACTGCGCTCAACCAGAAAGAACTTCCACGGGGATCACGTTAAGCCTCCAATGAGTGCTGCTCCTATATAACTCTGGGACTGTAGTAAGTACTCTGGCAGAAAACAGGAAAAATGGGGAAAAAGGAGCGCTCTCTGGTGCATTAACTTTTTAATTTGCTTCTTAAAAAGGTAGAATAAAACTTACAATGTTTAAATAAAAACTATGCTCATCACACTTAAAAAGTGTACATCACTGCGTCCCGCAGATGGTGACACAGCTGGGATCGCCTCCACACTGTGGCCAATAGTGAGGGAAATCAAGAGATTCAAAGCGCCGGCGGGATCGTCTGACGAAGAAGTGGAACGCCGAAACGCGTCATGACGCAATAGGCGCAGGGCAACTGCCGATAATACCACGTGACTCCGATCTCGCCGGCGCTATAAATCTCTTGATTTCCCTCACTATTGGCCACAGTGTGGAGGCGATCCCCGCGGTGTAACCATCTGCGGGACACGGTGATGTGTGATGAGCATAGTTTTTATTTAACCACTTCCCGACCGCCTAACGCACAGGGGTGGCTGGGAAGTGGAGCCCGCAAGGACCAGCTCACCCGCCGCAACATCCCGCCGGCCATACGGAAGCGCCGGCGGGATGTTAACCCCGAGATCGCCGCATACAAAGTGTATAATACACTTTGTAATGTTTATAAAGTGTATTATACAGGCTGCCTCCTGCCCTGGTGGTCCCAATGTCCGAGGGACCACCAAGGCAGGCTGCAGCCACCCTATGTTGCACCCAAGCACACTGATTTCTCCCCCCCCCCCTGCCCCTTGCGGGCAATCTGATCACCCACCCACACCAATAGTTCGCCCGCAGATCCGACGTCAGATCACCTCCCAAGTGCAGTGTTTATATCTGTTCTCTACCCTAAACACCCACTAATTACCCATCAATCACCCCCTGTCACTGCTACCTATCAGATTAGACCCCTATCTGCCCCTAGGGCACTCAATCACCCGCCCACACCCTCAGAATGCCCTCAGGCCCCAGCCCTGATCACCTCGCCAGTGCATTGCTTGCATCTATTCCCCCCTCTAATCACACCTTGAGACACCCGTCAATCACCTCCTGTCACCCCCTAGCACACCTACCCATCAGATCAGGCCCTAATTTGCCCCGTGTGGGCTCCTGATCACTCGGCCAAACCCTCAGATCCCCCATAGACCCCCTTCCGATCACCTCCCCAGTGCATTGATTGCATTTATTTTCCCCTCTAACCACCCCCTGAGACACCCATCAATCACCTCCTGTCACCCCCCTAGCACTCCTATCCATCACATCAGGCCCAATACAACCTGTCATCTAAAAGGCCACCCTGCATATGACCGGTTCCACAAAATTCGCCTCCTCATAGACCACCTGTCATCAAAATTTGCAGATGCTTATACCCCTGAACAGTCATTTTGAGACATTTGGTTTCCAGACTACTCACGGTTTTGGGCCCGTAAAATGCCAGGGCGGTATAGGAACCCCACAAACTGACCCCATTTTAGAAAAAAGACACCCCAATGTAGTCTGTTAGGTGTATGACGAGTTCATAGAAGATTTTATTTTTTGGTCAAAAGTTAGCGGAAATTGATTTTTTTTTTTTCACAAAGTGTCATTTTTCACTAATTTGTTACAAAAAATAAAATCTTCTATGAACTCGCCATACACCTAACGGAATACCTTGGGGTGTCTTCTTTCTAAAATGGGGTCACTTGTGGGGTTCCTATACTGCCCTGGCATTTTAGGGGCCCTAAACCGTGAGGAGTAGTGTAGAAAACAAATGCCTCAAAATGACCTGTGATTAGGACCAGGGCCGGCGCTACCATTAAGGCAAAGGAGGCAGCTGCCCCAGGGCCTCAGAGCTTGTAGGGGCCCCCAGTGGCTACAAGAGAAAAAAAAAAATTCAAATCGGCCTTATAGTTTTTGAGAAAATCGATTTTAAAGTTTCAAAGGAAAAAAAACACATTTAAAAACCTGCCGACTTTAATGGTTAATAGCAAATCCACCTTAAATGCTAGAAACCCTAAATTTGCAGGATATGTTAAGGAGATCATTAGGAATAAGAGGAAAAAAACAATTTTTCAAAAAGACCTTATAGTTTTTGAGAAAATCGATTTTAAAGTTTAGAAGGAAAAAAAAGTATAGTTTTAAATGCGGTAAATGTAACTTTTAGTAGCAAACCTAACGGTAGTGTAATTTTACATGCATCAAATGAAAGCGCAATAAATTTCCTGACTGGGTTTCCAGGGGGTCTATACGCAGCCGCAGCACTTTGGCCAGGGATCGCTATACAGCCGCAATATGGCTGTATGAAGATCCCTGGCATTTTTTCCTATTTTCCCAATTTTTTTTTATGTTTAGAGTGTGTGAATTTAAAAAAAAAAAAAATTATGTGGGGTCCCTTCTCCTGAAACTTTTTAACCCCTTGTCCCCCATGCAGGCTGGGATAGCCAGAATGTGGAGCTCTGGCCGAGTGGGACTTCACACCCTGACTATACCAGCTGCAAAAAAGGTCCCCTAATGCCGATTTTTGTTCCGGGGTATATGTTGGGGGGGCCCCCCAGGTTTATTTTGCCCTGGGGCCCCATTATTGCTTAAACCGGCCCTGATTAGGACGTTGGGCCCCTTAGCGCACCTAGGCTGCAAAAAAGTGTCACACATGTGGTATCGCCGTACTCAGGAGAAGTAGTATAATGTGTTTTGGGGTGTATTTTTACACATACCCATGCTGGGTGGGAGAAATCTCTCTGTAAATGGACAATTGTGTGTAAAAAAAATCTAACAATTGTCATCTACAGAGATATTTCTCCCACCAAGCATGGGTATGTGTAAAAATACACCCCAAAACACATTATACTACTTCTCCTGAGTACGGCGGTACCACATATGTGGCACTTTTTTACAGCCTAAGTACGCTAAGGGGCCCAAAGTCCAATGAGTACCTTTAGGATTTTTACAGGTCATTTTGCGACATTTGGTTTCAAGACTACTCCTCACGGTTTAGGGCCCCTAAAATGCCAGGGCAGTATAGGAACCCCACAAATGACCCCATTCTAGAAAGAAGACACCCAAACATATTCCGTTAGGAGTATGGTGAGTTCATAGAAGATTTTATTTTTTGTCACAAGTTAGCGGAAAATGACACTTTGTGAAAAAAAACTATTAAAATCAATTTCCGCTAACTTGTGACAAAAAAGTAAAAACTTCTATGAACTCACCATACTCCTAACGGAATACCTTGGGGTGTCTTCTTTCTAAAATGGGGTCATTAGTGGGGTTCCTATACTGCCCTGGCATTTTAGGGGCCCTAAACCGTGAGGAGTAGTCTTGAAACAAAAATGACCTGTGAAATCCTAAAGGTACTCATTGGACTTTGGGCCCCTTAGCGCAGTTAGGCTGCAAAAAAGTGCCAATCATGTGGTATCGCCGTACTCGGGAGAAGTAGTATAATGTGTTTTGGGGTGTATTTTTACACATACCCATGCTGGGTGGGAGAAATACCTTTGTAAATGACAATCTTTTGATTTTTTTACACACAATTGTCCATTTACAGAGTTATTTCTCCCACCCAGCATGGGTATGTGTAAAAATACACCCCAAAACACATTGTACTACTTCTCCTGAGTACGGCGATACCACATGTGTGGCACTTTTTTGCACCCTAACTGCGCTAAGGGGCCCAAAGTCCAATGAGTACCTTTAGGATTTCACAGGTCATTTTGAGAAATTTTGTTTCAAGACTACTCCTCACGGTTTAGGGCCCCTAAAATGCCAGGACAGTATAGGAACCCCACAAATGACTCCATTTAGAAAGAAGACACCCCAAGGTATTCTGTTAGTAGTACGGTGAGTTCATAGAAGATTTTATTTTTTGTCACAAGTTAGCGGAAATTGATTTTTATTGTTTTTTTTTCACAAAGTGTCATTTTCCGCTAACTTGTGACAAAAATAAAATCTTCTATGAACTCACCGTACTACTAACGGAATACCTTGGGGTGTCTTCTTTCTAAAATGGGGTCATTTGTGGGGTTCCTATACTGTCCTGGCATTTTAGGGGCCCTAAACCGTGAGGAGTAGTCTTGAAACGAAATTTCTCAAAATGACCTGTGAAATCCTAAAGGTACTCATTGGACTTTGGGCCACTTAGCGCAGTTAGGGTGCAAAAAAGTGCCACACATGTGGTATCGCCGTACTCAGGAGAAGTAGTATAATGTGTTTTGGGGTGTATTTTTTACACATACCCATGCTGAGTGGGAGAAAGATCTCTGTAAATGGACAATTGTGTGTAAAAAAATTTTTAAAAATTGTCATTTACAGAGATATTTCTCCCACCCAGCATCGGTATGTGTAAAAATACACCCCAAAACACATTATACTACTTCTCCTGAGTACGGCAATACCACATGTGTGGCACTTTCTTGCAGCCTAACTGCGCTAAGGGGCCCAAAGTCCAATGAGCACCTTTAGGCTTTACAGGGGTGCTTACAAATTAGCACCCCCCAAAATGCGAGGACAGTAAACACACCCCACAAATGACCCCATTTTGGAAAGTAGACACTTCAAGGTATTCAGAGAGGGGCATGGTGAGTCCGTGGCAGATTTCATTTTTTATTTGTCGCAAGTTAGAATAAATGGAATTTATTTTATTTTTTTTGTCACAAAGTGTCATTTTCCGCTTACTTGTGACAAAAATTAATATCTTCTATGAACTCACTATGCCTCTCAGTGAATACTTTGGGATGTCTTCTTTCCAAAATGGGGTCATTTGGGGGGTATTTATACTATCCTGGAATTCTAGCCCCTCATGAAACATGTCAGGTGGTCAGAAAAGTCAGAGATTCTTTGAAAATGGGAAAATTCACTTTTTGCACCATAGTTTGTAAACGCTATAGCTTTTACCCAAACCAATTAATATACACTGAATGGGTTTTTTTTAATCAAAAACATGTTTGTCCACATTTTTCGCGCTGCATGTATACAGAAATTTTACTTTATTTGAAAAATGTCAGCACAGAAAGTAAAAAAAAAAATCGTTTTTTTTCCAAAATTCATGTCTTTTTTGATGAATATAATAAAAAGTAAAAATCGCAGGAGCAATCAAATAGCACCAAAAGAAAGCTGTATTAGTGACAAGAAAAGGAGCCAAAATTCATTTAGGTGGTAGGTTGTATGAGCGAGCAATAAACCGTGAAAGCTGCAGTGGTCTGAATGGAAAAAAAGTGGCCGGTCCTTAAGGGGGGTAAAGCCCACGGTCCTCAAGTGGTTAAACATTGTAAGTTTTATTCTACCTTTTTAAGAAGCAAATTAAAAAAGTTAATACACCAGAGAGTGCTCCTTTTTTCCCATTTTTTCCTGGTAGTAATATAGCACCAGTTCATACACTGGAGTGGTAGTCCCAATAATACAAGTTCACATTACTCTAGGTAAAGTGCACAATCAAGTATCATACACAAGGGGAGAGGGCCCTGCCAAAGGCTTACAATCTAGGGAGGGGGTGGTGACACAAAAGCAGGGGAGATGCAATGAGGCGTTCTTGGCAGAGAGAGTTAGGGCAGTGTCAAGGTGGGGTAGGCTTTCTCGAAGAGGTAAGTTTTGAGGGCTTTTTTTTTTAAATGATGGAGGGGCAAGCCTGATGGGCAGTGGGAGAGAGTTCCACAGTATGGGGGCAGCTATAGTGAAGTCCTGTAGTCACGCATGGGAGATGTGTGGGGTGGTTAGGAGAAGGTTGTTGGAGGAGCGAAGTGGCCAGGTGTGTATCTGCTAATCATTCAAAACAGAAATTTGTTTTCTTAAAACCGAAAGGAGGCAAATTTCTGTTATGCATAGAGTTTTAGTAAAAGGGCTTTTTGGTTCTCTTTAGCCCCTTACACACTCCTAGGAGTTCTGGTTTACCATGAGCTTGCAAGGCCTCTTTTCCAAGGACAATTGTACTGTGTGCTCAGCAAGCAGTTGCCAGGCAGCAGTGAGCAGTTACCAGGAAACAGCAAGCAATTACCAGGCAGCAGTGATCAGTTGTGAGAGTTTGAGAGGCATTGCCTTCAACTGCATTCGGCCAAGCACTGGTGTCATGGAGTTACACATCCAAAATATCAGGCAGCCTTTCCATAATTGCTCAATGCATAGCCCATGAAGCTCCACCCCTTTCCCCAATGTATCTCTGGAGGAGCTGCACCCCCGTGACATCAGTGCTAGAGATGGTAAATAAAACACAAAACTTTCAATTTTTGTATGCAAATTTACATAGCTTCAAAATGGACCAATGGAATGAAGCCGAGGTGGAATTTGATTGGTCCACTTTCAAGCCACAAAAATGAGAAAATTTCTGAATTATTTGCATCTCTCCACCATAAGCCACTGTGCAATTTGCAGATATGGTGGTGCGCAGATGGTAATTTGTGTTGTATAGCTGAACTCGGGGGTTCAGTAATAGGTGTTCAGCTACAGTATAGCCGAGTGCCATTCGACTATGGGGGTTCATTAGTGACAATGAGCACTTGGCTTTACTATAGGAGGGGGGGGGGAGGTTTGGACTATAGTGTGTGTGTGGGGGGGGGGGAGTTAATGTCAGGTGTAAAGGGGGGGGGCATGTGAAAGGTTAGTGGTGGTGGTAGTGGAATATATGGGTCTCATTACCAATATTCTACTTTATGCCTCATCCAGTACCCAAATTAGAGAATGTCTATTTTCCATGTGCAGCCCGCTCTGTAATATAGAAGACACACAGAATCCAGGCTATTTGCTTGACCCTTGTGGCCAGGGTTTAATCCAGCACACTCCCTCCTTCCCCGTCTGACCATTGTCAGTTTGCACACAGCTTATGCTGGTGTATGTGCGTGGTGCGCATGGATACATTACGATAGCTCCCTTGTGCGATTGGTAAGATGCGCTATCTGTCCCAGGAGAGGACGTCAGGATGTGTGCTCATAATCCCTAGAGAGGTTTGCATGTCTGCACTATGCATGTTACAGGGCCAGAGTTAGGACACCTAGGTTTACCTGGGTACTCCTGCGCAGTGTAGGTGACTAAGCATAAGAGTGCATTCTTTTGTAAGTAAGACTTGTAACTTGGATGCAGGGGTAGCAGGGGTGCCTGAATGATTGATTTCCATCAAAGAGTTTGTATTCCTCTTTGTCTGATTGGAATTATGAAGCCATACTGAGCATTGATCAAACCTGTGCAATGCTGCCGCAATCCAGGAAATAGCATTCTTATTTTGCTATAATGGCAGCAGTTTCCGAGTTGCTTTATTTGAGTTGGTTTAATCAGTGTATTATTAATATTATTATTATGTGTGAATCCCCCTCCAACGGTTCTGATCCAGGAAGAGTCTCCAGCGGTCAAGGACACATCTGCAGTCAGATCAGCGTTGGCTGCGTTTGTTTTGGAAGATTGCCGCTGTTCCGATAAGCGTTGTGTGTTTATGGAGATTACAGTAAAGTCGTCTCCGGCCGCCGGTGGAGGCTCAGTACACAAACGCCGCCAGCCATCGTTTTATGATATTTTTAGCCCAGATTTCCGAGGCTTCATCTCCGGTCACATCGACCGGATGGATTTTGCTGAATTAAGTGAAATCATTTTTGCAATAAAATTAGAAAATGTATTATTTTATCCTTGTGCGCAGCATTATCCACAAATCCCAGCAGAGTAACAATAATACAGGATATCAAGATCAGCTTCAAGCAGCCTCAGAGGAGGCAGCCCTGTCCTGTCACTGGTGATTGTAGCGAGGGTACAGACCGGCTCAGAGGAAGCAGCCCTGTCCTGTCACTGGTGATTGTAGAGAGGGTACAGACCTGCACAGAGGAGGCAGTCCTGTCCCGTCACTGGTGATTGTAGCGAGGGTACAGACCTGCACAGAGGAGGCAACACTGTCCCGTCACTGGTGATTGTAGCGAGGGTACAGACCGGCTCAGAGGAAGCAGCCCTGTCCTGTCACTGGTGATTGTAGAGAGGGTACAGACCTGCACAGAGGAGGCAGTCCTGTCCCGTCACTGGTGATTGTAGCGAGGGTACAGACCGGCTCAGAGGAAGCAGCCCTGTCCTGTCACTGGTGATTGTAGAGAGGGTACAGACCTGCACAGAGGAGGCAGTCCTGTCCCGTCACTGGTGATTGTAGCGAGGGTACAGACCGGCTCAGAGGAGGCAGCCCTGTCCCGTCACTGGTGATTGTAGCGAGGGTACAGACCGGCTCAGAGGAAGCAGCCCTGTCCTGTCACTGGTGATTGTAGCGAGGGTACAGACCGGCTCAGAGGAGGCAGCCCTGTCCCGTCACTGGTGATTGTAGCGAGGGTACAGACCGGCTCAGAGGAAGCAGCCCTGTCCTGTCACTGGTGATTGTAGCGAGGGTACAGACCGGCTCAGAGGAGGCAGCCCTGTCCCGTCACTGGTGATTGTAGCGAGGGTACAGACCTGCAGAGGAGGCAGCTTTGTCCCGTCACTGGTGATTGTAGCGAGGGTACAGACCCGAGCGGGACAACGACGGAACATTTGTGAAGAGAGGTGGGGTTTTATGACTAACTCCACCCCTATTCCTCTCACTTTATGGACCCTTTAATGAGTAGTCACATGACCAGGGCCAGGCCGAGGCATAGGCTGGAGAGGCTCCAGCCTCAGGGCGCAGTGTAGGAGATTTAGGAGATGTAGCACAATTCATTCAGCTGTCATTCCTAATTGTGTATGAAGCAGAAAGAAATAAGAAAAGGGGATACATGACAGTGACTGCAAGCCAGAAAACTAGAGATTAAGTTGTTAGGGGGGATGTGGGTCCTGTGGCCCTCTTAGTCTAATAGCAATCAGTGTGTGACGGCTGGGGTGGGAGGGATGGAGGGGCGCACTTTGATGCCTCAGCCTTGGGTGCTGGAGGACCTTGTCCCGGCTCTGCACATGACTTGGGGATGTGCCAAGACCCTCCAAAACCCTTTGACACCTCAGATTGAAAGTATCTTTGTCAATTTAAATATATATTTGTATGTTTTCCACTGATGCACCTTTTTGTCTCTATGAAGTATCATTTCTCAGGCTAGGTTAACAGTGGGATGTTGCGGTGCTGCGTTATAACGTCTTATAACGCAGCTTACCGCACTGCAATTATAAGAATGTGGAAAGTTCACAGTGTGACGTTAGCGTTGCTTGTAACATGAAGCGTTATGGTAACGCAGGGCTGCAGTGCCATTACCTCTAAACGCACACGTTACCAGGTACAGAAAAGCATACTTTTCATTGCCTTTACGCTTTCCTGTACCTACTGTATGCAGCGGTAACGCAACGCTAATCTGCGTTTACTTTTTGCTGCGTTGCAAGTTAACAACGCAACGTCCTACTGTGAACCTAGCCTCAGGTATTCTCTCTTGCGATCTGTAGACTTGCAGCCAGTCTGGAGTGGGAATATGTGAGGCAGGGGGGTTCACAGAGACAAAAAAAAAAGGCGAGCAGAGTCCAGGTACACTTTATGCAATGATAAGTAGCTTTATTCGGTTTAGTACTTTGTATCGGCGTCCTCATTAGCTGAAGCAGAACTCACTTCTGTTCACCAGTGGGGGATGGTCAATGAGACTGTAATAATTGAGCTTATGCAAATGAAGCCGTTCGGAAGTCCATCAGCAGCAGCTTTTATTGGGCCATTTCATTGCTGACTAAATTAACCTAAAATCTGCATCAACTAAAATTATTAGCATTTTATATACCTCTGTTCACTGGTTTGCAAGACTTCTCCTGAGTGCCATCAAACAGTATGCAACACTGGAACTCTGATGCCTTCCTCTTATACCATCACTAAAATATGTCTGCTCTTCCTGTTTCTAGTTCCTGGCAAGGGAGACCTCTGCAGGGATCTGATCTGTCCTGGATATTGCATGGAAAGGTCATTTACTGGCAAGTACATCTTCATGTAATTGTAGCTACTGCACATATACTGTATATGTAATTGGCAAATCTATCCTTGTGTTTTGCAGTAGGGATGGTCGGAATTGCTTATTTCCGGTTCTGCAGAAACAGATTTCCGCCAATTTCTGATTTTTAGTTTTTCAGATTTCCGAGGAGTGCTTTATTAGTCATTTTCTGCATCTGAGAATGCAAAAAAAATTTTTTAAGAAAAATCAAATCAGAAAATAAGTCCTGTGATTGGTCTAAAATGACCAGTGTTCTGATTTTTGCAGAAAACTTCTGCATTCTCTGATTGGTCCAATGCTTCCGCGTTCTGTGATTGGGCTAAAATTACAAGTTGCGGTAAATTGGATTTCTGCGGAATTCCAATCGGAAATGCCAACATTTTTAATTCTGTGAATTATTTCCGAATGAACATCTGTATTCTGTAGTGCTTCACAGGTACTGTGTGTGTGTGTGTGTGTTGAGTCTGTGTAGTGTGTGTGTGTGTGTGTGTGTGTGTGTGTGTGTGTGTGTGTGTGTGTGTAGAGTGTGTGTGTGTGTGTGTGTAGAGTGTGTGTCTGTGTAGTGTGTGTCTGTCTGTCTGTCTGTCTGTGTAGTGTGGTGTGTGTGTGTGTCTGTCTGTCTGTCTGTCTGTGGTGTGTCTGTGTAGTGTGCATGTGTGTGGTGTGTCTGTGTAGTGTGCGTGGTGTGTCTGTGTAGTGTGTGTGTTCTCAGCTGTGACCCCAGCCGTGACCCCAGCCAGTGGCAGATGTGTTTTCAGAGGAAAAATGAGATAGTGTTTATCCTCTGCTTTGTATATTTATCACAGAAAGGTAAAGGTTGCCTTACATCTAGAGATTTGAAGTATGATCAAGCATTTGATTTGATCGTTTTATCAAATAGAGATAGAATCGAGGGTGTTCCAGTTTGCCCAATCGAAGAAAAGTGGCTGATATCATGTGGAATCGACCAGCTTAGTCGATTGAGCAGGATGGAAGATATTGGTCGATTGCACAGGAATTGGCTACTGTGCACATGTTATTCGATCGACTCTGAATCGATTTTTGCATTCAGAGCATGAGAAACCCATTGCTCAGCGAAGTTGAATCACATTGAATATTGCTGGTCGTGTGTGGGCCACTAGTCCATCGACTTTCGATCAACCATACTGCAGTTGATCGCCCAATAAAGTCGATCACTTTGTTGATTGAATCTGAATCACAAGATGTATGGCTAGCTTTATTCTGAATTTGTGATAATTGGATAGACTGTGCTGTCCTTGAATATGAGACCTCTGTGAGGGTCAAATATTCTCACTGACCATCTCACCGCCACCCCTGAGTGAATAAGGGTGCATACACATCCCATTTTGATTGGCCAATCACTGACCATTTTTAACACCACCATGTAGTATGAGGGCCAGCAGAATTGGCATACTATAAACAGATTGTGTAGCTAAGCTCTCCTACTACATGTGAGTGGTAAAATTGGCCAATCAAAATTGAATGTGTGTACCTTTAGGCTAGGCTCACAGTCGGAGCTGCTTTTCATTCAATATAAAACCCGGGGACGCAATGGCGCAAAAAAAAAAAAAAAAATTGCACTGGCTGTTGCACCGCATACAGTCAATAAAAAGTATATTCCCTGTCAGTGTTACTGCAGGCAATATGTGGTAACACACGGCCGGGGGGGGGGGGGGTGGGCGCGGGGGGGGGGGATTGGGGTGTACTGCAGTCAGCTGGATGGCATTGCACTGCATGCACTCTGAAGACTTACTATTACCGTGCAACTTTCGGAGCCAAAATGCCAGTTACATCGCCCAGCAATGCCCCACTGTGAACTTATGCTGAGTACACACAATGCGTTTTTTGGGTCGATTTTTCATACCGCTAGATTATATTATCGATTTCCATTCACTTCTGTGAGAAATGAACCAGAAAAACGATCGATGGATAATTTCCTTCATGTCCGATATTATTTTAGAACCATCTGCCAAAAAAATGTATGGTGTGTACCTAGCATAAGGCTTAACCACTTAAGGACCGTGGGCTTTACACCCTTAAAGAGACTCCGTAACAAAAATTGCATCCTGTTTTTTATCATCCTACAAGTTCCAAAAGCTATTCTAATGTGTTCTAGCTTACTGCAACACTTTCTGCAACACTTTCTGCTATCACAGTCTCTGTAATAAATCAATGTATCTTTCCCCTGTCAGACTTGTCGGCCTGTGTCTGGAAGGCTGCCAAGTCCTTCAGTGTTGTGGTTCTGTGATGAACTCCCCCTTCCAGGCCCCTCTATGCACACTGCCTGTGTGTTATTTAGGATTAGAGCAGCTTCTCTCTTCTCTCTTATCTTTTACAAGCTGGATAAATCGTCCTCTGAGCTGGCTGGGCTTTCACATACTGAGGAAATTTCAAACACAGGCAGAGCTGTTTGCAGGAAGAAAAGAGCAGCCTGAAACTTCAGTGCATGGGGGAAAGAAACACATAAATGATCTCTTGAGATTCAAAAGGAAGGGTGTATACAGCCTGCTTGTGTATGGATGTATTTTCTATGTGTCGACATACTGTACATCAACCTACTTCCTGTTTTGGTGGCCATTTTGTTTGTTTATAAACAAACTTTTTAAAACTGTTTTTAACCACTTTTAATGCGGTGGGGAGCGGCAAAATTGTGTCAGAGGGTAATAGATGTCCCCTAACGCACTGGTATGTTTACTTTTGTGCGATTTTAACAATACAGATTCTCTTTAACCACTTGAGGACCTAGGGCTTTCTACCCCTTAAGGACCGGCCACTTTTTTTCCATTCAGACCACTGCAGCTTTCACGGTTTATTGCTCGCTCATACAACCTACCACCTAAATGAATTTTGGCTCCTTTTCTTGTCACTAAAAAAGCTTTCTTTTGCTGCTATTTGATTGCTCCTGCGATTTTTACTTTTTATTATATTCATCAAAAAAGACATGAATTTTGGCAAAAAAATTATTTTTTTAACTTTCTGTGCTGACATTTTTCAAATAAAGTAAAATTTCTGTATACATGCAGCGCGAAAAATGTGGACAAACATGTTTTTGATAAAAAAAAACCCATTCAGTGTATATTTATTGGTTTGGGTAAAAGTTATAGCGTTTACAAACTCTGGTGCAAAAAGTGAATTTTCCCATTTTCAAGCATCTCTGACTTTTCTGACCCCCTGTCATGTTTCATGAGGGGCTAGAATTCCAGGATAGTATAAATACCCCCCAAATGACCCCATTTTGGAAAGAAGACATCCCAAAGTATTCACTGAGAGGCATAGTGAGTTCATAGAAGATATTATTTTTTGTCACAAGTAAGCGGAAAATGACACTTTGTGAGAAAAAAAAAAAAAAGTTTCCATTTCTTCTAACTTGCGACATAAAAAAATGAAATCTGCCACGGACTCACCATGCCCCTCTCTGAATACCTTGAAGGGTCTACTTTCCAAAATGGGGTCATTTGTGGGGTGTGTTTACTGTCCTGACATTTTGGGGGGTGCTAAATTGTAAGCACCCCTGTAAAGCCTAAAGGTGCTCATTGGACTTTGGACCCCTTAGCGCAGTTAGGCTGCAAAAAAGTGCCACACATGTGGTATTGCCGTACTCAGGAGAAGTAGTATAATGTGTTTTGGGGTGTATTTTTACACATACCCATGCTGGGTGGGAGAAATATCTCTGTAAATGACAATTTGTTAATTTTTTTTACACACAATTGTCCATTTACAGAGATCTTTCTCCCCCTCAGCATGGGTATGTGTAAAAATACACCACAAAACACATTATACTACTTCTCCTGAGTACGGCGATACCACATGTGTGGCACTTTTTTGCACCCTAACTGCGCTAAAGGGTCCAAAGTCCAATGAGTACCTTTAGGATTTCACAGGTCATTTTGAGAAATTTCGTTTCAAGACTACTCCTCACGGTTTAGGGCCCCTAAAATGCCAGGGCAGTATAGGAACCCCACAAATGACCCTATTTTAGAAAGAAGACACCCCAAGGTATTCCGTTAGGAGTATGGTGAGTTCATAGAAGATTTAATTTTTTGTCAAAAGTTAGCGGAAAATGACACTTTGTGAAAAAACACAATTAAAATAAATTTCCGCTAACTTGTGACAAAAAATAAAATCTTCTATGAACTCGCCATACTACTAACGGAATACCTTGGGGTGTCTTCTTTCTAAAATGGGGTCATTTGTGGGGTTCCTATACTGCCCTGGCATTTTAGGGGCCCTAAACCGTGAGGAGTAGTCTTGAAACGAAATTTCTCAAAAATGACCTGTGAAATCCTAAAGGTACTCATTGGACTTTGGGCCCTTTAGCGCAGTTAGGGTGCAAAAAAGTGCCACACATGTGGTATCACCATACTCGGGAGAAGTAGTACAATGTGTTTTGGGGTGTATTTTTACACATACCCATGCTGGGTGGGAGAAATACCTCTGTAAATGGACAATTGTGTGTAAAAAAAATCAAAAGATTGTCATTTACAGAGGTATTTCTCCCACCCAGCATGGGTATGTGTAAAAATACACCCCAAAACACATTATACTACTTCTCCCGAGTACGGCGATACCACATGTGTGGCACTTTTTTGCACCCTAACTGCACTAAGGGGCCCAAAGTCCAATGAGTACCTTTAGGATTTCACAGGTCATTTTTGTTTCAAGACTACTCCTCGCGGTTTAGGGCCCCTAAAATGCCAGGGCAGTATAGGAACCCCACTAATGACCCCATTTTAGAAGGAAGACACCCCAAGGTATTCCGTTAGTAGTATGGCGAGTTCATAGAAGATTTTATTTTTTGTCACAAGTTAGCGGAAATTTATTTTAATTGTGTTTTTTCACAAAGTGTCATTTTCCGCTAACTTGTGACAAAAAATAAAATCTTCTATGAACTCACCATACTCTTAACGGAATACCTTTGGGTGTCTTCTTTCTAGAATGGGGTCATTTGTGGGGTTCCTATACTGCCCTGGCATTTTAGGGGCCCTAAACCGTGAGGAGTAGTCTTGAAACCAAATGTCGCAAAATGACCTGTGAAATCCTAAAGGTACTCATTGGACTTTGGGCCCCTTAGCGTACTTAGGGTGTAAAAAAGTGCCACACATGTGGTACCGCCGTACTCAGGAGAAGTAGTATAATGCGTTTTGGGGTGTATTTTTACACATACCCATGCTAAGTGGGAGAAATATCTCTGTAAATGACAATTGTTTGGTTTTTTTTACACACAATTGTCCATTTACATAGAAATTTCTCCCACCCAGCATGGGTATGTGTAAAAATACACCCCAAAACACATTATACTACTTTTCCTGAGTACGGCGGTACCACATGTGTAACACTTTTTTGCAGCCTAGGTGCGGTAAGGGGCCCAACGTCCTATTCACAGGTCATTTTGAGGCATTTGTTTTCTAGACTACTCCTCGCGGTTTAGGGCCCCTAAAATGCCAGGGCAGTATAGGAACCCCACAAGTGACCCCATTTTAGAAAGAAGACACCCCAAGGTATTCTGTTAGGTGTATGACGAGTTCATAGAAGATTTTATTTTTTTGTCAAAAGTTAGCGGAAAGTGACACTTTGTGGAAAAAAACCAATAAAAATCAATTTCCGCTAACTTTTGACAAAAAATAAAATCTTCTATGAACTCGTCATACACCTAACAGAATACCTTGGGGTGTCTTTTTTTCTAAAATGGGGACACTTGTGGGGTTCCTATACCGCCCTGGCATTTTACGGGCCCAAAACCGTGAGTAGTCTGGAAACCAAATGTCTCAAAATGACTGTTCAGGGGTATAAGCATCTGCAAATTTTGATGACAGGTGGTCTATGAGGGGGCGAATTTTGTGGAACCGGTCATAAGCAGGGTGGCCTTTTAGATGACAGGTTGTATTGGGCCTGATCTGATGGATAGGAGTGCTAGGGGGGTGACAGGAGGTGATTGATGGGTGTCTCAGGGGGTGGTTAGAGGGGAAAATAGATGCAATCAATGCACTGGGGAGGTGATCGGAAGGGGGTCTGAGGGGGATCTGAGGGTTTGGCCGAGTGATCAGGAGCCCACACGGGGCAAATTAGGGCCTGATCTGATGGGTAGGTGTGCTAGGGGATGACAGGAGGTGATTGATGGGTGTCTCAAGGTGTGATTAGAGGGGGGAATAGATGCAAGCAATGCACTGGCGAGGTGATCAGGGCTGGGGTCTGAGGGCATTCTGAGGGTGTGGGCGGGTGATTGAGTGCCCTAGGGGCAGATAGGGGTCTAATCTGATAGGTAGCAGTGACAGGGGGTGATTGATGGGTAATTAGTGGGTGTTTAGGGTAGAGAACAGATGTAAACACTGCACTTGGGAGGTGATCGGACGTCGGATCTGCGAGCGATCTATTGGTGTGGGTGGGTGATCAGATTGCCCGCAAGGGGCAGGTTAGGGGCTGATTGATGGGTGGCAGTGACAGCGGGTGATTGATGGGTGGCAGTGACAGGGGGTGATTGATGGGTGGCAGTGACAGGGGGTGATTGATGGGTGATTGATAGGTGATTGACAGGTAATCAGTGGGTTATTACAGGGGAGAACAGATGTAAATATTGCACTGGCGAATTGATAAGGGGGGGTCTGAGGGTAATCTGAGCGTGTAGGCGGGTGATTGGGTGCCCGCAAGGGGCAGATTAGGGTCTGATCTGATGGGTAACAGTGACAGGTGGTGATAGGGGGTGATTGATGGGTGATTGATGGGTAATTAGTGGGTGTTTAGAGGAGAGTAAACGCTGCGCTTGGGTGGTGATCTGATGTCGGATCTGCGGGCGATCTATTGGTGTGGGTGGGTAATCAGATTGCCCGCAAGGGGCAGGTTAGGGGCTGATTGTTGGGTGGCAGTGACAGGGGGTGATTGATGGGTGATAGGTGATTGACAGGTGATCAGTGGGTTATTACAGGTAGTGTTGGGCGAACAGTGTTCGCCACTGTTCGGGTTCTGCAGAACATCACCCTGTTCGGGTGATGTTCGAGTTCGGCCGAACACCTGACGGTGCTCGGCCAAACCGTTCGGCCATATGGCCGAACTAAGAGCGCATGGCCGAACGTTCCCCGAACGTTCGGCTAGCGCTGTGATTGGCCGAACGGGTCACGTGGTTCGGACCCGAACGCGCTCTGATTGGCCGAACGGTCACGTGGTTCGGGTAAATAAATACCCGAACCACGTCATATCTCCGCCATTTGTCTGTGGGTTTAGCTTTGGGTAGGCAGGCAGGGTAGTTCGCGCTCCAGCCACGCTAGCCAGGGTCCCCCCTGTCATTGTGTCACTGCTGGGAACAGTAGTACACCGCTTGCTCAGCCACACTATATAGCATTCTGTTTACTGCCACTCTGTGTACCTCGCTCAGCCACACTATATAGCATTCTGTTTACTGCCACTCTGTGTCTGCTGGGAATAGTAGTACACCGCTTGCTCAGCCACACTATATAGCATTCTGTTTACTGCCACTCTGTGTACCTCGCTCAGCCACACTATATAGCATTCTGTTTACTGCCACTCTGTGTCTGCTGGGAATAGTGGTACACCGCTCGCTCAGCCACACTATATAGCATTCTGTTCACTGTTCTGTGTCTGCTTGGAATAGTGGTACACCGCTCGCTCAGCCACACTATATAGCATTCTGTTTACTGTTCTGTGTCTGCTGGGAATAGTGGTACACCGCTCGCTCAGCCACACTATATAGCATTCTGTTTACTGTTCTGTGTCTGCTGGGAATAGTGGTACACCGCTCGCTCAGCCACACTATATAGCATTCTGTGCACTGTTCTGTGTCTGCTGGGAATAGTGGTACACCGCTCGCTCAGCCACACTATATAGCATTCTGTTCACTGTTCTGTGTCTGCTGGGAATAGTGGTACACCGCTCGCTCAGCCACACTATATAGCATTCTGTTTACTGTTCTGTGTCTGCTGGGAATAGTGGTACACCGCTCGCTCATCCACACTATATAGCATTCTGTTCACTGTTCTGTGTCTGCTGGGAATAGTGGTACACCGCCCGCTCAGCCACACTATATAGCATTCTGTTCACTGTTCTGTGTCTGCTGGGAATAGTGGTACACCGCTCGCTCAGCCACACTATATAGCATTCTGTTCACTGTTCTGTGTCTGCTGGGAACAGTAGTACACCGCTCGCTCAGCCAGAGTATATAGCATTGTGTTTACTGCCACTCTGTGTACACCGCTCAGCCAGACTATATACCATTGTTTACTGACACTCTGTGTACACCGCTCAGCCAGACTATATACCATTGTTTACTGACACTCTGTGTACACCGCTCAGCCAGACTATATACCATTGTTTACTGCCACTCTGATTCTGCTGGGAACAGTAGTACACCGCTCGCTCAGCCAGACTATATAGCATTGTGTTTACTGCCACTCTGTGTACACCGCTCAGCCAGACTATATACCATTGTTTACTGACACTCTGTGTACACCGCTCAGCCAGACTATATACCATTGTTTACTGAAACTCTGTGTACACCGCTCAGCCAGACTATATACCATTGTTTACTGCCACTCTGATTCTGCTGGGAACAGTAGTACACCGCTCGCTCAGCCAGACTATATACCATTGTTTACTGACACTATATAGCAGACTATATAGCATTGTGTGTACACCGCTCAGCCAGACTATATACCATTGTTTACTGACACTCTGTGTACACCGCTCAGCCAGACTATATACCATTGTTTACTGCCACTCTGATTCTGCTGGGAACAGTAGTACACCGCTCGCTCAGCCAGACTATATACCATTGTTTACTGACACTCTGTGTACACCGCTCAGCCAGACTATATACCATTGTTTACTGCCACTCTGATTCTGCTGGGAACAGTAGTACACCGCTCGCTCAGCCAGACTATATACCATTGTTTACTGACACTATATAGCAGACTATATAGCATTGTGTGTACACCGCTCAGCCAGACTATATACCATTGTTTACTGACACTCTGTGTACACCGCTCAGCCAGACTATATACCATTGTTTACTGCCACTCTGATTCTGCTGGGAACAGTAGTACACCGCTCGCTCAGCCAGACTATATACCATTGTTTACTGACACTCTGTGTACACCGCTCAGCCAGACTATATACCATTGTTTACTGCCACTCTGATTCTGCTGGGAACAGTAGTACACCGCTCGCTCAGCCAGACTATATAGCATTGTGTTTACTGCCACTCTGTGTACACCGCTCAGCCACACTATATAGCATTGCGTACTCTGCCAGTCAGTGTGTATATTGCTGGGATCAGTAATACTCCACTCACCGTCAACCACTATATGAGCTCAACATGAGTTCCCCAGAGACCTCCGCTGTGAGCAGCACTCCCAACAACAGCAACAGCCAACGCCCCACGCAAGCTATAACATCCACCCCAGCAGCCAGTGGTCAGCAGCAGCCCTCCCCGGAGGAGAACGTTGTGTCCATCAGTCCGTCGCCAGAGCGATTAATGAGGGCTGCCATTGAGGAGATGATGGGGCCTGATGTGGAGGAGGAGGTCTGGCTCAGGCCAGCATCCCAAGTTAATGTTGAGGACGATGAGGGGTCTGTGTCTGGGGATGTTGGGGTGGCAGAGGTGGTGGGTGGGTCAGACTCAGGAGAAGAGTTGTATGATGAGGATGATGATCGGGACCATCTGTATGTGCCTCAGAGTCCGACCCCGGAAAACATGTTGTATCGTGTGTTTAGGTACTAAAATCTGCGTTCCCTCCCAGTAGTGTTGGGCGAACAGTGTTTGCCACTGTTCGGGTTCTGCAGAACATCACCCTGTTCGGGGTGACTATATAGCAGACTATATAGCATTGTGTTTAATGCCACTCTGTGTACACGGCTCAGCCACACTATATAGCATTGTGTTTACTTCCACTCTGTGTCTGCTGGGAACAGTAGTACACCGCTCACCCGCCACTGTATAGCATTGTGCTCTGTGTCACTGCTGACAATAGTGGTACACCGCTCACCCACCACTGTATAGCATTTCTGTACTGCCACTGTACTGCTGCCAGTCAGCGTGTACTTTAAGGATAAGTGAAATGAGGAAGAAATCCGGTGAAAGAGGGAGGGGCAAGGGAAGAGGTGTTTCCCCTGACGGTTCACGTACAGGCCACAGGGGAGCACCCAAGAAAACCCACTCAATACTGCCCATGTTGTCCAGGACAACAACCCTCACAGATCCAAAAGAACAGGACCAGATAATTACTTGGATGACCTCTCAAGCGTCCAGCAGTGGGTTAAGCAGCACCAGCACATCACGCACGAGGTCCGAGTCCTCAGCCAGTTAAAGTCTGGGCTTTCTTTGAAGACTGCACTGAGGATGTTACCATGGCGATTTGCAAGGTGTGCAAGACCCGCCTGAGCAGGGGGAAAAGTATTAACAACCTCTCCACCACCAGCATGAGCCGCCACATTCTATCCAAACATCCCACTCTGTGGGCAAACGCGGCAGGACAGGGTACCACCAGCAACACTGCCTCCCTTGGGTTCACCAGACTCACCACCAGACCCGCCTCAGCAGCAGCAGTAGCCCAGCCATTGCGTGGTTCACAACATTCACAAACATCAGACGATGCTGACACTGTCACTTTCCGGACTAGTGCTCTTGAGGTCTCCCAGTGTTCATCAAACACAACAACCAACAGCCCTTCGGTGTGCAGCGCTACGGTTGAGTTGTCTGTCTCTGAGATGTTTGAGCACAAGAGGAAATTGCCAGCAAATGACCCCCGGGCCGTGGCAGTAACAGCCAGCCAGCATAGCCAAGCTTCTGGCCTGCGAAATGCTGCCATATCGAGTGGTGGAGACAAACAGCTTCAAGGGCATGATGTCAGTGGCCATCCCACGTTACGTTGTTCCCAGCCGCTACCACTTTGCGCGCTCTGCAGTGCCTGAGTTGCATGAGCACGTGGTCAGCTAAATAACCCGAAGCTTGAAGAATGCCGTTGCCTGCAAGGTTCACCTCACCACTGACACCTGGACGAGTGCGTTCGGCCAGGGTCGATACATCTCCCTTACCGCGCACTGGGTGAACCTTGTGGAGCCTGGCAGCGATTCCTCACCTGCTACGGCGCGGGTGTTGCCCACGCCGCAAACAGCTGGATAACAACAGCAGCACCTACCTCTCTGACTCCTTCTCCTCCAACGCATCTCAAAGCTGTACCTCATCCGGAAATGCTAACCCAGCACCAGCAGCAGTAGGATCGTGGAAGCAGTGCAGCACAGCTGTTGGCATGCGTCAGCAAGCGTTGCTGAAGCTGATCTGCCTTGGGGATAAGCAGCACACAGGGGAGGAAATTTGGAGGGGAATAAAGGAACAGACGGATTTGTGGCTGGCACCGCTGGACCTGAAACCGGGCATGAAGCTAGACACCTGGCACGAACTGGCAATGTACGCAATAGAGGTGCTGGCTTGCCCGGCAGCCAGCGTTATGTCGGAACGCTGTTTCAGTGCTGCCGGAGGCATCATCACAGATCGGCGTATCCGCCTCTCCACAGAAAATGCAGACCGTCTGACTCAAATTAAAATGAATCAATCCTGGATTGGAAACGACTACGCAACACTCCTGGACCCCAACCAAGTAACATGACCGATGAACATCTGGGATGGTTTAGCGTTTCCGGTCCCTGTTTATTGAACCTCTCATCTGTATTACATTTATGACTGCATGGCGGCAAAAAGCATTGCTGCTATATCCGCACGCTTTTTGTCCTCATGCAAGGCCTGGGTTGTTGTGTCTCACAAAGCGTGGCCTTCTCCTCCTGCGCCTCCTCCTGTTCCATCACGTGTGCTGCTGCTGCTGCTGCTGCTGCTGCTGGGTTACCGTTGCCGGTCCCTGTTTATGGAACCTCTTATCTTTATTACATTTATGACTACATGGCGGTACAAAGCATGCTATCCGCACGCTTTTTGTCCTCATGCAAGGCCTGGGTTGTTGTGTCTCACAAAGCGTGGCCTTCTCCTCCTGCGCCTCCTCCTGTTCCATCACGTGTGCTGCTGCTGCTGCTGCTGGGTTACCGTTGCCGGTCCCTGTTTATGGAACCTCTTATCTTTATTACATTTATGACTACATGGCGGTACAAAGCATGCTATCCGCACGCTTTTTGTCCTCATGCAAGGCCTGGGTTGTTGTGTCTCACAAAGCGTGGCCTTCTCCTCCTGCGCCTCCTCCTGTTCCATCACGTGTGCTGCTGCTGGGTTAGCGTTGCCGCGTGGTCCCTGTTTATTGAACCACTTATCTTTATTACATTTATGACTGCATGGTGGTACAAAGCATGCTATCCGCACGCTTCTTGTCCTCATGCAAGGCCTGGGTTGTTGTGTCTCAAAGCGTGGCCTTCTCCTCCTGCGCCACCCTCCTCCTGTTCCATCACGTGTGCTGCTGCTGGGTTAGCATTACCGGTCCCTTTTCCTGGAACCTCTTATATGTATTACATTTATGACTGCATGCCGACAAAAAGCATGTTACCTGTGCAAAGAAAACAGACATTTCCCGCATTTAAAAGACAGTTTTCCCTTTGAAACTTTAAAATCGATTTTCTCAAAAACTATAAGCTCTTTTTGCTAAAAAATTTTTTCCTCTTGTACCCACTCCCAAGGTGCACATACCCTGTAAATTTGGGGTATGTAGCATGTAAGGAGGCTTTACAAACCACAAAAGTTCGGGTCCCCATTGACTTCCATTATGTTCGGAGTTCGGGTCGAACACCCGAACATCGCGGCCATGTTCGGCCTGTTCGGCCCGAACCCGAACATCTAGATGTTCGCCCAACACTAATTACAGGGAAGGATAGATGTAAATAATGCCCTGGCGAATTGATAAGGGGGGGGTCTGAGGGTAATCTGAGCGTGTAGGCGGGTGATTGGGTGCCCGCAAGGGGCAGATTAGGGTCTGATCTGATAGGTAACAGTGATAGGGGGTGATTGATGGGTGATTGATGGGTGATTTATGGGTAATTAGTGGGTGTTTAGAGAAGATAACAGATGTAAACAATACATTTGGGAGGTAATCTGACGGCGGGTTTGCGGGCGATCTAATGGTGTGGGTGGGTGATCAGATTGCCCGCAAGGGGCAGGTTAGGGGCTGATTGATGGGTGGCAGTGACAGGGGGTGATTGATGGGTGATAGGTGATTGACAGGTGATCAGTGGGTTATTACAGGGAAGAACAGATGTAATGAATGCACTGGTGAATTGATAAGGGGGGGTCTGAGGGCAATCTGAGCGTGTGGGCGGGTGATTGGGTGCCCGCAAGGGGCAGATTAGGGTCTGATCTGATAGGTAAAAGTGACAGGTGGTGATAGGGGGTGTTTGATGGGTGATTGATGGGTAATTAGTGTGTGTTTAGAGGAGAGAATAGATGTAAACAATGGATTTGGGAGGTGATCTGATGTCGGATCTGCAGGCGATCTATTGGTGTGGGGGGGTGATCAGATTGCCCGCAAGGGGCAGGTTAGGGGCTGATTGTTGGGTGGCAGTGACAGGGGGTGATTGACGGGTGATTGACGGGTGATTGACAGGTGATTGACAGGTGATCAGGGGGGATAGATGCATACAGTGCATGGGGGGGGGGTCTGGGGAGAATCTGGGGGGTGGGGGGGGTGATCAGGAGGGAGCAGGGGGCAGGGGGGGTATAAAAAAAAAATAGCGTTGACAGATAGTGACAGGGAGTGATTGATGGGTGATTAGGGGGGTGATTGGGTGCAAACAGGGGTCTGGGGGGTGGGCAGGGGGGGTCTGATGGGTGCTGTGGGCGATCTGGGGCGGGGGGGGGAGAAAATCAGTGTGCTTGGTGCAGACTAGGGTGGCTGCAGCCTGCCCTGGTGGTCCCTCGGACATTGGGACCACCAGGGCAGGAGGCAGCCTGTATAATACACTTTGTAAACATTACAAAGTGTATTATACACTTTGTATGCGGCGATCGTCGGGTTAACATCCCGCCGGCGCTTCCGTATGGCCGGCGGGATGTTGCGGCGACAGGCGGAGGCGGAGGATCGCGTCACGGATGACTCGATCGCTCCGCCCATGCCCAAACAAGGACCGCCGCCATTTGTCAATACGGCGGTCCTTGCGGCGTCTGCTTCCCGGCCGCCATTTGTCTATACGGCGGTCGGGAAGTAGTTAAAGAGAATCTGTATTGTTAAAATCGCACAAAAGTAAACATACCAGTGCATTAGGGGACATCTCCTATTACCCTCTGTCACAATTTCGCCGCTCCCCGCCGCATTAAAAGTGGTTAAAAACAGTTTTTAAAAGTTTGTTTATAAACAAACAAAATGGCCACCAAAACAGGAAGTAGGTTGATGTACAGTATGTCCACACATAGAAAATACATTCATACACAAGCAGGCTGTATACACCCTTCCTTTTGAATCTCAAGAGATCATTGTGTGTTTCTTTCCCCCTGCATCTCTCATGCACTGAAGTTTCAGGCTGCTCTTTTCTTCCTGCAAACAGCTTTGCCCTTGTCTGAATTTCCTCAGTATGTGAAAGCCCAGCCAGCTCAGAGGACGATTAATCCAGCTTGTAAAAGATAAGTGAGAAGAGAGAAGCTGCTCTAATCCTAAATAACACACAGGTAGTGTGCATAGAGGGGCCTGGAAGGGGGAGTTCATAGCAGAACCACAACACTGAAGAACTTGGCAGCCTTCCAGACACAGGCCGACAAGTCTGACAGGGGAAAGATACATTGATTTATTACAGAGACTGTGATAGCAGAAAGTGCTGCAGTAAGCAAGAACACATTAGAATAGCTTTTGGAACTTGTAGGATGATAAAAAACAGGATGCAATTTTTGTTACGGAGTCTCTTTAAGGACCAGACACTTTTTTTTCCATTCAGACCACTGCAGCTTTCACGGTTTATTGCTCGCTCATACAACCTACCACCTAAATGAATTTTGGCCCCTTTTCTTGTCACTAATAAAGCTTTCTTTTGGTGCTATTTGATTGCTGCTGCGATTTTTACTTTTTATTATATTCATCAAAAAAGACATGAATTTTGGCAAAAAAATGATTTTTTTTAACTTTCTGTGCTGACATTTTTCAAATAAAGTAAAATTTCTGTATACATGCAGCGCGAAAAATGTGGACAAACATGTTTTTGATTTAAAAAAAACCCATTCAGTGTATATTTATTGGTTTGGGTAAAAGTTATAGCGTTTACAAACTATGGTGCAAAAAGTGAATTTTCCCATTTTCAAGCATCTATGACTTTTCTGACCCCCTGTCATGTTTCATGAGGGGCTAGAATTCCAGGATAGTATAAATAACCCCCAAATGACCCCATTTTGGAAAGAAGACATCCCAAAGTATTCACTGAGAGGCATAGTGAGTTCATAGAAGATATTATTTTTTGTCACAAGTAAGCGGAAAATGACACTTTGTGAGAAAAAAAAAAAAAAAGTTTCCATTTCTTCTAACTTGCGACAAAAAAAAAAAAAATGAAACCTGCCACGGACTCACTATGCCCCTCTCTGAATAACTTGAAGTGTCTACTTTCCAAAATGGGGTCATTTGTGGGGTGTGTTTACTGTCCTGGCATTTTGGGGGGTGCCTAATTGTAAGCACCCCTGTAAAGCCTAAACGTGCTCATTGGACTTTGGACCCCTTAGCGCAGTTAGGCTGCAAAAAAGTGCCACACATGTGGTATTACCGTACTCAGGAGAAGTAGTACAATGTGTTTTGAGGTGTATTTTTACACATACCCATGCTGGGTGGGAGAAATATCTCTGTAAATGACAATTTTTTAATTTTTTTTACACACAATTGTCCATTTACAGAGATATTTCTCCCACCCAGCATGGGTATGTGTAAAAATACACCCCAAAACACATTGTACTACTTCTCCCGAGTACGGCGTTACTACATGTGTGGCACTTTTTTGCACCCAAACTGCGCTAAGGGGCCCAAAGTCCAATGAGTACCTTTAGGATTTCACAGGTCATTTTGCGGCATTTGATTTCCAGACTACTCCTCATGGTTTAGGGCCCCTAAAATGCCAGGGCAGTATAGGAACCCCACAAATAACCCCATTTTAGAAAGAAGACACCCCAAGGTATTCCGTTAGGAGTATGGTGAGTTCATAGAAGATTTTATTTTTGTCACAAGTTAGTGAAAAATGACAATTTGTGAAAAAAATCCAATAAAAATCTTATTTCCGCTAACTTTTGACAAAAAATAAAATCTTCTATGAACTCGTCATACACCTAACAGAATACCTTGGGGTGTCTTTTTTTCTAAAATGGGGTCACTTGTGGGGTTCCTATACCGCCCTGGCATTTTACAGGCCCAAAACCGTGAGTAGTCTGGAAACCAAATGTCTCAAAATGACTGTTCAGGGGTATAAGCATCTGCAAATTTTGATGACAGGTGGTCTATGAGGGGGTGAATTTTGTGGAACCGGTCATAAGCAGGGTGGCCTTTTAGATGACAGGTTGTATTGGGCCTGATCTGATGGATAGGAGTGCTAGGGGGTGACAGGAGGTGATTGATGGGTGTCTCAGGGGGTGGTTAGAGGGGAAAGTAGATGCAATCAATGCACTGGGGAGGTGATCGGAAGGGGGTCTGAGGGGTATTTGAGGGTTTGGCCGAGTGATCAGGAGCCCACACGGGGCAAATTAGGGCCTGATCTGATGGGTAGGTGTGCTAGGGTGTGACAGGAGGTGATTGATGGGTGTGGCAAGGTGTGATTAGAGGTGGGAATAGATGCAAGCAATGCACTGGCGAGGTGATCAGGGCTGGGGTCTGAGGGCGTTCTGAGGGTATGGGCGGGTGATTGAGTGCCCTAGGGGCAGATAGGGGTCTAATCTGATGGGTAGCAGTGACAGGGGGTGATTGATGGGTAATTAGTGGGTGTTTAGGGTAGAGAACAGATGTAAACAATGCACTTGGGAGGTGATCTGATGTCGGATCTGCGGGCGATCTATTGGTGTGGGTGGGTGATCAGATTACCCGCAAGGGGCAGGTTAGGGGCTGATTGATGGGTGGCAGTGACAGGGGGTGATTGATGGGTGGCAGTGACAGGGGGTGATTGATGGGTGATTGACAGGTGATTGACAGGTGATCAGTGGGTTATTACAGGGAAGGACAGATGTAAATAATGCCCTGGCGAATTGATAAGGGGGGGGGTCTGAGGGCAATCTGAGCGTGTAGGCGGGTGATTGGGTGCCCGCAAGGGTCTGATCTGATGGGTAACAGTGACAGGTGGTGATAGGGGGTGATTGATGGGTAATTAGTGGGTGTTTAGAGGAGAGAATAGATGTAAACACTGCGCTTGGGTGGTGATCTGATGTCGGATCTGCGGGCGATCTATTGGTGTGGGTGGGTGATCAGATTGCCCGCAAGGGGCAGGTTAGGGGCTGATTGATGGGTGGCAGTGACAGTGGGTGATTGACGGGTGATTGACAGGTGATCAGGGGGAATAGATGCATACAGTACACAGTCTGGGGAGAATCTGAGGGGTGGGGGGGTGATCAGGAGGGGGCAGTGGGCGGGGGGGGGGGGATAAAAAAAAATAGCGTTGACAGATAGTGACAGGGAGTGATTGATGGGTGATTAGGGGGGTGATTGGGTGCAAACAGGGGTCTGGGGGGTGGGCAGGGGGGGGTCTGAGGGGTGCTGTGGGCGATATGGGGCAGGGGGGGGAGAAATCAGTGTGCTTGGGTGCGACATAGGGTGGCTGCAGCCTGCCCTGGTGGTCCCTCGGACACTGGGACCACCGGGGCAGGAGGTAGCCTGTATAATACACTTTGTAAACATTACAAAGTGTATTATACACTTTGTATGCGGCGATCGTCGGGTTAACATCCCGCCGGCACTTCCGTATAGCCGGCGGGATGTTGCGGTGGGTGTACGGAGACAGGTGCCGGCGGAGGATCGCGTCACGGATGACGCGATCGCTCCGCCCATACCCTTACAAGGACCGCCGCCTCTGTGGGTGAGCTGGTCCTTGCGGGCTCCACTTCCCGGCCGCCCCTGTGCGTTAGGCGGTCGGGAAGTGGTTAAGACACGTAAGAATTCATTCAAGCAAACACAACAAAGCTGAAAGCTAGTCCTCAGTGCTCTCTATTGCACACTGTGACGCCTGCAGACACCCCGTGCTCAATAGTGGAGACAGTGACATATATGCTGGAGTCAGGACTGAATTAATACACAGGGGGGTGGGGGTAAACTTTATTGCAACAACTCAAACACAAACTCGCATTGTGGCTCCTCCTTGCACACTGGACTATTTTGCTACTAAAACGCATCAATACACTATTGCACAATAACCAGTAGCGGCAAGTGCTCAAAAAGTCACCAGACTGTAGTTAAAGAACATGTCCGTTCTCCTTCCCGACCGGGTTTCGGCCTTCTGCCATCATCACCCTCTGATGGGGAAGGCTGAAACCTAGTCGGGAAGGAGAATGTGTATTCTCTGAACTACAGTCTGATGCCTGCAGGCAGCACAGTGTGTGGGAGTGCAGTAGAGAGCGCTGAGGATTAAATTTTATCTTTGTCATACTATTCCATGGTTGATTGGAAAAATCTCTGGCTGCTGATTGTATGTAATGTAAGCTCAGCTGTCTTAATACTCAAACACAACCAAGCTGTACTTCCCATCTTTGGGTGGGGAAGGGTGAAAATCACTGTTCTTGCATAACTGTGTCCCTTTTGGGTAGATTTCCCTCCCTTCCTGCTTCTGGGGACATCTGTAGGTGAGTCTGAGCACTACTGTGAACATTTGTAAAATGCAAAATACATGTTTGCAAACATACAAAAAGTATATTTATTCTAGAATAAGATGAGCTATAAGCTACTTTGTTTCTATGTTGTGGTCACTTACAGGAGGTAGTAAAAACCTGACAGGTTTTGGACTTGATCATCTTCTCATGGGGGCTCTGAGTTTTCTTTATTTACATACTGCAGTTATTCAGTCCAAACGCCAAAATATTGTGTAAGTAAATTAGTAGGTAAGCTGTCCGGCATCTTTATATAAATCCTTTCCAGGGAGAGCTTTTGTGAATTATGAAGTAAATGCTGAGAATCCCTCTTGAGTAGATTACAGGTCTGATTAGTTTTGAAGTAGTTCTTCAGATTTCCTGCTTACTGTAAGTGTCGGCAAAATCAGAAGAAAGTCATTTATAATCATTTTCCTCTGAAAGAAATGTATGTACATCTCACATGTTTCAATTTTACAGTTTCTCCATGATGGTTGTCCCTAAGGGCTGGTTCACACAGGCGGCTGAACCAACAGCGCTGGCGTCTCGTTTAGACAATGTCAAATGCCTTTTTGGTACAGAGCACAAAAGCATTTGGCGATAGGGATGGTCAATGAGATGCAAATAATTTTTAGTTGATGCATGATTATGCAAATTATGTATGCAAATTAATGCAACTTGAAAAAGAACCAACTAAATTGTACCTCAGTAGGATTTGATTAGTTCATTCTTAAAGCTGCATACATTTCCGTACTAAATTTGCATAATGCTGCGACAACTGTAAGTTATTTTCATGTTATTGACCATCCCTAATTAGCAACTTTCGGCGACACTTCCCATCATTTATTTGTCATGCTTTGACCCCTGCAGAGGAACATGGAAGCGGCAAGTGTAGCCGACGCTGCGTGCTGTGCGTCGCCGATGCTGCGTGTAGCCGACACTGGATGCTGTGCATTGCCGATGCTGCGTGTAGCCGACACTGGAGGCTGTGCGTCGCAGATGCTGCGTGTAGCCGACGCTGGATGCTGTGCGTCGCCGATGCTGCGTGTAGCCGACGCTGGATGCTGTGCGTCGCCGATGCTGCGTGTAGCCGACGCTGGATGCTGCGCGTCGCCGACGCTGGATGCTGCGCGTCGCCGACGCTGGATGCTGCGCGTAGCCGACGCTGGGTGCTGCGCGTCGCCGACGCTGGGTGCTGCGCGTCGCCGACGCTGGGTGCTGCGTGTAGCCGACGCTGGATGCTGCGCGTTGCCGATGCTGCGTGTAGCCGACGCTGGATGCTGCGCGTCGCCGATGCTGCGTGTAGCCGACGCTGGATGCTGCGCGTCGCCGATGCTGCGTGTAGCCGACGCTGGATGCTGCGCGTCGCCGATGCTGCGTGTAGCCGACGCTGGATGCTGCGCGTCGCCGATGCTGCGTGTAGCCGACGCTGGATGCTGCGCGTCGCTGATGCTGCGTGTAGCCGACGCTGGATGCTGCGCGTCGCCGATGCTGTGTGTAGCCGATGCTGTGCGTCGCCGATGCTGCGTGTAGCCGACGCTGGATGCTGCGCGTTGCCGATGCTGCGTGTAGCCGACGCTGGATGCTGCGCGTCGCCGATGCTGCGTGTAGCCGACGCTGGATGCTGCGCGTCGCCGATGCTGCGTGTAGCCGACGCTGGATGCTGCGCGTCGCCGATGCTGCGTGTAGCCGACGCTGGATGCTGCGCGTCGCCGATGCTGCGTGTAGCCGACGCTGGATGCTGCGCGTCGCCGATGCTGCGTGTAGCAGACGCTGGATGCTGCGCGTCGCCGATGCTACGTGTAGCCGACGCTGGATGCTGCGCTTCGCTGATGCTGCGTGTAGCCGACGCTGGATGCTGCGCGTCGCCGATGCTGTGTGTAGCCGATGCTGTGCGTCGCCGATGCTGCGTGTAGCCGACGCTGGATGCTGTGTGTAGCATCCAGGACAAAACAAGATAACAAAATTGAGCGAGACCTTTGTGCAAACGTCAGGAAACGACAGTATCAACGTTTAAATCCCCAAAAGTGAGTTTAGCTTTACTGACTTGTGAGCTCCAGGCGAGTCTCTACTTTAGCAAATTCCTGGGTTTCCTCAAAGTAAATACCGAATCCCGTGTGTGAGTGCTGGATAAGTGGTTGATAAAAATGTTACCGCTTTATTTTGTTTCCACAGCTTTTTCTTTTAAAGAAATATTGATGCAGTAATTTGGTCTGTTAACTTATCTATACATAGTGATTTGTTTGATATATATTATAATTGTAACTCCAACCTCATCATTTAGCATTATTGCAAGTTAATTTTTTATATTATTTTATAGACCAATTTGATATTTCTATATCCAGGTGAAAGTGGAGATTTGGGTGTGACTGAGCCCTGTGAACAGTTTGGGGATGAAGGACCAGAGACACTTTCCAGTAGAGGCAGAGCTTGCGATCAGAGTGGGAGGAGCAAAGTGCGGAGTGATCACATGACTGCTGTTGCCACAACAGAGTAACAGTAATTATAGACTTTATTTCTAAAGTGCATGAAGCATTATTTCTGGTTTGGGATGGTCAGTGAGATGCAAATATGTCCAGTTTTAATTTTCCAGCCAATTCCAATAAGGTCTGCTCCAAGCTGCGTACAAATTTGCATGGGAACACTGACCATTAGGGATGATGAATGAGATGTAAATATGTCTAAGTTTATCCACAGTTATGTACATTTTATGCAAATATGTGCAGCTCAAAAATGGACCAATAAGTTTAAACTTGGGTGAGATTTCATTGGTCCATTTTCAAGCTGCATATATTTGCATACAGATTTACAGAAAGTCAAATATTTGCATCTCATCATTTATTTACTCATAAAATATAAGAAAACAAAAGATACAACCAGCTCAAATTCTTTATAACAAAAAGTCAAATTTTAATAGATATTTATATATAAAGATTTTCTTGCTAAAAAGTCCAGACACAAATGCAGTATTGGAAGAGTTATTTAGTTCCACAATAAATAGATCATAGAATAGCTGTACAGAGCAATGGCAGATAGTGATAGCATGAAAACATGGCTGGCGTGACAACATTGCAATTTTGGCAAACGCCGTGTCTGTAGTAGTGTTTAGGGGCCAAGCAAATGTTTTCCTCAGATGCAATCAATCAGATTTTTACAATTGAATTGTACAGATAATCAGGCAGTATGTGGAGAAAATCGATGTGTAGCGATTCTATGGTCGATTGGAATACAGAAATGTGTTGATCAGAATGTTGGATTTTATGATATCTGAAAAGAGAAAGTTCCCTAATCTACGCATTACTGGGAACAATTGATTATCATCTTACGATCGCTCTCGAATGATTGTGTCTGAGGAAAATATTGCCCCATTTATGGGCCCCTTAAGGCACTTTATACAATCCCGCTGAAACGCTGCAGTTGTGACACGGTTGGTCTGACACAATACTGTCTGTGCTGCTGGTGGGGACCAGTGTGGCCTCCTCTTTACGTGAGATTGTACCGCTGTGTCCAGGAGACCAGCTAATAGAAGAATCTGACTGGCTGATTTCTGACATTTCAGTGAGCAGGAATTCGGTGTACAAATATATCTGTCACAGAAAGTTATCAGTGATGAATTCTTCTAAGGGTGGATCTCCTCAGAGCATACCCAGGAAAATGTCACTGGGAATAAAACAGGAGTAACCTTTGTAATCAAAATTTCATCGTTGTTCAAAATGTATCATTAGTAAAACGTCTGTAGACTTTCTACTCAGAAACCTGGTCTAAAGGGATCCCAAAGTGAGTGGGATATGGACGCTAACATATATCCTTTTAAGCAATGCAGATTGCCTGGCTGTCCTGCTGATCCTCTAATACTTTTAGCCATAGCCCCTGAACAAGCATGCAGCAGATCAGGTGCTCTGACTGAAGTGTGACTGAATTAGCTGCATACTTGTTTCAGGTGTGTGATTTAGACACTACTGCAGCCAAAGAGATCAGCAGGACTACCAGGCAACTGGTAGGGGATGAACCCTGTCTACTCATAACTTCCTGTCAGAATATTATTGGCAGAGGTGAAATGGTCAGGCTCAGTCTTGCCAGATTCCATAGTCACAGGGGAGCCCTCCTTTAAAATTTCACCTTAAAGGGACACTTAAATCAAACAAAAAAATGAGTTTTACTCACCTAGGGCTTCCAATAGCCCCCTGCAGCTGTCCGGTGCCCTCGCTGTCTCCCTCCGATCCTCCTGGCCCCGCCAGCAGCCACTTCCTGTTTCGGTGACAGGAGCTGACAGGCTGGGGACGCGAGTGATTCTTCGCGTTCCCAGACACATTAGCACCCTCTATGCTGCTATATGGTATATGATATATGCTATAGCAGCATAGATGGCACTATTGTGGCCAGGAACGCGAAGAATCACTCGCGTCCCCAGCCTGTCAGCTCCTGTCACCGAAACAGGAAGTGGCTGCCGGCGGGGCCAGGAGGATCGGAGGGAGATGGCGAGGGCACTGGACAGCTGCAGCGGGCTATTGGAAGCCCCAGGTGAGTAAAACTCATTTTTTTGTTTGACGCAAGTGTCCCTTTAAGGCCTCTTGCACACTACATGCAATTCCATTTTTTTTTTATCCGATCCGATTTTTTTATTCCGGTTAAAAACATAGTAGCAGGTAGTACGTTTTTTAATCGGAATAAAAAATCGGAACTTATAAACAAATCGGAATCGCATGTAGTGTGCAAGAGGCCTAATACTGGTTTTGCTTTGTGAAACTTTTAAAGTCATTGGGAATCTAGTTAAAACAAAAAAAAAAAATACTTAAAGGGACTCCGAGCAGTGCAGAAACTATGGAAAGATGCATATCATTTTAAAGCTCTCTTTCTCCTCTTTCCAATGATATATAAACCGCCGCCCTACGCCTTTTAGTTTTTGCTATTTTCGCGATTGAAATCGCGGCCGCGGTAATTTCAATCGTGAAAATAGAGAAAACTAAAAGGCGTAGGGCGACGATTTAGGTGTCGCCAGAAAGAGGAGACAGAGAGCTTTTAAATGATATCCATCTTTCCATAGTTACTTGTATTACACAGGATGACACTTTCCCCAGTGTCAGCAGCTCCCATTCAGCAGAATGGAGCTGCTGACTTTAGGAAAAAGTCGCCCTGTGTAATACAATGTAACTATGGAAAGATGGATATCATTTTAAAGCTCTCTTTATCCTCTTTCTGGCGACACCTAAACCGTCGCCCTACGCCTTTTAGTTTTCTCTATTTTGTGGCAATTTCAATCGCGAAAATAGCGAAAACGAAAAGGCGTAGGTGGGCGGTTTATATATCATTGGAAAGAGGAGAAAGAGAGCTTTAAAATGATATGCATCTTTCCATAGTTTCTGCACTGCTCGGAGTCCCTTTAAGGTGAGGGAAAGCTTTAGGTCCTAATGAGCCTTCTTGCGCCTCTCCCAGTCCCCATTACAGCGCTTGATCCCCGGTAGCAGTATTCGACCAATTTGGTAAAATGGTGCTATATCCGCCACGGGAGGGATGCTTCGGGAGCAGAGTGCTCCATACTGCACACGTGCGCCCTCTCTCACACACTCCCACGTGCACAGTATGGAGCCACCTCTCTTCAGGAGTGCATGGCTCCCAAAGACTTCTGAATTCCCCCACGGCGGGGGATTCAAACGGGGGAGCCAGCGATGCACTGAGGGCACCGGGAGAGGGAAGGCTCTACAGGACCCAGAGCCTTCCCTCACCTTAGGTAAGTATCTGGCTTATTTTTTTTTTTATTGAATCCCAACGACTTTAAAGGGAAACTGAGATGAGTGGGATATGGAGGCTGCCATATTTGTTGCCTTTTAAACAATACCAGTTGCCTGGCAGCGCTGTTGATCTATTTGGCTGCAGTAGTGTCTGAATAACATGCTGAATCAAGCATGCAGCTAATCTTGCCATGTCAGATGTTTCTGACATTGTCAGCTTGTTCAGGGTCTATGGCTAAAAGTATTAGAGGCAGAGGATCTGCAAGACAGCCAGGCAACTAGTATTATATAAAAGGAAATAAATATGGCAGCCTCCATATCCCTCGTTAGTTGTCCTGTAAGTCTTTTTCGCAGATTAGTGATTGGTGCAGAGTTTGGTCCGGAGGCAGTAATGTAATTACACAGGGAATGTTATTTCAGAGTAAGAGCGCAGATCTCCCTGGTTTCACCATTAATTCCAGCAGTCTATATGTTCTGTGCGGATAATAGGAAACACATGGCTGCTGTATGCAGTCTGGAACACAGACAAATATCATATGGAAATCCTAATCCTGTCTATTAACTCTTCCAGCAGGTGAGAGAGGCGAGTGTGCGGCTGCAGGAGGCATATCTGAGACCGCCGGCGCATCACGGTGAGTTCATTTATACATATTCTTCCTACAGTAATACGGGGGGCATGTCTAATAACTAAACTTCATACTCACATTATCCTGATTAATAAAGGACACCAGAAGTGAGAGGGATATGGAGGCTACCATATTTATTTCCTGTTAAACAATACCAGTTGCGTAGCAGGGTTGCCAGGCAACTGGTATTGTTTAACAGGAAATAAATATGGTAGCCTCCATATCCCTCTCACTTCAGTTTTCCTTTACGAATATTCATCAGCTGTGCCTATTCCAGAAGTCTCTCTCTTCCTCTTCCTGTAGAAAATGCAGCATATAATGATATAGAAGGACTCCATGCCCCGCCATTGGGCAGTCAGAGCAGGCATGTGCAGCAGTCTGCATAGGTATGCGGTGCACATCTGGTGTATGGTTTCCGGCGGGTCAATTTACACATTCCATTATGGCCTCCTGTACAGATAAATGGACCCAAAGGCAATGCAGCCAGGAATGTGCGGCAGACACAGAATATTAATGTACGCCGCTCCGGCTACTGGACAGACATATTACACATGCTTGTCTCCTACACCCATACGGTCAGACGTCTTTGGGTAGAGTTCTCTTTTATCATGTACATGGTGAAATGTGAACTTCTTGACATAGGAAATTAGCAGAATCTATTTAGATGTAGTAAAATATTTTCAGCTTTGTCCGCCGTCTGCTATGGTGTGAGGTTGGTTAGGCCAGAGCAGACGGCAGACACAGCGGAAAATATTTCACTAAAACACTTTCTGCCCGTTTCCTACGTGAAATTACAGCAATCTACACCAATAACACCCAGGCTAAACACAATATCACCCGGTGCTGCTGCTTAGCCTATCCAAAGTGATGGCAAATGCTCTCCATGCAACTGTACACTTGCATGCAATGCTCTCTATGTACCGGTGTACCTGCCTGCAGATATGCTCAAATAACGAATTCGGGTGAAATCCGAATAGGTGTTAATTACATCACCTGTGCGGGTGGGCGAGAGGGGGTTAATCTTACCCATCAGGCGTCTTCTTAGGTCCGTCCCTCGGCGCCTCCCACAATGCAGTCCAGGCGCGTCATGTAACCATAAAGAGTTTCTCTTTCTACCCGGAAGAAAGTAGTGTTTGTAATCATGTGACCGCCGCTTGGACCGCATCGTGGGAGGCGCCAAGGGACGGACCTAAGAAAACGCTTGATGGGTAAGATTACCCCCACCCGCACAGGTGATTTAATGAACCGGACTAAATTCAAATAATACCTATTTGGATTTCATCCGAATTTGTTATTTGAGCATCCCTACCTGCCTGCAATGCTTTCCATGTACCTGTATACCTGTGTGCAGTGCTCTCCCCATATGTAGGATATGATATTGCCCAACTTTTTAGCTCTCTTGCAAGGGATTCTCCAATTACACCAGGGAGACCTTCCAGGGGAATGGGTAAGTCACATTTTACATAAATTAAAACATGCAGTCCCAATGAAAATTATAGCAATTTTAAGAATATAACGATCAAAATAAGGCAGCCCTGCTCACCAATTCTGCAGCGATGCCAACATCAAATCAACAAACACGGATTTAGATAATAGCTTTAATGACTAACTGCAAGCTTTCGAAACTGTAACCACTTGACCACTACTTATCACACCAAAATTATCTATATCCAATTGAGCATTTTAATAGGAATAATACAAAAAAATTAAATAAAGAAATTCATAATTTCTCAGTTTTTAGCTATTATAGTTATAAATTAAAATGTGCTACTGTGAATAAAACGCACACATTTTATTTGCCCGTTTGTCCCGGATATTACGTGTTAATTCTGTCCCTAGTACAATGTATGGCGACAATATTTTATATGAAGATAAAGGTGTATTTTTTCAGTTTTGTTGTTCGTTTACAGTTTTACACCACTAATCACAAGCCCTTATTTGCAAAGAGGTACATATTTTTTTTTTAAAGTTTGAGTTCTTAAGATAAATATTTGTTTTAATTTTTTTCCTTAAAGTGTTTTATTTCAGTAACTATGGGGGGAGGATAGTAAGGGGTTAGTTGATAGGGTATTTATTTAACCACTTTCCCTCCCCCGAGACGAGTGCATACGTCCCTGCAAAATCCCACATCTCCTTGCAGGGTAGTAGCTACTACGTTCCTCCCCACCGTACGCTCCCCCCCCGTGCTCATTACTGCTACCGATCGTTAGCCAGGAGATCAATGAATGGTGGCCAAATTCCCATTCATTAATCTCTGTCCCCGTATGAATGACTACAGCAGTCTATGAGACAGCGCTGTCATTCACAAAAACAGATACTTGTGCGTCCACGCATTGCTTCCTGTTTGTAATAATACGTATACGGAAGTTGTGCGTGAGGACATCTTGTGGCCAAATAGTGAAGCAGAATGTTTGTAGATGTAATTTTACTAACAGACTTTTTTCCCCCCATTTAAAATTAACCCTTTACATCCCACGATCCCTAATAGTTACCCAAAATATATATATATATATATATATATATATATATATATATATATATATATATATATATATATATATATATATATATATATATATATATATATATATATATATATATATATATATTACTTTAGGAACTGAACTTTATTATGTATGACAAGATGCAACATTACTGTTACTTTTTAAATTATGGGCTTGTAATAAGTGATGGATATGAAACAAAAAGTACCTTTATATCCAAATTAAAAATATTTTAACATTGCAATACCTGGGACAAAAAGGCAAATAAAATGTGTGGGTTTTAATTACGGTAGCATGTATTATTTTAAACTATGATGGCTGAGAAATAATGACCCTCGGCGACCGAGGGAAAGAAGCTGGTATGCCTGTGTGCACCACCACTGACAAGCACTAGATCACCTCTGCCAAGGACAGGGGAAGCTACTTTAGGATTCAGAGGCTTCCCCCTCCCAAGGTAAGAACCCGTTTGGGTACACTTTGGGCCGTTTTACACATTTTTTTCGTGTTGTTCGGTTCCTGCCGCATCCTATGGCAAAGTGCGCTGACATGGTCATATGCATGACCCTGCACACCGCTCACTGATTTACTCCCTGCTGGGCAGGAAGTATGTTACTAGGATTTCAAATGTCCTGTGCCACAAGGCACCATGCTCAGTCGTTTACACTACGTGCGTCCCCCATAGACTTACATCACCCTAGGCTCTGTGCGTTAAGCGGGCTTGTGGTAAAATGCCCTTGCATCGGATCAGATACTTCCGGCGTAATGTAACAGACCGTACGTATAAGTGTGAAAGTCTCCATAGACTTCCATTGCTTTTGCAGCCCCATGCAGTAAAACACGGTAACACATTGCAGGTTTCAACTGCAAGTGTAAAAGGGATCTTAACCACTTCACATCCAGGCCTCGTTTCCCCCTTATGGACCAGAGCAATTTTGACACTTTAGCTATGTCCCCATTTAATCAGCAATAACTTTTTTTTCCTACTTATGACACCTAAATGAAAAATTTTTTTGCAAGACAAACTAAGCTTTCATTGTATGGCTTTTTTTCCCCCCAAAACACATTTCTCAGTTTTACCAATTCCAGTTTAAAAATAAAAAATGCTACTTCAGATAACCACAAATTTTGTTTAGCCATTTGTACAATTTATCACAAAACTTAAATTATGATCCTGTCACAGTTTATGGTGAGGATATTTGATTCTAAAATAGTGCTACAGTGTGTATTATACACTATGAATTTAGTACATAAAAGCATTTTTAAAGCGGAACTGAAATTACAAAAAAAAAAAATGTTTTGACTTACCTGTGGCTTCTGCCAGGCCCTTGCAGCCTTCCTCTCCCATGCCGCTCCCCCAAGATCCTCCATTCTCCCGCTGCCAGCTACTTTCGGTTGTGTTAACTCTGCAACTGCGCGCCCCACATATCTTCCCCTGCAATAGTGTCTTGCGCTATTAGTGCAGGACACTACTGCAGGCGGGAAAGATACACGTGGCTTGTCGACTTACAAGTTGACAGTACCAAAAGTAGCTGATGGCGGGAGAATGGAGAACCGGTGCGGGAGAGGAAGGCTGCAATGGGGCTAGCAGAAGCCCCAGGTAAGTCAAACACTGTTTTTTTCAGTTCAGCTTTAATGGTAAAAATTAATGTTATTGGCTCAGGGACCACATATTCCCTTTCACCAATTTAGTGCTGCAGCAGATAGTGCCAGAGGTTTTGCACAGCAGCAATGCCCAACCATGCACAGCTGTGCTTCAGCTACAAGACATATTTATCTAGGTCCTCGTGGGTTAGATGAAGTCAGAGGACGTAGGTTTACTGTAGTGGTGGATAAAGGGAACCTAAACTGACAAGTATATGGATTTTTCCTTTTAAAATAATACCAGTTGCCTGACTCTCCTGCTGATCCTGTGTCTCTGCATGCTTGTTGAGGGGCTGTGGCTAAAAGTATTAGATCAGGTGCTCTGACTGAAGTCAAACTGGGTTAGCTGCATGCATGTTTCAGGTGTGTGATTCAGCCACTAGTATAAACCACTGTGGGAGGCGCCCTTACGAATCAATATATACAGCACAACATAAAAGTATGTCAAAGGTAAGCGCTCAGCATCCCTGTTATACAGCACGTATTTGACCTGAAGAAGCGACTTGTGGTCGTGAAACGCGTTGTCCTTAGTGCAATAAATAAATACGAATTACTATCTTATGTGTTTGAGTCTTCGCACCAGGTAAGACGTTTTACGCTTACCTTTGACATACTTTTCTGTTGTGCTGTATATATTGATTCGTAAGGGCGCCTCCCACAGTGGTTTATACTAAATAATACCTCACAGTGTGGGGTCATATCATTATAGTTTTATAGTGGTATTTTTTTCTTTTATTCCGGGAACGGCGACCGACAAGGCCGAGTGGAGACAGTACTTCTCCACATGCTCTGATGGTGGTTGCCATAAAAGCAACCCAGAATTGTGAGTATAATTTCACTACAATAGACCAATTTACACAACGATAATACTCGATATCGGGCTCCCGGTGTCCTTGTGTCTTTCTGTTTCTACTGATTCAGCCACTACTGCAGCCAAAGAGATCAGCAGGATGCCAGGCAACTGGTATTGTTTAAAAGGAAAGATCCATTTCCCTCTCATTTAAGGTTCCCTCTAAAGTTTTGAAAGCTTGCAATAAACCATGTACAGTTAATCATTAAAGATATTAACTGAATCAACTTTCATGTTGACATATCTGCTCCACGACCAACACCGGACTATACTTCACTTGCCAATTTGTTTACCAATACCAAAAGGTTCGGTAAACTGACCCATGTCTGGCTGTCACCACCGCTGGACCCCCAATATCACCACGTCCAGTTACCAGCAGAAATGAGGTCACTGTGTTTGCACACAACTCCCTCCTGAGGTCGGCTCTGTACACTAATGGATCAGAGTACAGCCCCAGGGTGTGACCATCCACAGACCACCCACGGTACAGCCCCAGGGTTTGGTGTACCCATCCAAAGACCACCCTTCACTGAGAAGCCAGAACCTTGAAACTAGTTCTCTATCACAGGGCAGCCCGAGCATTATTAAGGTCACTCCGCAGGTGTTTCCTAACCTAACAGGGCAGAAGGTGATACTTTCCAACCAAACAGATCTGACCATTTTTACACTCATTACCATTTTTTGTTTTTACTGAAAAAGCCAGTTTTATCTCAACATTTAGAAGGTTACAGTCTATCTCAGGGAATAGGCTTGGGCTATTGAAATGTCCTGTGACACACTGAAATATTGCAGTCCTTTTTCAGATAATTGCAGTGTTTGTGGTTCTCCTGATTGCCCTATGCTGTCCGGGGTCAGGACAGGTGCTCTTTGCAGTCCCCAATACAAGCAGTACACAGAATCGCTGGCCGTGCCGGTTCTCTGCTGCGTTTGTGTCTCGTCCAGTTGTGAGTGGTGGCAGTAACGTGATAACTGATTGGTGATTTAGCAAAGCTGTTCTAGGCATAATTCATCTCCGTGGAAGCGATACAGTAGGCGATACACAGATAGCGCATTACAAGATGCTTGTTGGATATATATAAATATATATAAAGTGGTATTAGGGTGACTTTGTTAATCGCCTGTCAGTAGAAGGGGTCGGGGTAAAGGTACCGTGTAGATATCTTCACCTCTGTGACTCTTTACAATGGAATAATAACCAGACAAATATCCATATGAAGAGCGATGCTGCATGAACGTGGAACTCGTCCAATTCGGTTAAGCCATTTTGTATGTTCCCCACCCTTGCTACCTTACAGAGCGGGTGACACACTTTTCACTCCTGCTGATGTGCAGCCACGGATATGGAAGTCCAACAGGTCTCTGTGTATAGTGAGATATTAAAGCTGTGCTCCGGCTGCCCTGGTTAACTCCTGTAGTACATCCTGTAGTATTAAGGTAACTCCGGATCTTCGTGAAATTAGGGCACGGGGCTGAGGAATGCCAGAGGGCCCAGCAGCTCCCTTCCAACGAAACTTATTTCTTCAAACTGTTTTGTAATTCCCGCTTCTCGTTGTTTTAGTGGTCTGCAGCACAGCACCTCTAGTGGTGATTGCGGTAAACTGCTGGAATTTCAGTAGATGAAATTGGACACACCCACAGTCATTTTTCGCTCCTCTACAGAAATACTGGATATGAGGTAAGGACAGTCCTGTAGAACACAAATTGCTTAATGTCACTTGTGCCTTGAATGGGTGGCGCTATGAGGGCCGCCTCCACGTGTGCTTGCTGGCATGCAGCGGTAAGTCAATAATTAAGTGTCTCTGAATGTCACTTACATGTCCTCCACAAACCTGGAGAGAGAAAAGACAGGACAGAAGTAAACCACTTTGTAAAAGTCTAGAATCAGGGTGATACTATTTATTGGCTAACTTAAAGGGATACTGTAGGGGGGTCGGGGGAAAATTAGCTGAACTTACCTGGGGTTTCTAATGGTCCCCGCAGACATCCTGTGCCCGCGCTGCCGCTCACCGATGCTCCGGCCCCGCCTCCGGTTCACTTTTGGAATTTCTGACTTTAAAGTCAGAAAACCACTGCGCCTGCGTTGCCGTGTCCTCGATCCCGCTGATGTCATCAAGAGCGCACAGCGCAGGCCCAGTATGGTCTGTGTCTGCGCAGTACACTCCTGGTGACATCAGCGGGAGCGAGGACACGGCAACATAGGCGCAGTGGTTTTCTGACTTTAACCACTTGATGACCCACCCTTTACCCCCTCTTAAGGACCAGCGCTGTTTTTAGTGATCTGTGCTGGGTGGGCTCTACAGCCCCCAGCACAGATCAGGGTGCAGGCAGAGAGATCAGATTGCCCCCCTTTTTTCCCCCCTATGAGGATGATGTGCAGGGGGGGGGTCTGATCTCTTCTGCCTGCGTGTGGCTGGCGGGGGGGCACCTCAAAGCCCCCCTCCGCGGCGAAATTCCCCCTCCCTCTCCTACCTGCCCCCCCCCGGAGATCGGGGCTGCACAGGACGCTATCTGTCCTGTGCAGCCAGTGACAGGACGTCCCGTCACATGGCGGCGATCCCCGGCCGCTGATTGGCTGGGGATCGCCGATCTGCCTTACGGCGCTGCTGCGCAGCAGCGCCGTACAAATGTAAACAAAGCGGATTATTTCCGCTTGTGTTTACATTTAGCCTGCGAGCCGCCATCGGCGGCCCGCAGGCTATTCACGGATGCCCCCCGCCGTGATTTGACAGGAAGCAGCCGCTTGCACGAGCGGCTGCTTCCTGATTAATCAGCCTGCAGCTGGCGACGCAGTACTGCGTTGCTGGTCCTGCAGCTGCCACTTTGCCGACGCACGGTATAAGCGTGCGGTCGGCAAGTGGTTAAAGTCAGAAATTCCAGAAGTGAACCAGAGGCGGGGCCGGAGCATTGGGGAGTGGCTGCGCCAACACAGGATGTCTGCGGGGGACCATTAGAAGCCCCGGGTAAGTTCAGCTCATTTTCCCCCGACCCCCCCTACAGTATCCCTTTAAGGCTGCTTACACACACGGAGGTTACAGGCGCACGTTAGTGCAGCCTGTAACGCTCCCCCAACGCACAGCAATGTAACAAAAGTGGGCTGTTCACACTGCCCACGTTGCGTTACATGTAACGCTGCACGTTCTTCCGAAAGTGCAGCATGCTTCGGCGTTACAGCGGCTTAAGCCGCGTTAGACTGTTTGCACATGCTCAGTCATGTTGGGGAGGAGCGGAGAGCGGCCAGGCACATGGCTAATTAATATTTACTGCACGTTGTGATGTGCAGTGTTTACTTCCTGGTGCGGCCGCTCTGTGCGGCGATTGGGCGGCAGGACCAAGTGATGCCGCATGCGTCCAAGAGTACGCATCACGGACGCCAGATTGAGCTGCACAACGCGGCTCACTCTGACGTCCACATTGAAGAGCACCAGGCCTTGCGTTAGGTGCACGTTATGCGACCTTAACATAGCACCTGACGCAACGTCTTAATGTGCAAGTAGCCTAAGCTTTCTGCAATTGAACCTTTTCAGACTTTACTTCAGTCCTGTTTACAGGACTAAAGTCTGAGGAAGGCTGCACAGCCGAAAGCTTACTCTTGTTCATTTTTATAGAGACTCTGAAGCGAGAATAAATCTCGCTTCAGAGCTCATAGTTTAAAACGCCGCTATCGCGCGGCTAAACGGGGGTCCCTTCACCCCCAAATCCCCCCCCCCCGCAAAACTTGGTCGTAGATTTAGTCGTGATTTATTTCTTCCTGGAGGCAGGGCTAACGGCTGCAGCCCTGCCTCCAGTCACGTCTATCAGCAGCGCCTCGCCGCCTCTCCCCCGCCCCTCTCAGTGAAGGAAGACAGAGGGGCGGAGGAGAGGCAGAGATACGCGCTGACAGACTCGCGTGGGGCAGGGCTGCGGTGGTTAGCCCTGCCCCAATGCGGAAGCACTCCCCGGCTGTACGGAGGGGATTTGGGGGTGAAGGGACTCCCGTTAAGCCGCGGGATAGCGGCGGTTTAGCAGGGGCACACATGCCCCTGCTAACTATGAGCTCTGAAGTGAGATTTATTCTCGCTTCAGACTCTCTTTAAGTTGGCCAATAAATGGTATCATCCCGATTCAAAACGTCTTGCTTTTAGTGATGGCTAACTCGGTACAACACTACTGCTGTTTGTAGAAGTCTGGTGTGAATATGTAACGAAGGGAATAATTACAGTCTAATATTCTGCTGATGGTTGCGGCTTTCATGGTGAATTACCTGTATGGGTGCCAGGAGACGCCTGCTGCACTTATGCATGCTCACTAAGGTGCCAATTTAACCACTTGCCGACCGCACGCTTATACCGTGCGTCGGCAAAGTGGCAGCTGCAGGACCAGCGACGCAGTACTGCGTCGCCAGCTGCAGGCTGATTAATCAGGAAGCAGCCGCTCGTGCGAGCGGCTGCTTCCTGTCAAATCACGGCGGGGGGCTCCGTGAATAGCCTGCGGGCCGCCAATGGCGGCTCGCAGGCTAAATGTATACACAAGCGGAAATAATCCGCTTTGTTTACATTTGTACGGCGCTGCTGCGCAGCAGCGCCGTAAGGCAGATCGGCGATCCCCGGCCAATCAGCGGCCGGGGATCGCCGCCATGTGACAGGGGACGTCCTGTCACTGGCTGCACAGGACGGATAGCGTCCTGTGCAGCCCAGATCTCCCGGGGGAGAAGGTAGGAGAGGGAGGGGGGAGAATGTCGCCGCGGAGGGGGGCTTTGAGGTGCCCCCCCCCCGCAAAATGCCTGCAGGTAGGAGCGATCAGACCCCCCCTGCACATCATCCCCATAGGGGGGAAAAAAGGGGGGCGATCTGATCGCTCTGTGTGGCCGCGGATCTGTGCTGGGGGCTGCAGAGCCCACCCAGCACAGATCCAAACAAACAGCGCTGGTCCTTAAGGGGGTGTAAAGGGTGGGTCCTCAAGTGGTTAAAGGACAACTGACCTGAGGGGGATGAGGAGGCTAGATAAAGGAAAAACTGGGTTTCAACCTGGATATGTGCAAATAAGGCTAATTTATTGTAAGCCCCACAGTTAAGAAAGCACAATGTTATGACCTGTGAGGTCCTTTTCAAGTGCTAGTAGTTTAATTGTGCAACAACCACATTTACACGCAACACAATTAGTAAATTAGCATACAGCACACCCGTCAGTGGGAGGGCACAGTCTTAAAGGTACAGGCTAATGGATTCACAGGGAGAAATGCTCGCCGAAAACATTTTAAAGGACAAATATAATGAGAAGAATATGGAGGCTGCCATATTTATTTCCTGTTAAAAAAAATACCAGTTGCCTGGCATCTATTTGGCTGGCTAGAGTAGTGTCGGTCAGATCTGAAAAGATTAGCTGCAGGCTTGTTTCTGGTGTGATTCAATGTCAGAAACACCTGATCTGCTGCATGCTTGTTCAGGGGCTGTGGCTAAAAGTATTAAAAGCAGAGGACCAGCAGGATAGCCAGGCAACTGGTATTGCTTAAAGGGAAATAAATATGGCAGCCTCCATATACCTTTCGTTTCAGTTGTCCTTTAAGTTGAAATTCTCATTCAGTCCTTTAGGGGAATCACACCTAGCCAATAAAACAAAGGAGCGGTTTGATTCTCCTGTCGGACGACACTTCTATGAGTGCAACAAATTCTGGCGCTTAATCTTCTTAAATCAATAATGCCGTCAATCCATCTTCAAAATGCGACAAGATGTAAAACCGGTAGGAACCAGCACCTTGCCTCTCTCAGGTGCAGACTCACTGGATGCACAGACAGATCTCACTGTCAAACACATGTGGGATGTAGCCGTGTGGTCTCAATGGCTAATTGCAGATCTCTCCTTCAGATAACGCAAACGTATGCATATAGATGCACAGATCCGGTGAGTCTGCACCAGTGTGGTGTGAGGTGCTGGTTTCTACCAGTTTTACATCTTGTGGCATTCTAAAGATGAAATAAGTGTTGTTGAAGACGATTAAGCGCCAGAATGTGTTGGATTTTATCTGGAGGATTGCATTTGGACTGAGCACCAGTGTTTGTTTTGTCTAGGCTGCTATTTTAGGTATATGTACTTAGTTTTTAATTTCACTTCTGAGTGCAAACACACGGTAGGAGATTTAAGATGGTGCGTACTGGAGAAACTCCCAAACTTCTCTTTTATGCAGGGAAAGCAGATTGATTAACAATCTCTGTACGCTCACTCCTAATGGACTGAATGAAGGAGGCCAAGAGAGAAGTCGCCTATCAGGTGAGTACATTGCTTTTATTTTATGTGCCACCAATGACAGCAGGGATACTAGGGCGGCACCAAGTGGGGTGAAAAAGGAACTCTGTCTAATATGTTTTATGGGGGATATGCTGCCTAATGTGTTGTTTTTAAGGGTATAAATTACTAATTATGTACCGTATATATTTTAGGGGATAATTGCTGCCTAATATGTATTTTGTGGATAAACGCTGCCCAATTATGTGTATTTTGGGGGGGAACTGTCAGATTATGTGTATTTTGTTGGTAAACACTACCACATTATGGGGGAAACGCACATAATTGCCACAAAAATACACATAATTATGAAGTGTATCCACCAAAATACACAAAATAAGGGAGTATTTGGGAGAAGGGGGGTGCTGCCAAATTACATTAATTTTTGCTGCCAATTATGTGCATTCTAGGTCAACCTGTGTATAATTATGTTTCGGATTACGAAAAACATAGGGGTACATTGTCTCAGTGATGACCCACAGAGGGGTACATATGCTGGAAAGGCTGAGCACCGCTGTTTTAGCCAATAGATCAGTGCTGGTCAAACTTCTACAGACCACAGGCCGCATTCCTGAAATTCTGCCCCTCCTCTTTCCTCCCCCTTCCTCTCTGCATAGTCGCAAGCGGGCAGTAAGTGGGGGGACTTGAAACTTTCCTGATCGCCTAATCAAGTATGGCGTCTCTATGGCAACAGGGCGTCACATGACACCAGGACGTGCCATCGTATTACTCCTGAACCCAAGGTGAGAGTGATATGGAGCCTTTTAAACAATACTGGCAACCCTGCTTATATTTTTGGCTGCAGTAGTGTCTAAATAACACCAGAAACAAGCATGCAGCTAATATTGTCAGAAACACCTGATCTGTTTCATGCTTGTTCAGGGTCTACAGATAAAAGTATTAGTGGCAGAAGAGGATCAGCACAACAGCCAGGCAACTGGTGTTGCTTAAAAGGAAATCAATATAGCAGCCTGCATATCGCTCTCACCTTGGGTTCACTTTGAATTCATTATTTATGTTTTGCTCTGAATTTACTTATCCTTAGACAATAAAATGTGTTGTATTATATTTTATAATAATGAAAAGCACACCATTAACCACTTGAGGACCGTGGTCTTTACCCCCCTTAAGGATCAGACCCTTTTTTTCCATTCAGACCACTGCAGCTTTCATGGTTTATTGCTCGCTCATACAACCTACCACCTAAATGAATTTTGGCTCCTTTTCTTATCACTAATAAAGCTTTCTTTTGGTGCTATTTGATTGCTGCTGCAATTTTTACTTTTTATTATATTTATCAAAAAAGACATGAATTTTGGCAAAAAATGTTTTTTTTAACTTTCTGTGCTGACCTTTTTCAAATAAAGTAAAATTTCTGTATACATGCAGCACGAAAAATGTGGACAAACATGTTTTTAATTAAAAAAAAAAAACCCATTCAGCCTATATTTATTGGTTTGGGTAAAAGTTATAGCGTTTACAAACTATGGTGCAAAAAGTGAATTTTCCCATTTTCAAACATCTCTGACTTCTCTGACCCCCTGTCATGTTTCATGAAGGGCTAGAATTCCAGGGTAGTATAAATACCCCCCCAATGACCCCATTTTGGAAAGAAGTCATCCCAAAGTATTCACTGTGAGGCATGGTGAGTTCATAGAAGATTTTATTTTTTGTCACAAGTTAGCGGAAAATGACACTTTGTGACAAAAAAAAAAAAGTTTCCATTTCTGCTACCTTGCGGCAAAAAAAAAAAATGAAATCTGCCACGGACTCACTATGCTCCTGTCTGAATACCTTGAAGTGTCTACTTTCCAAAATGGGGTAATTTGTGGGGTGTGTTTACTGTCCTTGCATTTTGGGGGGTGTCTAATTGTAAGCACCTCTGTAAAGCCTAAAGGTGCTCATTGGACTTTGGGCCCCTTAGCGCAGTTAGGCTGCAAAAAAGTGCCACACATGTGATATTGCCGTACTCAGGAGAAGTAGTATAATGTGTTTTGGGGTGTATTTTTACACATACCCATGCTGGGTGGGAGAAATATCTCTGTAAATGACAATTGTTTGTAAATGGACAATTGTGTGTAAAAAAAAAATCACACCATTGTCATTTACAGAGCTATTTCTCCCACCAAGCATGGGTATGTGTAAAAATATACCCCAAAACACATACTACTTCTCCTGAGTACGGCGATACCACATGTGTGGCACTTTTTTGCACCCTAACTGCGCTAAGGGGCCTAAAGTCCAATAAGTACCTTTAGGATTTCACAAGTCATTTTTGTTTCAAGACTACTCTTCACGGTTTAGGGCCCCTAAAATGCCAGGGAAGTATAGGAACCCCACAAATGACCCCATTCTAGAAAGAAGACACCCAAGGTATTCCGTTAGGAGTATGGTGAGTTCATAGAAGATTTTATTTTTTGTCACAAGTTAGTGGAGAATGACACTTTGTGAAAAAAAAACAATTAAAATCAATTTCCGTTAACTTGTGACAAGAAATAAAATCTTCTATGAACTCACCATACTCCTAACGGAATACCTTTGGGTGTCTTCTTTCTAGAATGGGGTCATTTGTGGGGTTACTATACTACCCTGGCATTTTAGGGGCCCTAAACCGTGAGTAGTCTTGAAACCAAATGTCGCAAAATGACCTGTGAAATCCTAAAGGTACTCATTGGACTTTGGGCCCCTTAGCGTGCAAAAAAGTGCCACACATGTGGTACCGCCGTACTCAGGAGAAGTAGTATAATGTGTTTTGTGGTGTATTTTTACACATACCCATGCTGGGTGGGAGAAATCTTTCTGTAAATGGACAATTGTGTGTAAAAAAAAAAAATCAGAGAGATTTCTCCCACCCAGCATGGGTATGTGTAAAAATACACCCCAAAACACATTATACTACTTCTCCTGAGTACGGCGATACCACATGTGACACTTTTTTGCAGCCTAGGTGCGCTAAGGGGCCCAACGTCCTATTCACAGGTCATTTTGAGGCATTTGTTTTCTAGACTACTCCTCACGGTTTAGGGCCCCTAAAATGCCAGGGCAGTATAGGAACCCCACAAGTGACCCCATTTTAGAAAGAAGACACCCCAAGGTATTCCGTTAGGTGTATGGCGAGTTCATAGAAGATTTTATTTTTTGTCATAAGTTAGTGAAAAATGACACACCCATACAAAAAACAATAAAAATCAATTTCCGCTAAGTGTCATTTTTCACTAAGTGTCATTTTTCACTAACTTATGACAAAAAAATAAAATCCTCTATGAACACACCATACACCTAACGGAATACCTTGGGGTGTCTTCTTTCTAAAATGGGGTCACTTGTGGGGTTCCTATACCGCCCTGGCATTTTACGGGCCCAAAACCGTGAGTAGTCTGGAAACCAAATGTCTCAAAATGACTGTTCAGGGGTATAAGCAACTGCAAATTTTGATGACAGGTGGTCTATGAGGGGGCAAATTTTGTGGAACCGGTCATAAGCAGGGTGGCCTTTTAGATGACAGGTTGTATTGGGCCTGATCTGATGGATAGGAGTGCTAGGGGGGTGACAGTGTTATAATTTAAGTAGGCCTCAGTTACTTGGCCTGAGTTTTATGTAAAAGGCTTGTCCGCAGTATATGCCTTTAAACTAAATAGAGTTTTGTGATGCAGGCAGAGGCATCTCAGGGTCTGCGTGTAGCAGAGGATACACGCAGATACTGAGAACATGTTCCTAAAAGAAGGCCATCGGCCACTCTGACCTCAAATACGTACACCACAGGAACAGTAAACATCGGCCTTATTTACTAAACATCCACATTCCTGCATATGGGTCAAATGCCTCATTGATTATTAATCAAGTAGGTGTGTATGATGACACCACGAGTAGGGTCCACCAATAATCTGGTCTAGGGGATGGCGAATATGATGTCACGTTTAACTCTTTCCTAGTCGGTATTAATAGCCGGACGAGCTGAAAAAGGTAGCTCTCTCTCTGATTCCTGCTATGCTTCAATACTGACTGGAACCCACTTATTTCTCTAAGTATGTTCTTCCTTTCTGTAATCTGATATAATGTATGCTGTACATAGGTAGTCTAGATGTAACATAGAGTAGATACAAGAAGACCTGGGTACTTTCAGAAGGAAGGTACTCAAGCAGCTGTAACGCAACATGGAAGTCTGCTTTGCAAGGAGATGATAAACTGTACCTATCTGTATTTCTGTTACTTGAATAAATACGTAAACATTGAAGAAGCCTGAGAAAGTCTATCTCCTGCTTGCTGTGTGTGGAGAGTCAAGTGATCTCACAGTCTGTGAGACGCAACTGTAAGAAGTTAATGGTGTCGAAGCAAGGTGATATAGAACAGTTTATAACAGACAGGAGGTGATTGATGGGTGTCTCAGGGGGTGGTTAGAGGGGAAAATAGATGCAATCAATGCACTGGGGAGGTGATCAGGGCTGGGGTCTGAGGGCGTTCTGAGGGTGTGGGCGGGTGATTGAGTGCCCTAGGGGCAGATAGGGGTCTAATCTGATGGGTAGCAGTGACGGGGTGATTGATGGGTAATTAGTGGGTGTTTAGGGTAGAGAACAGATGTAAACACTGCACTTGGGAGGTGATCTGACGTCGGATCTGCGGGCGATCTATTGGTGTGGGTGGGTGATCAGATTGCCCGTAAGGGGCAGGTTAGGGCTGATTGATGGGTGGCAGTGACAGGGGATGATTGATGGGTGGCAGTGACAGGGGATGATTGATGGGTGATTGACAGGTTATCGGGGGGATAGATGCATACAGTACACTGGGGGGGAAATCCGGGGAGAATCTGAGGGGTGGGGGGGGAGATCAGGAGTCCCCAGGGTGCAGGTAGGGACCTAATAAAAAAAATAGCGTTTACAGATAGTGACAGGGAGTGATTGATGGATGATTAGGGGGGTGATTGGGTGCAAACAGGGGTTTGGGGGGGTGGGCGGGGGGGGGGGTCTGAGGGGTGCTGTGGGCGATCAGGGGGCAGGGAAATCAGTGTGCTTGGGTGCAGACTAGGGTGGCTGCAGCCTGCCCTGGTGGTCCCTCGGACACTGGGACCACCAGGGCAGGAGGCAGCCTGTATAATACACTTTGTATACATTACAAAGTGTATTATACACTTTGTATGCGGCGATCCGGGGGCTAGTAACCCGCCGGCGCTTCCGAACGGCCGGCGGGTTACAGCGCGAGGGGGCGGAGCCAGTCCCCGGCGGAGGATCGCGTGACGAATTACACGATCCCTCCGCCCATGCCCGTACAAGGACCGCCGCCTCTCGTACATGCAGCGGTCCTTGTGGGATCCACTTTCCGGCCGCCCATGTGCAGTTAAAAACTAATAAGACGCCTAAAGCTAGATAAAAAAAAAAAAAGCTTCACTTACCTGGGCTTCTACCAGCCTCCTGCAGCCGCCCTGTGTCCACGCTGGTACTAAACGATCCTCCGCCACAGCTCAGTTTTGCTTTCGGTAACTGAGCCTGCCTCTGGGCGCTGCTTGGGTCTGGCTGCGTGCGTCCTCGTTCCTGCTCCCATCGCCGGGAGCGTTCTGTGCAGGTACAGTAGAGATTTATTCTGATACAGTGCCTGCACAGGATGCTTCCAGCAATGGGATCATGAACAAGGAGGGCTGCGCAGGAGCAGTGGCTAGCGGCAGGCTCAGTTGCCAAAAGCGAAACTGGGGGGACTGGAGAATCGGTGAGTGATGGTGAGGGCACAGGGGGATAGTAGAAGGCCCAGGTAAGTGAAACTTTTTTTTTTGAATATCATTTAAGTATGCTGAAATTGAAGCGAGAGGGATATGGAGGCTCTAATATTTATTTTTTTAAAGAAAATATCTGAGATTTAAAAAAAATAAAATAAAAATCCGATTTACTTACCCGGGACTTCCTCTAGCCCCTGGAAGCCTGTTGGTCCCTCGCCACAGCTCTGCTCCAAACCAGTCTCCTGGGGGTCTCCTTCGTTGCAGCAGTCAACCGGTCAGGGAGCATGCACAGATGCCACTGACCTGGCCAGGCTGCAACGGAGGAGACCCCGGGAGAACGGCTTGGAGCGGAGCTACCACTAGGGACACAGCCTTCCAAGTACTGGAGGAAGTCCCAGGTGGGTCGATCGGATTTAAAAAAAAAAAATCTCAGATGTTTCAGTCAAGCAATACCAGTTGCCTGGCTGTCCTGCTGATCCTCCAACTCTAATACTTTTAGCCATAGCTCCTGAACAAGCATGCAGCAGATCAGGTGTTTATGACATCGCATTGTCAGATCTGACAAGTTTAGCTGCATGCTTGTTTCTGGTGTGATTCAGACACTACTACAGGCCAGTTGGGCTGCCAGGCAACTGGAATTGTTTAAAAGGAAATGCATATGGCAGCCTCTGTTATTCTCACTTCAGATGCCCTTCAAGCTTGAATGTAATCAGTACTGCCTGCTGCTAATAGCTGAATTAATTCTACAGAAGTAATATAATCATCACATTTGCATCCTTTCAAAAATAGTCTTTAAAGGGACCCTGAGCAGTAACTAAAAAAATGAAATCGGAACCTACCTGCAGCTTCCTCCAGTCCCCCATAGCCCACGAGGTCCTCTAGCATCCTCTTCTTCCCTCTCCTGGTCCTGCTGGCGGCTCCGGTAATCCTGCCACTTCAACTGAAGTTGCGCTAATGTGTCCCTGGCGCACACACCCTGCGCGTCCTCGCATTGGTTACCGTAAGAGTTCTGCGCATGCACGGTTCGCTAAAGACTGAACCAGACATGCACCACAGGACTCTTAAGGCGAGATGGTGCACATGGATTACCAGAGCAGTCAGCGGGACTAGGAGAGGGAAGAAAAGTATTCTTAGAGAACTTGTGGGCTACGGGGGGCTGGAGGAAGCAAAAATACTAATTAGTATGCAGGAAGCAGCTGATGCGAGTGCACACGCCGTTGCATGTCCACCATATCGCATATGCACCAGCCATTCACTTTACATCTACTCTCTGCAGATCTTGCAAATTGTTTTTGACCTGACATGCCTTCATCAGGTGAGCTGAGAATGTATACTGACCTCACTGAGAACGTTCGTACCCTGCGGGCAGTGATCGCAGGAGGGACGCAGCACAGGTGAGCTGAGAATGTATACTGACCTCACTGAGAGCGTCCATACCATGCGGGCAGTGATCACAGGAGGGACGCAGCACAGGTGAGCTGAAAATGTATACTGACCTCATTGAGAGCGTCCGTACCCTGCAGGCAGTGATCACAGGAGGGACGCAGCACAGGTGAGCTGAGAATGTATGCTGACCTCACTGAGAGCGGCCATACCCTGCGGGCAGTGATCACAAGGGGGGAGGTCGCAGCACAGGTGAGCAGAGAATGTATACTGACCTCACTGAGAGCGTTCGTACCCTGCGGGGAGTGATCACAGGAGGGACGCAGCACAGGTGAGCAGAGAATGTATACTGACCTCACTGAGAGCGTTCGTACCCTGCGGGGAGTGATCACAGGAGGGACGCAGCACAGGTGAGCTGAGAATGTATGCTGACCTCACTGAGAGCGGCCGTACCCTGCGGGCAGTGATCACAAGGGGGGGGGGGGGGTCGCAGCACAGGTGAGCAGAGAATGTATACTGACCCCACTGAGAGCGTTCGTACCCTGCGGGGAGTGATCACAGGAGGGACGCAGCACAGCTGAGCAGAGAATGTATACTGACCTCACTGAGAGCGTCCATACCCTGCTGGGAGTGGCCACGGGAAAATGGACATGGGGATTAATAATATGAAGCATGTCTTTGTTTGACGTCACTGAGCTGCCCTGTGAATGACCCCATATTGTGCAGAGGGGTTTGGATTGCACCTGCTGACCTGTGTGTGGGGGGGGGGTCTGGCTCTGTTCCTTGGGACAGAGATGAAAGGGCAGAGAGGGGACCCCAGCAGGTGCAGGGCTATCGGGGATGACACAGATACTGTTCATGATGTGCCATGTGTGTGTAATGATCAGGGAGAGATCAATCATACCTGATGTGCTGCAGGCCTCACCCCCGGGGAACTCACACTGCTGAATGCATCCGTCTCTGTTCTATCCTGAGGTCTCGCCGCCGCCTCCTCTGTACTGAAGATCTGCTGGCAGTAACAGAACAACACATCAATGGGATGCAATCCAATTATTATTATATGCAGGAAACCCACAGGCTATACAAAACTAGATAACCCCATCACTGAACAAATTGTCATATTGATTAGAGTCCGATAAAGTACACCTGAAGTGAGAAGGATATGGAGGCTGCCTTACTTATTTACTTTTAAACCATGTGCATTGCCTGGCTGTCCTGCTGATTCTCTGCCTCGAATACATTTAGCCACAGCCCCTGAACAAGCATGCAGCAGATCATGTGCTCTGACTGAAGTGTGACTGGATTAGCTGCATGCTTGTTTCAGGTGTGTGATTTAGACACTACTGCAGCCAGAGAGATCAGCAGGAGTGCAAGGCAACTGGTATTGTTCAACAGGAAATGCATATGGCAGTCTCTGGTGTGAAAATAAAGTCTACACAATCAGTGCAGGCAGCAGAAGTCCAGTAGTCACATAGTCCCCTAGCAAATCCACCCCCTGGGCCTATAAGCCAACTGCCGGGCTCCCCCAGGTCTCCACCCAACCTTGTTTTTGTCCCCAGAGCCCTTGCAGGATTTTCGGCAGGATTGGGAGTCGCCTGTCCAGGCTGCGGCCGGGCATATTATCACTTAATAACGCACAGGGTTATGGAGAAGTGCCCTTGTGGAGATGACAGGAGTGCCCGGCTAATGTAGAGTGTCACACCCGGGACGGGCAAGTCACTAACCCTCTGCCCAAAACTCTACAGGGGCCCCAGCAACAAAAATAAGGGCCTAGTTTGCCCCTATGGAAACACCAGTACAGTCTTCAGGGACATTAAAACTAATGGACCAGCATCCCTAGTGGTATAGACCAGCCTGACTTGTCTAGGGAAAAGAAGTAGCATGGATGAGTCAGGCCAGTCTTGTAGTTTCAGGCAAGTTTTTGGTTATGTGTAAATTTTTGCATGCTCTGCAAACCTGCATAGATTTGCACATGAATGTGAATGTTAATGCAAAAAAAAAAAAAAAAAAAGGTGGTTTCTGCAAAACAGCTGAAGAGTGGGGAAATGAGGACCTGGTAGATGGGGAAAATTAAACTACGTTTTTAGACGATTTGGTGTTTGAAACTTTATTACTGGTATACTTCTCGACCAGAAGACTTGTCAATGGAACAAGCTAAATGTAACCTGCAATTGTCTCCTCGCCTAGTTTACAATCACCAAATATTCTGCCTGCTTGCTTCAAGGCCCATCTCCCTTTCACCCGCCTTTACCTTCTGAACTGTTGAGTGCTAAAGGCCACCAGATTCTCACCATGGAATCCAGCAGAAATTGAATGCCAGGGAGGTTAATAAAGCTAGCTGGTTGATATACCTAGGTGATGTTTTACAAAACATTTGATGGTAATATTTGTTCCTCCTGCAGGGGACAACAGATACGTTTTTGGCAACAACTGCTAGCAAGAATAAACAGAAGCCATGCAGCAGCATTGGGACAGCAGCCATCAGCATTCCAGGTGAGTATAGACTCAGAACCTGGTACTTGCTGCAGAGAGTAGACTAGTAACCGCTGCTGATTAGTGGAAGCTAGAAATGGCTCCCTCTGCTGGAGAATGTTCCTAGGTTTCCCTAATCAGCAGCACAGGAAGAGAAACAATTGCTGGCTTAGGCGAGTATAAAGTCAAATTTTTGGGGGAGAGAGCAGGAGGAGAACATTGTTACATTTTTGGGCCAAAATTGAGTGACTTGTCAATCGGGCTTGCTTGTTTTTCATCTGATATGATAAAATTATCGAATCGGATGGTTGATCGGACCATAAAATTGTAAACTGTATGGCCACTTTAAAGGAAACCAGATATGGTAAAAACAAAACATTTGATACTTACCCGTGGCTTCCTCCAGCCCTATAAGCACCGCTGAGTCCCTTGCCATCCTCCCGCGGTCTGCCGTTCAGCCGCAATCAGCCCCGGTAACTTGCTTAGTCGAGTCAGTCGGGGGGTCTTCTGCGCATGTATGGGCCTCCCGCACATGTGCAGAAGACCTCAACTGACATGACTGAGACAGTTACCGGGGCTGATTGCAGCAAAGTGGAGGATAGCGGGAGGAGGGTGAGGGACTCAGGGGTGCTTATAGGGCTGGAGGAAGCCCCAGGTAAGTATGACGACATGTTCTGTTTTTAATGGCTCTGGGACACTTTAAAGTTTTTTCACTTTTCACTGGATTAATTGAGATGTAATGAAGCAGACTAGTGTTGTACCTTATTTTCTGGTTGAACTCATTAGACAGATTTCCCCCCCCCCCCAACCCAACTAGCTGCTGGTATGTTAGGTACCATTACTAAACTTCTCTAGCTGTTTCCTCATCTGGGCGACCCCCGCAAACAGCCAGGCATGGAAAAGGGGGCAAGATTACCGTATATACTCGCATATAATCTGACCCCCCCCCCCCCCAACTTTTACCTGAAAAGCCAGGAAAAAAATGATTAACCCCCATATAAGCCGGGGGTAGGAAATGCTGGACTGGTGCAGATGGAAATGATCTGATCATTATATTTGTAATACAATGACATTTTATCTGATTGGATTTATATTACCTGTAACAAAGAAATGTTTTTATGTTTAAAGATTACCATATGAAATGATTATGGTGTGTATTTTTCAGAGCAGAGAGGACATTCTGAGTTCAGGTCTGCTTTTAGGATAGTCCTCCTCAGAGCCTCCCCCTCTCCATGCAGCCCCTACTACATGCCCCAAAAGGTAATAACTGCCCCCCCCCCTCCCCATCCCCGAGTGAAGCACCCACCTTAATGTAAAATAAAAATCTACACAATAATGGCCGTGTGATCCCCCCCCCCCCCCCCCCCAGTCATGTGCTCACTGTTTAGTACTGCACATTCAAGCAGGTGGCTGTGTTATCCCCCCAGCGTGCTGCTTGACAAGAATGTCTGGCAGCTTTGATGTGTCCGCTCTTTTTCCCCTGAGTGTCTTCGCAGATGTGTGCATAGTAAAGCTGCTTCATTTGCTTACCGGCGAGCCTCCGACATTCCTCCGTAATTGAAGTCCATAGAGGTCTCGTCTCTATGATACTTGCGTCATGCAAGGCGCCACTAAAAGGCGTCAGAGACGAGACCTCTATGGCCTTCAGTTACGGAGGAATGTCGGCGGCTCGCCGGTAAGCAAATGAAGCCGCTTTACTATGCACACATCTGCAAAGACACTCTGGGGAGAAAGAGATGCAGTGGACACATCAAAGTTGCCAGACATTCATGTCTGGCGGCGCGCTGGGGTGATAACCCGGCCACCTGCTTGAATGTGCAGTACTAAACAGTGAGCACATGACTGGGGGATCACATGGCCATTGTGTAGATTTTTATTTTACATTGCGGTGGGTGCTTAACTATGTGTGTGTGTGTGGGGGGGGGGGGGAGGGAGGAAGAGGGGTCACTACATACATGACTCGCATATAAGCTGACCCCCCAACTTTTGGGACACACGTTGTCCCAAAAATTCGGCTTATATGCGAGTATATACGGTAAGCTAACTTCTTAGGTTTGTTTTGTTTGTCTCAGAATGAATTGGGATTGAGTTACTAGCTGTAAGTTCACATATTTATCAGCAGTCTCCTCTGTGTACATTTCAGGAGGGACACACGTAGGGGGATCCCCCAGATCACCATTTTTCAGGATAATGGTTTTTATACTCTGAAACGAGGAGGATGATAGGAAGCTCCTTTCCCCAGGCACAGACCAGGAGTACAGATAACAAGAACACATACACACAAAGTCATCCGATACTCCTGCGCACCCCCTGGGCGCAGCACGGCTCTGACCATCCATACAAGAATACTGATCAGTCTCACATGTCAGACCTTACCTACAGGACTACACAACGTGACAACTGCTTATTCCAATCCATCTTACCCCCAGAGAGGGCAGAGGGGTTACACTGCAGCATGACTCCCGCTGCTGTCCCCCGATGCTGTCATTATACAGAAGTGGCAGATCTGCCTACATTCATCACGGCTGCTCAGGATAAAGGATGCTAATCGAGACAGCTAGGCGAATCGATCGGTTTTGTAACCATGACGAACTATAAAGGGATACATGAAGCATTCTATGGAAAAGTTCCTTATAAGGAGTAAAAGGAAACTGGATCCAGAACTGCAGGATAAATGCGGACTTTGTTACATTCCGTAGCTCCAGTCACCTATAGGCAGGTGAAATCAGATGATGTTTCAGGTCACATTCATTTAAAAATATAGAATACTTGTCACCCTAAGCAAGAAATTGCCCCCCCCCCCCCCCCCCCCAAAAAAAATGCACACTACAAGAACACATTCAAAACTCCTGTGCTACTTTCTGCCCTTATGCCTCCAGCTGACCCACTATACCTCTTTATGTCTCTGTGTGCCTCCCTCTGTCCTCCCCATGCCACTTTGTCCTCCTGTGCCTCTTTCTATCCCTCTGTGCCCCCTTCTGTCACCTTTGCCTCCTTCTGTTCCCTTTTGCTGTCCCCGTTATGCCTCTCCTTCTGCCTCCCCTCCTTCTGCACTCTCCTAGCCCGGTGTGTAATTGCAATGTACAGCACAGCTGTGCTCTCACCTCTCTGCCAGAATCCAGTGCTGTGTTCCACCTGTCCTCTCACCCTAATGCTCATTTCCTACTGCATGCAGCGAGATTACACACAACAGGAGGAGAGTGAAGAGACAGACAGGATGGTCTCCAGCGGAAAGGTGAGAGCACAGCTTCTGCTGCGTTATAATCTGCATTTACACACTGGGTTGGGGAAGTGCAGGAGGGGGGCAGAAGGAGAGGCACAATGGGGACAGGAGGAGACACAGGTGGGAACAGAAGGGGGCACATAAGGGAATACAAAGAGTCACAGGGAGACAGAAGGAAGGGGGGGGGGGGGGGGGGGGGGTGACAGTGAACTGGAGGCTTCTAACTTACACAATCTCAACCTTGTGATGCAATATTTCCTCTCCAGGGACGGGTGATGCTGCTGCTCTTCAGGCAATGGCGCTTCTGCTGCAGACACACAGCAGAAGCAGGTGAGCGTACCCCCGCAGGCACTGGGGAGGTGCTCCATTTAGGGTGTGGCTTCAGTCTGGGGTGGAGCAGATCAAACCATATGGTCGGACTGTGAAGGAAGAGGGGCAGAGAGTAGAGCTGGTGCTGTTAAGGGGATCTTAATGATCACTCTCCGCAGCACTCCCCAAGACAATGGCGCTCTAGACGAATGACTGGAAAGATTTTGGTCAACAATGGCTCTGCTAAAGCTTTTCAACTGCATTGCTGCTTGTCCCACAATTGACAGACACCTATCTTGGTCGTACAACGTTGCCTCAGTGCTGTAAACCCAATTTTTGCCTTATTAGATTTTTTTCAAATGTAACCCCGAGTCAGGCTCAGAGTAAAAGAAAAAAAAAAAGTTTCTGGAAGTAGGAATGCCGGTGAGGCAAGTCTGTGCCAGGGCTGCTGTAGATCTCTCTGCAGTGTATGTCTTTTTCCTCCTTTTAGGGTCTAAAAGCACATGAAAAAATTGTACCGCTTTTAGATCCTAAAATTAAGAAATAATTATACCGCCAGGGTAAACCATGAGTGAAATAGTTTTTTTTTTTTTTTCGTTTCAAAGTTTTTATTGAAAATTTTTGAAAATTGTACATTAACATTGGACAACAAGAAGGAAGGAGGGTAAAGCTCACATAATACAACGTTTTGTATACAGGGTGATCATAGATATCGAAATGGTCATATATCCTGAGAATTACAAAAGCTTCTGTTCCCAAATTGCCCGAAGTACGTATACGAACGGGGAAACCAGACTATACAAAGGGTCATGGGGAGGGGGTTCGGTCTAGGCCAACCAGCCCGGTGGGGTCAAGGTAGGGGTATAGGGAAGTTGCAACTGCAAGGGGGTAAATGTACCTCAGAAGATTACACCAACTATCTGGGGTATGCCGTGGTAGTGGGAGGGTGTAGGAACCGGCGGGGGAGGAAAAGGTGGAGGGGGGGGGGGGGGGGGGAGGCCTTTGTGGGGAAAAGCCTAGGAGGTCGGCTCAGGCAGTGAGCAAGACCCCTACTATTCAGGAGTAATGCGAGTTAGGGGTAGGGATGCAGCAGAGAAGAAGCAAGAGAAAGAGGGGGGTGAGAGGAGGAGAAGAGCAGAGAAAAGATAGAAGAGAAGAAAGGGTCCATCTCATAGCCTGGTTATCAATGTTTCCTCCATGTTTGGGTGTTCCAGTTAGATCCAAGGTTCCCATATTTTCCCGAAGGATTTATGGGTGTCTCGGAGTATACTTGTGAGTTTTTCATTGACCATATAGGAATGAGTGAAATAGTTTTATTTACTGACAGTACAGCTGACCATACACTATACAATAGTAGTGCCAATTTAGAATTTAATGTAACAGTCTTCAGCTCACTTACCTGTCTGTGGTTTCTGTGCAGAATGTGGCGCAGTGCCGGTCCCGGGAGTCGTCGCACGTGCACCGGAGATGTGGGTCAGGCCTCACCGGGCTCCTCCCCAACGCTCGCTTTTCCCGTACATCTCCATGGTAACTGGAGAGACCCAACGGCACTGTCCTCCTGCGAAGCAGAGGAAGAAAGAGGTGAGGCGCTAATGACTATTTAATCTGTACACGACCAATCGATTGGGGGGGAGGGGTCATGCCTTTTTCCTTCGGTGAATTTAAATTTACATTGCACATTTGTTATTTTTACATAATCCACCAATAAATGTGATGGTATTTACACTGGAGCTGAATATAGAGCATACAGGTGGCCTGATCATACACCGTGCATGCGACGGCCAAACTCATGGCTCTGGAATGATCAGCTGACCAATCACATGCCAGGAATTCTGGCTTGCATGCAAATTGTAAGCAGACTGAAATTGGACCAATCAAATGCACTTCCTGCTGTTTTTGATTGGTCCAGTTCCAGGCTGCATTACATTTACATGCATTTCAAGTGGTGAAGAAGCACTCATTGGCGTAGCGCCTGCGGACGTAACTAACTGGGGGAACAGGACCTGGATGCTATTGGTTGATAGCGTCATGGGACACACGTGACCTGAGAAGGGTTCCCTCACCTTACTGGTCGGCGTTTCTAGCCAGATTCAGTCTTGTTCAACTATTTTGTTGTTTTTTCAAGTTTCTGCCGGATGATTGGTGATTTTGGATGGCAACAAGGAGGAGTTAACATTTATGTAAATAACTGAATGTTTATGGATTCTGGCTGCCCCGTTTTGGATAATCCAGGGATTTCATTTTAATAAAGGTAATGTTTATATGTGACTTAGACCAGTGTAATATACGATGTGGATATTCATAAGTTTATTATATATTTGATATGTTGTGAACAATTGTATTCATTTACCTTGATGGGGGCATGTATCTAGTATTTAAATTGTATGTTCCCCATCAGGTGCGCACATTTGTTTACTGATTTTGATTGGATGTTTGCATGTATATAACTGGATGTCTGAATAAGCAAAGTTTATTATTGTGCAACCTGAGGATGGGCAATAGCCTGAAACAGTGGACTGTTGTGCCCTGCTGTTCTGCTTTTTAAAGGTTTATTATTTTACAATAACTAAGGACTTTTACTGAAGGTGGTGCGGATCATTATGCTTATCTTGTTACATTTACATGCAAGCAGGAATTATTTGCATATAATAGACCATCCCTAATAGTGATAAATGTAAATAAAATAATTTCTATAAACAGGTGTTAATGTTATGATTAACATTTTTAACTGTCCTAACAAAACCCAGCCCCCCCCCTCCCCCGTACACCACACCCACACTAATACTCACCTCAGCCTCACTGCACAGTTTGGTAAGCTAATTTTGTGTGAGCAAGAAGTTTTGAATTAGGATGATATCATTTATTGATCAACTTAAAAGAAAAGCAGTAAGCTTTCAGCTATGCAGCCTTTGTCACACGGTTTTCTTCTTTATACTGTCAGCATTTAGAACACACAGCTTATATGGATTATTTATATACATTGGACATTAACCACTTAAAGGGGAACTTCAGCCTAAACAAACATACTGTCATTAAGTTACATTAGTTATGTTAATTAGAATAGATAGGTAATATAATCTCTTACCCACCCTGTTTTAAAAGAACAGGCAAATGTTTTTGATTCATGGGGGCTGCCATCTTTTTGGTTGAAAGGAGGTGACAAGGAGCAGGAGCCACAGTGCCAACTGTCCTGTGTCCTGATAACCCCTCCCAGCTGCACACACTAGGCTTCAAATGTCAAATTCAAAATGTAAAAAAAAAAAATTGCATCAAAACAGCAGAACAAGAACAAAATCAGAAATCCCATCATGCTTTGCACAGCATCACGGGAAAAAAGCCTGGGCTGTTTTCTTATGTGCAGCTAAAAATGAGGCTTATATAAGAGAAACAAAGTTCTGATGCTGTGAAACTGTTAAAGAAACACCAGGCCTTTTCAGTGCTGCTGATTCGATTTTTAGTCTGGAGGTTCACTTTAAGGACCACGGGGTTTTTTAATGATCGGTGCTGCGCGGGCTCTCCAGCTCACAGCACCGATCAGGAATGTGGCAGGGCGATCAGACTCCCCCCCCCCCCCCCCCCCCCTTTTCCCCACTAGGGGGATGTCCTGCAGGGAGGTTCTGATCGCCGCCGGCTGCCTGTGATTTGCGGCCCCCTCCGCAGCGCTTCCTGGCCTCCTTCCCCTTACCTCTGTCTCCCTTCCCCTATGTGAGGCGCAGGACGGATATCCGTCCTGCGCCGGATAGGATAGGCTTCAGCCTATCAAACGACGGCGATCCCCGGCCAATCAGAGGCCGGGGATCGCCGATCTCCGTCACGACGCTGCTGCGTAGCAGCGCCGTATTGATGTAAACAGCGGGGCTTTCTTCCCCGCGTGTTTACATTACGTGTGCGAGCCGCGATCGGCGGCTCGCACACTGTTCACGGAGACCCTCTCCGTGAACTGGCATGGAAAGCAGTTTCCATGCAAAACCACAAACGACCAGGCGCCGCCTATCCGCGTTAGCTGGTCGTTAAGTGGTTAAAAAGGAGATGCATTGTTCTGCAATAAAAGTCATTGTAACATCAAAAGGGTCACACAGGCATGCCAGCTAATTTAAGACCAAAAGATAAGACCACTTGTTTGATTGAACATCACATTCCACAGACAATGGCCCCTTATGCAGTTAACATTTTCTCCTAGGTGATATTTTTACATATTCTATTTAAAATAACTTCTCAGAACTTTGTAATTGAAGTACCAAAAAGTAGTTTTCTTGCTTGTTGGGGGTTTCAAGGGCATTTTATTGACAAGTTTGAAAATATCACCTAGGAGAAAAAACTCGGGAGAAAAAGTAAATTGCATATGGGCCAATGGGATGAGGAGATATTGTAACCCATGAAAACATAACTTGATCAGGCTATATACAATGTTTTAGGCTAAAGCAAATTGTGGCATTTAAGGCCCTTCTTACCAGCACAAGAAATAAAAAAAAATATAAAAGGATAGTGGGATTTAAAACCCATCATATCTGCACAAGAAATTTGAATCCTTACTTACTCATTCTGGGGAACGGAAGTGGTTAAATACGTCCCTACAAATTTCCATATCTTCTTGCAGGGGTGTAGCTACTAAATCCCTTGCTGCTGCGCAGTCCCACTTGTGCGATCGAGAACACAGGCACACTGGCTCGGCGCAGAAACTGAGCCATGGCGGGGGACTAGATGATCAGTGAGGGACGGCATGGGCACAGGACGTCTGCAGGGGGCTGGTGGAAGCCACAGGTAAGTGATTTTTTTTTTTAATCCCTCGGTTCCCTGTAAGTAATCTTATCGTCACTATATTGATGGGTAGCTTCAAATCGCAACATGAAAGACTTAAGGTGCGTACACACATGCGACTATAGTCGTTTGAAACTATCGTTCCCCGATCGTTTCAAACGATGATCGTTTAAAAAAAGCAACCAACGATCATTAAGTCTAACGACGGACGAGCTAGATTGTTAAAAACGAACGATCTAGCATGGCGGATTTTTACCAACGACGATCGTTTGCAAAAGTAGTACATCGTTGGAAACGGTCGTTCGTACTAGGCTTGACTAGGCGCATTTCGCTATTTCTCCATGAAACTTCTCATTTTTATGCGCAAGCGCAATAGTTGCTTTATGTGATGTAACGTTCATTCTAACGATCAGATCGTTACATTTAAAAACTAACTTTACTTAGGTCGTTCTTTCATCAATTAAAAGTTCGCTCGTCGTTCTCAACGGACGATCGTTGTCGCATGTGTGTACGTAGCATAATAAGAGACAGTTTAACTAAGGATTACAATTTCTTGTGCAGATATAATGGGTTTTAAATACTACTATCCTTATTTTTTTTAATTCTTGTGCCATAATTCTTCAATGTGCTTTAGCCTACAATATACATTGTATGTGGCCTGACCAAGTTATGTTTGAATGAGTTACGATATCTCCTCATCACACTGAGTATGTGGAATGTGATGTTCAGTCAAACAAGTGGTCTTCTCTTTTGGTCATAAATTAACTGCCATGCCTGTGAAACCTTCTTGATGTTGTAATAAAAGCATCCAATGACTTTTATTGCAGAACATTGTATCTCCTAATGCTGGGTACACATGTTGCGACTTCCCACTCAATTCGCGGGATCGATTATTTCCAACATGGTCGATCGGGTTTCGATCGATACAGCCATCGTTTTTGCATACTTAATATGCAAAATCGACGGCTGTATTGATTGAGCGGGAAATCGTAACGCGTGTACCCAGCATTATGTCCAGTGTATATAGTGTGTGTGTCTGACCTAGGCTTCATGAGTGAAAGCTTACTGCTTTTCGTGTAAGTTGGCCAGTAATTAGCATCATCCTGATTCAAAACTTCTTGCTTTTAGGCTCTGTCCACACTTGTCTGTTTTCAGAATGGAACCCGTGGATCTTTGCCTAGTTTTCAAAAAAACGGATCAGTTTTTCAAAATGCTGCCTGGCAAGCCGGAGGGACACACACACACACACACACACACACACGGGTGCCCCCTTCCGCGCTCCCGCTTCAATGAGTTTCTTTTAAAAATAAATCCTGCAGCGAGCGGGGAACTCACTCACTTCCTTGTTCCGCAGCACGCCACTTCCTGCAGTGCCACCCACTGAAGTAGAGGGCGGCAGGAAGTAACGTGGTGAGCGGTGGAACAGGGAAGTGATTGAGTTCCCTGCTCACTAATGGATTTATTTTGAAAGAAACTAGCTGAAGGGGGGACCCAGGAGAGAGGGGGGGTCCAACCCCCCCCCCCCCACCGCTGTGCCCACTGCACCCCTTCCTGCCTGCTACCCCCTCCAGCATGGTGGCTCCCTCCCCACCCACAGATAGTGCTGGGACACTGGAAACTGATCCGTTTCTGTGCCCAAGGCTGTCTGTGTAGAGGGAGATCAGTTTTTGCATTGGTTTTTACTGCCTATCCGGGGGTCCGTGAAAACCCTGCAAATCCAGAGTTTCCGTTCAGTTTTCCAACCCAGATCCCCCGGATTACGCACGGATCAGTTTTTGAAGTGTGTGTGAAGACGGCCGCTATTTTTAACATTGGTATTAACTCACCTTTTCACTCTGGCCTACCACCCCTCACAATTGCTCTAAACCCACAGCTGAACTCTGGTCCCCTACCTCTCGTGCCCCTACCTCTCCCTCTAGATTGTAAGCCTTTGGGCAGGGTCCTCCTCCTTTTGTGTCCTACCTGATCATGCACCTCCATTACTGTGCACCCATGCTATGCATCTGAGTGAACCTAACTTGCCTAATCTCCATGCTTCATCCAGTGACTGACTAAGCATTACCTTGTACTCATACTATGGTGTGTGATCTGGTCTTTCTTGTATTCCTGTATTGTCATATTGCTGTTTGTCACCCCTAAATATTGTCTGTAACATAAATTAATGTCCAGCGCTGTGTAATATGTTGGCGCTTTATAAATACAATTTATAATAATAATATCCGTGGCTCCGATTTTTGGTCCAGAAGTGGATTTATGTACCCAGTACAGTTACAGCCTAACCTCTTCCAGAATTCCTTTGTGGGATAATCACATGGACTGTGTATTCTTCACTGCTGCAGTGAGCAGAAGTGGAGCAGCGCTCCTTTAGAGAGACACCCACTCCCTCCTTCACCCCGGCTGGGAACTCTAAACACAAGCAGGTGTATATGACGGCAGAGATGGATGATGGATAATGGAGAAGACAGACTAAATATTTATTAGCTGCTTCTCAAGACTTCATTGTTCCACCTTTACAAGAGAGCAAGATCACTATGCTTGAGGCCAGAGCAAGCCACCTTCACCTGCCTCATATCTACAGTCCTCTGACGGAAGCCGCCATTACCACCATCACAAGAGAGCTACATGACTAGCACGCTAGATGCAGAAGAGGGAGAGTCCAGTCTGCTGTAGCATGCTAGATACAGAAGAGGGGCAGAACCAGTCTGCTGTAGCGCACTAGATACAGAAAAATAGCAGGACTCATCTGTGCCACATAGCATAGCTCCCAACTGTCCCTCTTTTGGGACAGGTTGACTCTAAAGTGTTTGACTCTAAACTTCATTCCCATCCTTTAAATTGATATATTACGGTAACAATTTTAAAATGTTAATATGAAGGATAATGAACTAAGATAGGAAGAACCAGTGTGGTTTGAATTATAAAACAAAATATTTTTCTTATGGAATCTTTATGGTAGGCGTGATCAGGGGTGTGGCAGAGGCGTGGCTTAAGTGTCCCTCTTATCTCAAAAAGTTGGAAGGTATGCCATAGCACCAGCCTGCTGTAAATATAAGAAATGAACTTCACTCTTCTGTAAGTCAAGAGAATTAAACGATTTGGCCAGAACAAACTGACTTTAAAGGAGAAACAAGTAATGGAACTGACTGGCGCTGGGCCATCCGGGAAATGAGGGGAAGAGGCGGAGCTTGCGGTCTACGGAGGATATATCATTCCTAAATAAAACATATTATACAGATCTCTGTGCCAAGCACCTTGTTCACAGCTGTTCTGAGTTAAACTTCTCTGTGCAGATGTCTGCAACAAGAAACCCCAAGTTACACAAATCCTGTCAGTACATAAGCAATGATCAGAGGTGATTTACTGCCTGGTTCCCAGTGTTTATCCTACAGGAGCCCAAATCCTTCATACAGGGAAGAGCAAGACCGCCGACAGTCACACTTCACACTGGAGAGGGAAGAGTAAGACCTCTGGAGAGAGAAGACCGCTTGTACAGGAAAGAGCAAGGCCTAAGACAGTCACGCTGGAGAGGAAAGACAGCTACACGTGTATCCATATACATGCATGATACGGACACACACACACACACACTTTCCATTCCCATATTACACTGAAAGGGACATATTGGAAGACTGTATTCTTACATAAAGTGTCTTCTTTGGTACAACACAAGCTCTTACCTGGTGTTATAGGTGTTAGTCATCAAACTCACAGGAGCTCACATCTTCTGCAGCACTTTACAGAATACATACTTATGTCACTGACTATCATCAGAGGAGCTCACAATCTGATCAGTATGTTTTCATTTTATTTATGAACTCCAAATATGCAACGCGTTTCGCAGGTTTGATCCCGCTTCATCAGGCAATAACAACAGAGCAATAGCATGTGGTCAGTAGAAGAGCCAGGCACCTCTGTGGTGGAGGTGGAGGGTTGAACCCCCTTTTTTCTCATCTACAGAGAGCGACTTCTTATTCCTGAGTGGGGTCAGGAAAATCTCCCCACCTGCCTTTGCAGTGGTTGCCTAATGGTAACCCTGGTTTGTGAGTATTAATATTTACTCTATCTAGTAACCATTTACCAGTACATATTACACTATTGGGGCTCTTGGTGTTCCTTGTTTTTAAGATTCATACAGTCATTGCCAAAGCAAAGGGAAATGGGGGACATGGAAGTGTTTGGGGTAGGGGTACGGTGGGTACGTTTACAAGTAATTTATTTTCTGAGTAAGTTCCTTTGAGATCCTGGTTTGATTTGGGTATCTATTCTGTAAATTTTTTATTTCTTGTTTGACACGCATCAAAGCCTCTATCCCAGCAAATTTACAACACCACCAGTTTGCCTACCGAACAAATAAATCGACTGAGGATGCCATCTGCTTAGCTCTCCGTACTGCCCTCTCACACCTAGAAAAGCACAACACCTATGTTAGGATGCTCTTGGTTAGCTACAGCTTGGCATTTAACACCATTGTACCTAGCCAGCTGACCAACAAACTATGTCTAGGTCTTGTTCCCTCCATATGTAGCTGGTTATTGGACTTTCTAACAAATTGCCCTCAAGCTGTCATGTTAGAAAAACGCACATCCTCCACCCTTACCCTAAGCACTGGCTTGCCACAGGGCTGTGTTCTAAGTCCTCTCCTCACCCATGACTGCCACCCTATCCAGAATTCAAACATAATTGTTAAGCTTGCAGATTATACGATTTGTCATTGGGTTTATAATCGACAATGAGGAAGCTGCATACAGAGAAGAAGTTAAGAATCTGACTGCATGGGGCGACAACAATCCGTTATTAAAAAGAGACCAAATAGATTATTCTGGCCTTTAGGACCACCAAAAAGATGACTCACATACCGATAATGATAAATGCAAAGGCTGTGGAGAAAGTTTCCATCTTTGAAAGGAAGATCCGCGCTGGAAATATAAAACAAACTGCACTTACCTGGGGCTTCTTCCAGCCCCTGGCAGTCGATCGGTGCCCTCGTAGCAGCTCCTGCGTCTCCCGGTGTCCAGTGATGAAGAAGCCGACCTCACCAGGTCGGCTTCCGGGTCGGCTTCCAGTGCGCTCCACGGCGCGGGTCACGTGGTGTACATGATGTCATCGGGTCTACTGCGCAGGCGCAGCACTACTGTGCCTGCGCAGTAGAGACCCGATGATGTCACCTACACCACGTGACCCGCGCCGTGGAGCGCACTGGAAGCTGACCCAGAAGCCGACCTGGTGAGGTCGGCTTCTTCATCACTGGACACCGGGAGACGCAGGAGCTGCTACGAGGGCACCGATCGACTGCCAGGGGCTGGAAGAAGCCCCAGGTAAGTGCAGTTTGTTTTATATTTCCAGCGCGGATCTTTCCTTTGAGTTTTTGGGAGTCATCATCGTAGAGAACCTGTCCTGGGCTGACAATGCTTTAGCTGTAACTGGCAAAGCACAAGCCCCGCTACTTTTTGAGAAAAATAAGGAGCGCTAACCTTCCACAGAAGCTGCTGGTTCATATCTACAGATTCACTATAGAAAGTGTTCTGACCAACTGCATGATGGCCTGGTACAACAGCTGCACCAAAGTTGCTAGGGTAGCCCTGCAGCGAGTTGATAAAGATTTCTGCTGTTTTAACAGCACTACACTACCATCACTCGAACTCTTGTATAAAAGGTGGCCACTAACGATGCATTTTCTAGTGAAAAATCAAGCAATCAGATCATTCTAATTTTGGTCGACGAAAATCCAATTGCACGACTGTTTTTACGCCAATAATTTTTTTTTAAAATCTGCTGCTAATGTTATCCTATGTGTCTGTGCACACTGGAGCAATGAGGTTTTGTAAAAAACAACCCATAGCATTACATTGGGAAGAGCTTTTGAAACCTAAAAGCTCTTCCCAATGTAATGCTATGTTTTTTTTTTTTACAAAACCTCATTGCTCCAGTGTGCACAGACACATAGGATAACATTAGCAGCAGATTTAAAAACTGAAAATGCTCACAAAAACTCCTCTGGTGTGCACCAGGCCTAATGGAGTGTGCCCATCAACGGAGATTTACAACCAATCCGATCAGAACTATCTGATCATAAGAAAAAAAAATAGAGGAATTATGTAATTCTCCACGCTTCAGATGTCAATTACCGTCGGCTCTAGGTGACCAGAGGGAGGAAAGAGAGGCAGGAGGAACAGAGGTGAAAACAAGCAGGCAGACCATTTATGACGCCACTGAAAGGAGGGGGAAGCAAGAAAAAATGCATCAACAGGACATTTCGGAGGAAAAACTACAGAAAATGTTCTCAGAGTTTGCAGTCTCACTCAAGACCTCCATGACTGAATCGATTGTAACATCAGTGAGGGAGGCCGTATCACAAGAATTAAAACCACTTAAAGGGGCCATAACAGACCTGATGGATAGAATTGAGGCGGTGGAAAACTACAATAAAAAATTGGGCGAAGCAGGGAGAAATCAATCGGATCTGCTTACTAGGCACAGTAAACAACTAATGGAAATGGCAACAAAAATGGACGATCTGGAAAATAGAAGAAGAAGAAATAATATTAAAATTAAGGGAATCCCTTCTTCCTCCCCCACAGCAGAACAAGAAGCATGGGCACAAGATCTTTTCAAGCTTATTACACAATCGGAGGAAAAAATAGAGATGGACAGAATACATAAGATTGGGAAGGAGAGAAAGGCCCCGGGAGACTCAGTTACAGATGTACTTTGTAGAATTTCTTCCTTCAAAAAAAAGAGATACTAACGAAAGCAAGATATCACGGGAACTTGAAATATAAGGTCTGTAATATTGAGCTTTATCAAGATCTGTCATTTAGAACGATCTATAGACGGAGGCTATTAAAACCACTGACTGACAAAATAAGAGAAAAAGGATGGAAATATAAATGGGGATTCCCTCTATCAGTCACAATTATAACAGATAAAGAATCGATCGTGCTGAAGGATGGGGAGGACTTAAAGGGAACCTTAACTGCCGTGGAAAAATAAATTCACTTACCTGGGGGCTTTCCCAAGCCTCCTGCAGCCGTCCTGTGCCCGCGCCGGTCCTTCGGTACCCTCCGGTCTCCCTCCGCCGCTAAGTTTCGTTTTCGGACGACTGCCAGTCGTCCTCGGGCCACTTCCGCATTCCTCGTCGTAAACTGCAGTAAAGCGCGTCCGCATGACGCCAAACGCCTCATGTGCATGACGGCAAACGCGTCATGCGGACGCGCTTTACTGCAGTTTACGACGAGGAATGTGGAAGTGGCCCAAGGACGACTGGCAGTCGTCCGAAAACGAAACTTAGCGGCGGAGGGAGACCGGAGGGCACCGAAGGACCGGCGCGGGCACAGGACGGCTGCAGGAGGCTTGAGAAAGCCCCCAGGTAAGTGAATTTATTTTTCCACGGCAGTTAAGGTTCCCTTTAACGCCAGTTCTACAGAAGCTAAACCTGCCGACAATGGAAATAGCAGGCTGGACAACAGAAGAGACACCAATACTTAACCCGCAACTGGAAGTGGACTCTTGGGCTATTGTGAAAAAAAGTTAAGATTTGGCGGTGTGGAGACGGGGAGGATGGTGGCAGAGGTTTTAGTGGAGCAGACTCTTCCCTCAAGGGTTCGCCCACACAAAATTCTGGAGTGGGGGAACAAAGTGTCATCGGACACATATTGGCTCTCATGGAATAAAAACGAGAGCAAGTTTCGACACCTGAAACTATAGAATGTTTGGATAGGTGAGAGTAGGTGGTTAGTATGGTGTGATGTGAATGTAAGGGTCACCCTAATGAATAATGGGCGTAACCCGTAATTCTACAGGGAATTTATAACGCCGCAGGTACCTCCTTCAATGTTTCTCTTGCATGGTTTTTAAAGAATATAATAAAATGCATATTTTAACCACTTGAGGACCGTGGGCTTTACCCCCCTTAACCCTCTGGGCGATACAATTATATCGCCCAGGAGGTGGAGCAGCACTATTTTTTAAAATTTTTTATATCATGTAGCGAGCCCAGGGCTCGCTACATGATAGCCGCAGCGCAGCGGCATCCCCCCACCCACTCCGATCGCCTTCGGCGATCAGAGTAAGCAGGAAATCCCGTTCAGAAGGGGATTTCCTGCCGGGCTTCCCCGGTCGCCATGGCGACGGGGCGGGATGACGTCACCAACGTCATGGACGTCGTGACGTCGGAGGGAGTTCAGATCCACCCCTCAGCGCTGCCTGGCACTGATTGGCCAGGCTGCGCAAGGGGTCAGGGGGGGGGGGGACTGCACGGCGAGCGGCGGCGGATCGGCGGCGATCGGAAGTTACACGCACCTAGCAAAGTGCTAGCTGCGTGTAACAAAAAAAAAATTATGCAAATCGGCACACCAGGGCCTGAGAAATCCTCCTGCGCGATTTACCCCGAGCTCAGCTCGGGATTATCGCTCAGGAGGTTAAGGACCAGGCACTTTTTTTTCCATTCAGACCACTGCAGCTTTCACGGTTTATTGCTCGCTCATACAACCTACCACCTAAATGAATTTTGGCTCCTTTTTTTGTCACTAATACAGCTTTCTTTTGGTGCTATTTGATTGCTGCTGCGATTTTTACTTTTTATTATATTCATCAAAAAAGACATGAATTTTGGCAAAAAAATGATTTTTTTAACTTTCTGTGCTGACATGTTTCAAATAAAGTAAAATTTCTGTATACATGCATCGCGAAAAATGTGGACAAACATGTTTTTGATTAAAAAAACCCATTCAGTCTATATTTATTGGTTTGGGTAAAATTTATAGCGTTTATAAACTATGGTGCAAAAAGTGAATTTTCCCATTTTCCAGCATTTCTGCCTTTTTTGACCACCTTACATGTTTCATGAGGGGCTAGAATTCCAGGATAGTATAAATACCCCCCCAAATGACCCAATTTTGGAAAGAAGACATCCCAAAGTATTCACTGAGAGGCATAGTGAGTTCATAGAAGATATTATTTTTTGTCACAAGTAAGCGGAAAATGACACTTTGTGACTAAAAAAATAAAAAGTTTCCATTTCTTCTAACTTGCGACAAAAAAAAAATGAAATCTGCCACGGACTTACTATGCTCCTCTCTGAATACCTTGAAGTGTCTACTTTCCAAAATGGGGTCATTTGTGGGGTGTGTTTACTGTCCTGACATTTTGGGGGGTGCTAAATTGTAAGCACCCCTGTAAAGCCTAAAGGTGCTCATTGGACTTTGGGCCCCTTAGCGCAGTTAGGCTGCAAAAAAGTGCCACACATGTGGTATTGCCGTACTCAGGAGAAGTAGTATAATGTGTTTTGGGGTGTATTTTTACACATACCCATGCTGGGTGGGAGAAATATCTCTGTAAATGATAATTGTTTGATTTTTTTAAAAAATTGATTTTAATTGGTTTTTTTCAGAAAGTGTCATTTTCCGCTAATTTGTGACAAAAAATAGGAGTATGGTGAGTTCATAGAAGATTTTATTTTTTGTCACAAATTAGCGGAAAATGACACTTTGTGAAAAAAAAAACAATTAAAATCAATTTCCGTTAAGTGTCATTTTCCGCTAATTTGTGACAAAAAATAAAATCTTCTATGAACTCGCCACACTCCTATTTTTTGTCACAAATTAGCGGAAAATGACACTTTGTGAAAAAAAAACAATTAAAATCAATTTCCGCTAAGTGTCATTTTCCGCTAATTTGTGACAAAAAATAGGAGTGTGGCGAGTTCATAGAAGATTTTATTTTTTGTCGCAAGTTAGCGGAAATTGATTTTAATTGGTTTTTTTCACAAACTTGCGACAAAAAATAAAATCTTCTATGAACTCGCCATACCTCTAACGGAATACCTTGGGGTGTCTTCTTTCTAAAATGGGGTCATTAGTGGGGTTCCTATACTGCCCTGGCATTTTAGGGGCCCTAAACCGTGAGGAGTAGTTTTGAAACAAAAATGACCTGTGAAATCCTAAAGGTACTCATTGGACTTTGGGCCCCTTAGTGCACTTGGGGTGTAAAAAAGTGCCACACATGTGGTACCGCCGTACTCCAGAGAAGTAGTATAATGTGTTTTAGGGTGTATTTTTACACATACCCATGCTGGGTGGGAGAAATATCTCTATAAATGACAATTGTTTATAAATGACAATAGCTTGATTTTTTTTTTTACACACAATTGTCCATTTACAGAGATATTTCTCCCACCCAGCATGGGTATGTGTAAAAATACACCCCAAAACACATTATACTACCTCTCCTGAGTACGGTGATACCACATGTGTGGCACTTTTTTGCACCCTAACTGCGCTAAGGGGCCCAAAGTCCAATGAGTACCTTTAGGATTTCACAGGTCATTTTTGTTTCAAGACTACTCCTCACGGTTTAGGGCCCCTAAAATGCCAGGGCAGTATAGGAACCCCACTAATGACCACATTTTAGAAAGAAGACACCCAAAGGTATTCCGTTAGGAGTATGGTGAGTTCATAGAAGATTTTATTTTTTGTCACAATTTAGCGGAAAATGACACTTTGTGAAAAAAAAAAACAATTAAAATCAATTTCCGCTAACTTGTGACAAAAAAATAAAATCTTCTAATTGTTTTTTTTTTTTTTTACAAAGTGTCATTTTCCGCTAAATTGTGACAAAAAATAAAATCTTGTATGAACTCACCATACTCCTAACAGAATACCTTTGGGTGTCTCCTTTCTAGAATGGGGTCATTTGTGGGGTTCCTATACTGCCCTGGCATTTTAGGGGCCCTAAACCGTGAGGAGTAGTCTTGAAACCAAATGTCGCAAAATGACCTGTGAAATCCTAAAGGTACTCATTGGACTTTGGGCCCCTTAGCGCAGTTAGGGTGCAAAAAAGTGCCACACATGTGGTACCGCCGTACTCAGGAGAAGTAGTATAATGTGTTTTGGGGTGTATTTTTACACATACCCATACTGGGTGGGAGAAATATCTCTGTAAATGACAATTGTTTGATTTTTTTTTTACACACAATTGTCCATTTACAGAGAAATTTCTCCCACCCAGCATGGGTATGTGTAAAAATACACCCCAAAACACCTTATACTACTTTTCCTGAGTACGGCGGTACCACATGTGTGACACTTTTATGCAGCCTAGGTGCGCTAAGGGGCCCAACGTCCTATTCACAGGTCATTTTGAGGCATTTGTTTTCTAGACTACTCATGGTTTAGGGCCCCTAAAATGCCAGGGCAGTATAGGAACCCCACAAGTGACCCCATTTTAGAAAGAAGACACACCAAGGTATTCCATTAGGTGTATGGCGAGTTCATAGAAGATTTTATTTTTTGTCACAAGTTAGTGAAAAATGACACTTAGTGGAAATTGATTTTTATTGTTTTTTTTTCACAAACTTTTGACAAAAAAATAAAATCTATGAACTTGTCATACACCTAACAGAATACCTTGGGGTGTCTTTTTCTAAAATGGGGTCACTTGTGGGGTTCCTATACCGCCCTGGCATTTTACGGGCCCAAAACCGTGAGTAGTCTGGAAACCAAATGTCTCAAGATGACTGTTCAGGGGTATAAGCATCTGCAAATTTTGATGACAGGTGGTCTATGAGGGGGCGAATTTTGTGGAACCGGTCATAAGCAGGGTGGCCTTTTAGATGACAGGTTGTATTGGACCTGATCTGATGGATAGGAGTGCTAGGGGGTGACAGGAGGTGATTGATGGGTGTCTCAGGGGGTGGTTAGAGGGGAAAATAGATGCAATCAATGCACTGGGGAGGTGATCCGAAGGGGATCTGAGGGTTTGGCCGAGTGATCAGGAGCCCACACGGGGCAAATTAGGGCCTGATCTGATGGGTAGGTGTGCTAGGGGGTGACAGGAGGTGATTGATGGGTGTCTCAAGGTGTGATTAGAGGAGGGAATAGATGCAAGCAATGCACTGGCGAGGTGATCAGGGCTGGGGCCTGAGGGCATTCTGAGGGTGTGGGCGGGTGATTGAGTGCCCTAGGGGCAGATAGGGGTCTAATCTGATAGGTAGCAGTGACAGGGGGTGATTGATGGGTAATTAGTGGGTGTTTAGGGTAGAGAACAGATGTAAACACTGCACTTGGGAGGTGATCGGACGTCGGATCTGCGGGCGATCTATTGGTGTGGGTGGGTGATCAGATTGCCCGCAAGGGGCAGGTTAGGGGCTGATTTATGGGTGGCAGTGACAGGCGGTGATTGATGGGTGATTGACAGGTGATCAGGGGGATAGATGCATACAGTACACATGGGGGGGTGTCGGGGGGGTCTGGGGAGAATCTGAGGGGTGGGGGGGTGATCAGGAGGGAGCAGGGGCAGTTTAGGCAATAAAAAAAATAGCGTTGACAGATAGTGACAGGGAGTGATTGATAGGTGATTAGGGGGGTGATTGGGTGCAAACAGTGGTCTGGGGGGTGGGCAGGGGGGGGGTCTGAGGGGTGCTGTGGGCGATCGGGGGGGGGGGGGAAATCAGTATGCTTGGGTGCAGACTAGGGTGGCTGCGGCCTGCCCTGGTGGTCCCTCGGACACTGGGACCACCAGGGCAGGAGGCAGCCTGTATTATACACTTTGTATGCGGCGATCCGGGTGCTAGTAACCCGCCGGCGCTTTCGAACAGCCGGCGGGTTACAGAGCAAGGTGGGCGGAGCCAGTTCCCGGCGGCCGATCGCGTCACGAATGAAGCGATCGCGCCGCCCATGCCCCTACAAGGTCCTTGCGGGGTCCATTTTCCAGCCGCCTCTGTGCGTTAGGTGGTCGGGAAGTGGTTAAGAATAGAAACATTAAATGTTAAAGGGGCCAATTCAGGTCAGAAGAGAAGTAGAATCATTGAATAATTAAAAAGAAATAAAATTGATATTGCATTCTTACAGGAAACACATTTTAAGAAAGGAAAAACACCTTATCTGGATCATAGGAACTTTGGGGAATGGTTTGTTGGATCTAGTCTCCAGAAAAAAAACATGTGGGGTAGCAATAGTCATACATAAAAATACATAAATTTTGAACTAGAGTATAATTTCTGTGATGATGAGGAAAATTAATGGGGAGTGGGTTACCTTGGTTAATATATATGCCCCGCATAAAGGCCAAGGTAATTGTGGGGGGCGATTTTAATATAACCATGGATCCAACTATAGATAACTCAAGGAAAAAAACAGCCGTCACTAGTTCCTTAAGGGGAAAACTGCATAATACAGACCTTAACTCCCTCCTTAAACGTGTTCCTGACTGCTTGTCTGCTATATCCTCCTCAATGTCCTCTCGCTTCCTAAAACTTAATATGAGTAAAACAGAACTAATAGTTTTTCCACCGTCTCTGTCCACCTCCCTGCCTGAAGTAACAATAAATGTTAATAACACTCCCATAACTTCAGTTCCCAAAGCTCGGTGCTTGGGGGTGATATTCAACTCCTCTCTCTCTTTTATTCCTCATGTTCACTCCATAACCAGCTCCTGCCATCTCCAACTCAAAAACATATCTCGCATCCGTCCCTTTCTCACTCAAGACACAACTAAAATGTTAATACATGCTTTCATAATTTCTCATCTGGACTACTGCAACATACTTCTTTGTGGACTACCGTCTAACAAACTGGCCCCGCTCCAGTCGGTACTGAACTCAGCTGCTTGTCTCATTCATCTTTCGTCTCGATCTTCCTCTGCCGACCCTCTCTGTCGGGCTCTTCACTGGCTGCCAATTGGCCAGAGGATTCAGTTCAAACTGCTAACCCTAGCCCTCACTAATCTCCAGATACAGACCCAATCGCAATCTCAGATCGGCACATGATCTTCTGCTGTCCTCCTCTAGAATCAACTCCTCAAATTCACGTTTACAAGACTTCGCACGCGCTTCACCCCTCCTCTGGAATGCCCTCCCACGGCACGTCCGTCACTCGCCAACCTTTGCTACCTTTAAACGCTCTCTAAAAACACACTTGTTCCGACAAGCATATGCGCTACCTTAGGCCACTTCCCTTTGTACTAAGACCAAATTGCACTCCTACTAGGTATCCTAAAACACAAAGGCCTCAATTCACTAAGATCATGCTAAAAATAATAAGGCAAGAGAAAACTTACCTCCACACGTGAGAGTTATCTTACCTCTTCATTCCTTAAGTTACCTCCTCTGTAGTTAATTTACCTCCTCTGTAGTTATTTTCACATGCAGCTAATTAACAGCCTGTCTAACTCTGGAGTTATTTTAAGGATTGGAGAGTTAATTTAAAGGCAGAAGAGTTAACTTTAGGCTTGCCTGAGGTAAAATGTTTCCTGAATACTACATGCCTTATCACCATGGTAACAACTCTAGAAGAGTTATTAAAGACAGGAGATAAGTTTAGTGAATTGAGGCCAAAGCCTTTATATATCTGCTGCATACTACCCCTCCTCCTGTTCCCCCCATTCCCTTTAGATTGTAAGCTCGCAAGGGCAGTGCTCTCTCCCCCTTTTGTGTCTTGGTAACCATTATACATTTTATTCATCATGTTAATTTTATCACTGTCATTACCAATTCTATAATTTGTATTTTGTATCATTCTTTGTATCTTGTCACTAATTATGTATCTTGTATATTGGTGTACACCATTGTCTGTATTATTATGTACCCCATGTTTGTTTCTTACTTTGTACAGCGCCACGGAATATGTTGGCACTTTATAAATCAATAATAATAATATATTAAGGGCTAATAAACTTATTGATATTTGGCGAATCACAAACCTAGGGGTAAAGGATTATACATTCTATTCAATCCCACATGACACCTATTCTAGAATAGATCTCTTTCTGTTACAACAACATTATGTGAAGGAAGTTATAGAGATTAAAATAGGCAATTTTACCATATCTGACCATGCACCAGTTATCTGAACAATGAAATGGGGACCCGCAAGACAACCAGAGAGAATCTGGAGACTGGACTCAGGCCTATTAAAGGATATAGATCTGGCACAGAAAATTAATTTAGCTATCATAGACTTCCTGGACATCAACCAATCCCCCAATATATCAGGGAAGACTATATGGGAGACTATGAAATGTGTTATACGAGGCGAATTTATAAAGCATAGTGCAATTAAAAAAAGAAAAGACACGTTAGCCGTTGATACATTGATTAATCTTTTACAGAACGTGGAGGATAAACATAAAACCGAACCATCTGCTTTGTTGAAAGACAAGATTGAACAAACTAAACAGGAATTAAATAATTTACTGAATGCGAAATGTAAGAAAAATTACGAAAACTTATGCCGAAGCAATGCCTTATTTTTAAATAAATCAGGGAAGGTAATGGCTGATAGATTAAAGAAAGGGAAAGCAAAAAAATGTATTGAAAACATCTAGAATATGGATAAAAAAATGGTTTATGATACCGAGGAAATAAGTAAAGCTTTTCTGGCATACTATACAAATTTATATAATTTAGAAAGTAAGTGATGACAAATTTAAGCCAAAGGCATTTCTAGATAAAGTAACTCTACCAATCTTGACTAAAGAAGATCAGGAGGAACTGTGGGAACCAATAAAAAAGAAGAATTTTTAGAAGTAGCCCAAAAACTAATAAACAATAAAAGCCCAGGCTTAGATGGTTATACGGGCGAATTCTATAAAAAGTTTGCGGCAGTATCAACAGACCCTTTTTGTACAATGGTCAATGGGGCGCTAGATAAAACAACTTTTTCAGACCCCTCAAATAAAGCTATAATAACTGTAATCCCCAAAGAACAAAAATCACCTGTAGAAATCTCAAACTATCGCCCTATATCTTTAATAAATATAGACGTCAAAATATACGCCAAAATATTGTCAAACAGATTAAACAAGAAAATAGATCTGTTGTTAGGGAAACAACAAATTGGCTTCAGAAAGGGCAGAAGTATAAAGGATAATATATACACGGTAATAAATTTTATATGTCATAGTAGGAAAAGGGGGGGGGAGAGGCGGCTCTGCTTGCCCTCGATGCAGAAAAAGCATTCGATCGGATATCCAGAGAATTTTTATATGTAACAATGGAAAAATTTGGATTGGGTGAAAATTTTATTGGAAGGATTAAAAAAAACTGTACTCAAACTAATCCGCTTGCATAAATGTGAATGGCTTCTACTCAGAATTTTTTAGTCTGACAAATGGGGTCAGGCAGGGCTGCCCTCTCTCCCCTAGTTTATTTAACCTCCTTAGCGGTAACCCCGTGTGTGAGGGTGCCGCTCAGGCCCTGCTGGGCCGATTTACTTAATTTTTTTTTTTGCTGGACGCAGCTAGCACTTTGCTAGCTGCGCCAGCACCCCGATCGCCGCCGCCGCGCGCCCGATCGCCGCTATCCGGTGCGGCGTGCGCCCCCCCCCCAGACCCCGAGCGCTGCCTGGCCAATCAGTGCCAGGCAGCGCCGAGGGGTAGATCGGGTCTCCCAATGACGTCCCGACGTCGCTGACGTCGGTGACGTCATCCCGCCCCGTCGCCATGGCGACGGGGGAAGCCCTCCAGGAAATCCCGTTCTTTGAACGGGATTTCCTGATCGGTGATCGCCGAAGGCGATCGAAGCGGGCGGGGGGATGCCGCTGAGCAGCGGCTATCATGTAGCGAGCCCTCGGCTCGCTACATGATAAAAAAAAAAAAAATAAAAAAAAACTGCTGCGCTTCCCCCTGGCGGTATTTTTCATACCGCCAAGGGGGTTAATCTAGTATTGGAGACCTTTATACAGACTATACAGGCAGATGCAGACATTAAAGGCTTAAAGATAGGGAAGGAAGAGATTAAAATTTGTGCGTATGCAGATGATGTAATTTTGACGTTGACAAAACCAGAAAAGTCAATAGGGAGAATACTGAATCTCGCCAGTACGTTTGGGAGATACTCAAATTATAAATTAAATATAACTAAAACGATGGCCCTTAACCTGGGCTGCAGCAAGGAGACTAAAGAAATAATAAGACGGAAGCATAAAATACTGTGGAACAATGATTATATCAAATATCTAGGGGTAAACATATGTAGTAATTTGCAGCGCCTTTTTGTTAGCAACTTTGGTAAGGAATTGGAATCTTGCACTGCTATATTGAAACAGTGGGAACTACAGTGTTTTAATAGTCTGGGGAGAATAAATGTAATAAAAATGAACCTGTTGCCAAGATTACCCTTTAAATTACAAAATATCCCAGTAGAAATACACCAGAATTGGTTCGCTGCAATGCATAACATCTTTTCAAAATATATCTGGAGAAATAAAAGGGCGAGAATTGGTTATAAAAAAATTACTAGGGATAAAAAACAGGGAGGTCTGGCGGCGCCTGACCTATCAAGGTACTATCAAGCTATCCTGTTAGGGAGAATGTTAGAGTGGAGGCAAGGCTCCCCAAATAAAATTTGGGTTAGGATGGAATATGGAAGTGTGGACATGCAAGGGGCTCTGTCCTGGGATAAAAAAAGAATTGAAAAGGCAATGAGGAGGTCGGATCACCCCTTTATTATCCCTTACCTTAAAAGCGATTCTAGACTATATGAAAAAACAGGGCTCAGGTACATCCCCATTAAGGCTAATCTTGAATAATTCAGATTTTATCCCTGCAAAGGAACGGGGCTGGTTAAAAAAAGAACAAACTAGATGAGGACTTAAGGGTAATAAATACAATACAGGATATAGCTCCTGGGACTGTTTTTGGGGGATTACAGTTGCAAAGTTATCTGGCGGGATTGAGGAAAAAGGAGGGATCAATAAGATGCACCCTAAATAAACTAGAGGAACATTTTAAAAAGAAGGTTGTTCCTGAGAATTTGCTGTCCTGGCTGTACGACCACCTGGGGACAAGAGGGAATGATCAGATTATAAACCTATATAGAGAAAAATGGGGAAAAGAATCCGGTGAGATAATAGAAGAATCTACATGGGAGAATATTATAGCAAACATCTGGGTACCCAGAAACACTAGTATTCAATTATTACAATTTAAGATAGCCTCAAGGTGGTATCTCACCCCCAAAAAAACTGTACCAGATGCCTCTTAAAGACAACAATGTTGGAGATGTGGGGTTGGGGTGGGGAACTTAGTACATTTGTTATGGCAGTGTCCAATATTACAACTTTTTTGGAAAGAAATTGAACAATTCATTTCAAGATAACATAGCCCCAGGTGCCCGTATAGATACCATGGTGGCAATTTTCGGGTATTGTCAAACAGGTAGAAATAAAAATACTGCACTTCTACTCTATATGCTCTCTCTGGCGGAAAAAAGAATTATAGTGAGAGATTGGAAAACCTCAAACAAACCTTCTATAAAAGAGTGGTTAAGGCAAACATCACACTTATTGCGGATGGAGTTGGGTGAGGAGGGAACAGCAGAGTGGGGCCTGGAAAATAAGTTCCAGATACCCGGTGAGATATGGGAATCAGCAATAGAGAAATACAAAGAGAAACTAAAGTAAGTTATTTGATTGGGAATAATAATTGTATAGGGCAGGGAAAGTGAGGGAATGCAGGGCTGCGGCAGGGTGTAAAGATAGAGGACGGGGTGTGAAACCAAACAAAGGGGAGGGGGTGACGAGTTGGTGGTGAATTTTTCTTTTTGAGGAGTAGACGGGTGCAAGGAAATGAATGGAGGGTATGGGTGGTAAGCTTGAGGAGAGGAGGCTGGATGGGAATGAATGGGGAGTGCATGAGAGACAAGTAGGATGATTGAACTTGGCGTACACATTGTATATTTTAGATTCGGGTTCACATTGTATATTTTAGATTCGGGTTCTTTCTTTTCTCTGTTTTTGTTTAGTTTCTGTATTAAGACTGAACCCTGATGTACTTTCTTATCTTTTTTTCTTTTTTGGATATGACTATATTAAGCAATTAAAAAGCAAGCAAACGATGATGCAAAATGAACCCAACACAAGAGAGCTTCAGTGAAGCAGAGTGATAGCGTTGGGTACAGTACAACATCAATTGTACGCTGAGTTTGAAAAAAAAAAAAACTACTATCTG